>NC_052398.1:5320947-5630438 GCF_009389715.1 Phoenix dactylifera | reverse complement strand
TATGTTTAGCTTTTATGGATCCCGGCCCATCGTTGACCACATTTTATTGAGCATAGCTTCGGCCTGCTCACAGGCCTGTTCGAGTTTTAAAATGAAGAATCCTAGTCTCACCAATCTTTGATGTGCCAGGCTCCAATAACAGCAACATGGCACGGTCCCTTGAAGATTATCTTGTGGGGAAAAAAAGGGTCCAATTCAAGATTTCATAAGATGTGAGCAATTTATCAAGGGTGCCAAGTCTCCCATTTGCGAGGAGGGTGCTTTCGGATTTGCCTTAAAACCACAGAATCTTTTTTTGTTGTTGTTGTTGATGAACGAGGAGAGTTAAGATAATGTTCTATGATTGAAAATTTATAATATTATAAAAATTTGTGCCTTTATATGTATTTAAGAAGCTACAGTTGATAAAAATACTTCAACTTTTAAACTCTAAAATTTTTCAATAAAAATCAATCTATGATTTTAAAATCTAAAACCTCTAATCATAGTCTAAATCTTATTTTTAAGATTATGAGTTTCATCTTCATTATTTAAAAGAAGCGATCAATGTTTGCAATGACTGAAAACTCGAATAAGAATTTAAAATAATAGTCCCAAATATGTAAAAGCTGAGATAAAAAGGGTCTGATTTCTTTAAAAAAAAATTCTTTTTTTTTCTTTTTATAATTTGAGAGCTGTCCTCGATGGACATACCTCCCTTCCATAGTTTGCCATATTAAGAATGGGCTTAAGGTGAGCCTGGGCAATAAGGCTAACACGGATAGCCTAACTCATCCATGGATATCCGGAATCTGTTGCTTATATGTTTTCTTTAGTGAATCAAAATTTAATCACCGATGATACGAGGGTTTCTGAGTTTATCCATGTTGGTGATCGGACTAGGCATAAGTTAATACCTATATTTTGTTTTATGCTTCCACCATTGTTAAATTGCTATTTAGCATATTTTAGATAAGTATTCAACAATATATATATATATATATATATATATATATATATATATATATATATATATATATATATATATATATATATATATATATATATATATATATATATATATATATATATATTGCAATTTGCCACCAATTATAAACACCTGGAAAAGTTGGAAGGGGTTGGCAAGTCTTGTGAAAAGTTGTCTGATAGGCCTTGGGCTAAAACTTTTTAATAAATAGTTACTGTTGCAGGGAGGAGGTGGCCTTGAATTTAGTCCCACATCGACTAGTAGTGGAAAGGTTCTGTGCCTTAAATGGGGGATGGAAATCCTTACCTCTCGAGGCGCCTTTTGAAGGGCAAAATCGTGAGGGCAGTGGTCTCCCCCCGTCTGCGCTGGACGCGCGGGCCGGAGCGCCCAAAGGGCAGTGGTCTCCCCCGTCTGCGCTGGACGCGCGGGCCGGAGCGCCCAAAGGGCAGTGGTCTCCCCCGTCTGCGCTGGACGCGCGGGCCGGAGCGCCCAAAGCGGACAATACCTCGGGAGAAACGCAGTTCTCTTTCTTTGCTAGCTTAATGTGGGCTATGCTGTTGTGTGAGGCTCCGGCCAAAGGCCGTCCCCGCAACAGATGGCGTGCCAGGTAGGGGGCGCCTCCTCCCACCGTTGACTACCCCTCGGGACTGCGGAGGCTCAAGAACCTTCCCGCTGGGGGGGCTATGTTGCAGGGGGGAAGGGGCCTTGAATTTAGTCCCACATTGGCTAGTAGCGGAAAGGTTCTGTGCCTTAAATGGGGGATGGAAATCCTTTCCTCTCGAGGCGCCTTTTGAAGGGCAAAACCGTGAGGACGCCCAAAGCGGACAATACCTTGGGAGGAACGCAGTTCTCTTTCTCTACTAGCTTAATGTGGGCTATGTTATTGTGTGAGGCTCCGGCCAAAGGCCGTCCCCGCAACAGCTACTATGGAGTTGGCTACAGACGAAGATCTATTGCATTAAATAGATTTTTATTCTCATAATATTTGCTCGGCATTTCTTTTTTTTGTTTTATTGTGAAAGTACATGCATGAGAGTTTAGCAGGAAAAGGACATTTGAATGGAATTTTAAGTAAAATGAGAAAAAACCTTCTACCTTGGTTTCAGCTGATTCCCTTCCAATTTTCAAGCTTTTATTATTATTATTGTTGGGGGAAAAATCTCAAGTCATACCGCCACGGAGGCGCTCGGCTAGAGAACGCCGACCGGAAAGGCGCTCGACTAAAGGACGCCGACCAGAGAGAGCGCCAAGAGGCGCCCAACCAAAATAACCAAGTAGGGATGCTCGGCTAGAAAGAGCCAACCAGAAAACGCCGACCAGAGAAGCGCTCGAACTAGGAAGCGCCGACCAGAGACAAAGCGCCAAATAGAGGCGCTCGGCTAGAAGGTGCTCGCCCAAAGGGCGTCGACCAGAAGTACTAGAAGCAACCCCGCCACAGGGCGCCCCTCTGGGCGACCAGCTCGGCTCGGCACCCTTGCCGAGCCGATGCCTTAACTAATACTCCTCCCCGCCAAACTTTCTCGAAAGGTCCGGCGGCTATACACGCGACTCTACTACAACCTGCCACTATCTCCAAGCCATCAAGGCATAAGATCTCCGCAGGTATTCGGCACGACCTGCCATTAATGCATGAGACTCCCTCAAGTCTCCAATGCACTCAGTCATTTAATGAACACGGCTCAAGACGATCTCCGGATCACTGAACCATCAAAGCGTATGGCTCTCCCTGACCGTCGGTTCATTCGGTAATAAATGCACTTACCATCCACAGACCTCAGGCCTATCACGGCCGGCGGTTCAACGACTCCAACAGGTCCGATCGACCGTGACAACTCCCTGGTTCCGGTCTGAGTCGGCCTTATTTTCCACTACGCCATTAATGGGCCAAATTGTGCCCAATTATCACAAAAGAGGACAAATTCCCCTGTCACCTCCCGGGTAACACAATATCCCTCTATAAAAGGGAACCTGGGGGAAAAAGGGGGGAGAGGATTAAAAAACACGAAAAAACAGCACAGACACGATTGAGGACATTATCCTCTTCATCTTCTTTATCTTATCCAAATGCTCTCCTGCCTGCTCTCTCCACATATTCTCCCTCTGACTTAAGCATCGGAGGGCCGGCGCCGGGGAGCCCGGCCACCGGCTTTTTTGCAGGACAGGACAGGACTGGACGCACCACCCCTCTTTGCTCTCTTCCACTCCCCAGCGGAGGACGCGGCCGGCCGGCGCCCCGCCGTCCGCTCTCCCAGGCGGCGGAGCTCCTCCTTCCCCGGCTTCGCGGCGGCCCCCGGGTCCAATTTCCAGCAACAGTTGGCGCTAGAGGAAGGGACCGAGTTCGCTGCCATGAAGCTAAGAAGCAAAGGGGCTTCCAATGCCTCTCGACGTCCTCCACCCAGTCCTGAGCATTCCGTCCGGAACTCACCACCTCCGGCCGAATCAACCCCTCAAGTTCGGCCGGAGCAGTTTGATGCCCTGGTGCAACAAGTGCAAGCCTTGGCTACCGCTGTCCAAAGCTTGCAACCCAGGGGCATCCCAACGGCACCGCCTCCTCCGGCTCCAGCTCAACCAGAGCCTCCTACAAGCGGACTTCCCCTTCGAGGTCAGGACTCCCAAGTCCAGGCCTCCCTCTGGAGAGAGCACCCAGCCAGAGGCTACGGAGGCTGGCCACAGCCTTCATAAGCTGAGTCGGTTCCAGGGCAACCTGCGCTCGAACGAACCGCTGCAGCGATCCTCCAGAATGATGAACTCGACAAGAAGGTCGAGAAGCTGGAGCGCCAAATCCAGGCACTTCACGGGAGAAAATCAGGACGTGATTACGACTTCGAGTTCACTACGAAGTCACCCTTCTCCCCAGAGATCGACGATGAACCGGTCCCACTACGGTTCAAGATGCCCCAGGTGGAGCCCTATAACGGCAAGGCTGATCCCCTTGACCACCTGAAGAGTTACCGGGTCTTAATGGCCCTACAAGGAGCCTCGGAGGCCATGATGTGCAAAGCTTTTCCGGCGACACTCCGAGGGCCAGCCCGGCTTTGGTTCACCGGGCTGAAGCCGAGTACTGTCTCTTCCTTTGAGCAGCTCGGCAGACAATTTGCTGGCAACTTTGCCGCCAGCCAGCCCCAGCGGCGGACATCCGACTTCCTCCTTGATATCAAACAAACAGAGGAAGAATCCTTCAAGGAGTACTTGGACCGGTTCACCGCCGCAACATGGGAGGTCCGGGAGCTTGACCAGTCAATCGCCATGTCGGCGTTGAAGACTGGAGCCCGGTCCTACAGATTCCTCTTCTCGATCGAGAAGAATTTCCCCACGGACCTCACCGAAATGTTCGCTCGGGCGCGGAAGTATGCCAAGGCAGAAGAGGCCGTGGCGGTTAGGCGGGGTGGGACCGAGCAGAACCTCAAGAAGAGACGTCGCGAGGAGCGCAGCCGGCCCAGAAGCCCGTCTTCGCGACGAGCTAAGAATCCGCCCCGCCCGAAGAGTCCACCCCGGTTGAGAGGACCGCCACAGCAGAGGTCACCACTCCGCCCGAGGTTCCCACTGCAGGCCCGTGCACCCGAAGGGAGGTATGAAAAGTATACTCCCCTCAATGCTCCTCGGGCTGAAATCCTCATGGAGATTGAGAGTCGGGATTGCATCCGGCTCCCACCTCCGAAGCCAGACACCAGAATCCGGCGTGATGTCCGGAAGTATTGCCGTTTCCACCGGGATCACGGCCATGATACCGAGGATTGTTATCAGCTCCGAAATGAGATCGAAGCACTCATTCGCCGAGGGGTGCTCGATCGGTTTGTGCAAGGCCGGCGTGAAGGGAAGAAGCCAGCCGAAGGAGCAGCACAGCCTGAAGGTTCAAATGCCAACAGGCCCATCGCCGGCGTCATCAACACTATCCGAGGCGGGACCTCGGCTGGGGAAGCCTCAGGGGAAGAAGCCTCCTCGAAGCGCCCGCGCACCTCTGAAGCCATCTCCTTCTCAGATGATGATCTAGAGGGAGTCGAAACTCCCCATGATGATGCCATGGTCATCTCCATGATCATAAATAAATTTGATGTAAAACGCATCCTGGTTGATAATGGAAGCTCGGCGAATGTTTTGTATTTTGGTGCTTATTGTAAAATGGGGATGACAAAAGAACAACTACGGAGGATGAATGCTTCGCTAGTTGGATTCACTAGGGATTCAGTCCCAGTAGAGGGCGAGATCGACCTTCTGGTCACAGCCGGGCTCGCCCCTCGTGAAAGTACCGTGGGTATGAGCTTCCTTGTAATACGCCTGCCCTCGGTTTACAACGCCATCCTCGGAAGGCCAGGACTCAACGCCCTCTGAGCAGTGGTCTCAACTCATCACCTGCTGATGCGATTCCCTATCAGCCAGGGAGTCGGTGAAGTTCGAGGGGACCAAATGGTGGCAAGGCGATGCTACCTAGCGACCCACGAGGCAAGACGACCAGCCGGGGTGCCTGCCCCAACAACTGACCAGCCCTCAACTAAAGTTATGGAGGCACGGGTCAACCCCCAGAGAGAGCGGGTAGAGCCTGGTGAGTTGTTAATTCAAGTTCCCCTACGAGAGAACTTTCCCGAGCTAACCGTGCAGGTCGGCTCTGGCCTTGGCGAACATGAGAGGAGTCGCCTCGTCAACTTCCTACGGGACAATATGGATGTCTTCGCATGGTCGCCTGCAGACATGCCGGGGATAGATCCGGAGGTCATGGTCCACCGGCTTCAGGTGAAGCCAACCTGCAAGCCCGTGCGACAAAAGAAGCGAGGCGCCGCCCCTGAACGACAACGAGCAGCAGCCGAGGAGGTCGGCAAGCTCCTTGAAGCCGGCTTCATCCGGGAGATATCCTACCCGGAATGGCTCGCCAATGTGGTCCTCGTCAAGAAAGCCAGCGGGAAGTGGCGTATGTGCGTGGACTACATCGACCTGAATAAAGCCTGCCCGAAGGACAGCTTTCCACTCCCCAGCATCGACCAGCTCGTGGACTCCACCTCGGGTCACGAGCTGCTGGCATTCATGGACGCCTTTTCCGGATACAACCAGATCCGCATGGCGCCAGAAGATGAGGAAAAGACAGCCTTCATCACCGACGGGGGAACCTACTGCTATAGGGTAATGCCATTCGGCTTGAAAAATGCCGGGGCAACTTATCAAAGGCTGGTCAGCCGAATCTTCAAAGACCAAATAGGCTGAAACATGGAGGTCTACGTGGATGACATGCTGGTGAAAAGCAAGGTGGCGCAAGACCACATAGCCGATCTCAATGAAGCATTCTCCACACTCCGAAAGTACCAGATGAAGCTCAATCCAGCTAAATGTGCATTCGGGGTCACCTCCGGCAAATTTCTCGGCTTCATCATTACACAACGAGGAATTGAGGCCAATCCAGAGAAGATCCGAGCCCTCCAAGAGATGACGCCTCCCAGGACGGTCAAAGAGGTACAGCGGCTCACGGGCCGAGTGGCAGCCCTCGGGAGATTCATCTCCCGCTCGGCCGAGCGCTGCCTTCCATTCTTTGCAGCCCTCAAGAAGCCGAAGAACTTTTTGTGGTCGGACGAGTGCCAGCAATCTTTTGAAGAGCTCAAGCACCTACTGGCTTCCCCTCCCCTACTCATGAAGCCTCAACAGGGTGAGCTCCTCTACTTGTATCTAGCTGTCTCCCCTGTAGCAGTAAGCTCGGTCCTGGTCCGAGAGCAGGGCAAACTCCAGAAGCCAGTATATTATACCAGTCGGGTCTTAAGGGACGCCGAGACCCGATACTCCAAGCTTGAGAAGACCGCCTATGCTTTGGTCATCTCGGCTCGGAGGCTCCGACCCTACTTCCAAGCTCATACAGTGGCTGTGCTGACTGACCAGCCGGTCAAGCAGATCCTGCAGAGATCAGATCGTGCGGGTCGGATCACTAAATGGGCCATTGAGCTCGGGGAATTCGACATCGAGTACCGGCCCAGACCGGCGATCAAAGCACAAGCACTCGCAGACTTTATAGTCGAGTGCACCGTACCGGATGAGGTCGAGCCTGAACCTGAGCCACCGGTGGAGCAGACCCCGAGTTTGACATGGACTCTGCATGTCGATGGCTCTTCAGAATCGGGGGGTAGCGGAGCGGGACTTATCCTCACCAGCCCGGAGGGGGTGGTCGCCGAGCAAGCCTTGCGCCTCGAATTTCCTGCTTCAAACAACATGGCGGAGTATGAGGCACTTGTCGCCGGGCTTAAGCTAGCCAAAAAGCTAGGAGTGAAGGACTTGAAGGCCTTCAGTGATTCTCAGCTCGTCGTCAACCAAATTGTGGGCGGCTTCGAAGCCAGAGACCCGACCATGCAGATGTATCTTCAGAAGGTACGGGATCTCGTCTCGACCTTGGAATCCTTTCATATTCAACATGTTGCCAGGTCCGAGAACCTCAGGGCCGACCAGCTATCAAAGCTGGCGTCCTCTTGCATGAGCGAGCTTCCCAAAGAGGCAGTACTGGAATATCTCCAAAAGCCCAGCACAGACGAGCCCGAGCAGACCCTCTGCACCGAGTTCGAGCCAAGCTGGATGGATGAACTCATCAGCTATCTGCAAGACGAAACCCTTCCCGCTGATGAACGAGAGGCTCGCCGAATCAAGCGCCTCGTCACCCGGTACATACTACACGAGGGAAAGCTCTATCGGAGATCCTTCACCTCTCCCCTCCTCAGATGCCTTCGCCCAACGGAAGCTAATTATGCCCTGCGCGAAGTCCACGAAGGGATTTGTGGAAACCATCCGGGAGGGCGAGCATTGGCCCATAAAATTCTGCGCCAAGGATATTATTGGCCGACACTCCAGAAGGATGCTATGGATTTCGTCCAAAGATGCGACCGGTGCCAAAGGAACGCCAATGTTCAGCGCCGGCCCTCGGCTCCTTTGACCTCTATCAGCTCTCCTTGGCCCTTTGCCCAGTGGGGAATTGACATTCTAGGGCCATTTCCACTGGCCACCGGGCAAAGGAAGTTCCTGGTCGTCTCCATCGACTACTTCACAAAGTGGGTAGAAGCCGAGCCCCTCGCCCGGATCACCGAGCAGAAGATGCGGGATTTCGTCTGGAAGTCCATCATTTGCAGATTCGGGCTTCCCCGCATCCTTATCTCTGACAACGGTCGCCAGTTCGACAACATCCATTTCAGAGAGTTCTGCTCCGAGCTTGGCATTGACCACCGCTTTACCTCGGTCGCGCATCCTCAGACAAACGGAGAAACCGAGGTAACAAATCGTACTATCTTGCAGGGTCTCAAAGCCAGGCTCGACAAATCTAAAGGACAATGGGTCGAAGACCTGTACAATGTCTTGTGGGCTTACCGGACCACGTTCCGCGTCCCCACCGGCGAGACTCCCTTCAACCTAACATATGGGACGGAGGCCGTCATTCCACTAGAGATTGGGCTCCCCTCTCCAAGAGTTGAGCACCATGATGCCAGCTCCAACTCTTCGCAGCTCAGAGGCAATCTCGACCTGATCGAGGAAACAAGGGAGGCCGCCCGAGTGCGTATGGCAAGGTACCAGCAAAAGACAGCTCAGTACTACAACGCCAGGGTCAAAGTCAAATCTTTCAGACCAGGGGACCTTGTCCTCAGAAGAGCTGAAGCCTTCCGACCAACTGAGCAAGGAAAGCTGGTCCCGAATTGGTAAGGACCATACCGAGTCACGTGCATCTGCCGACCCGGGACTTATAAGCTAGAGTCCCTAGACGGGATTCCCATTCCGCGGAGTTGGAGCTCTGAAAATCTCCGCGTGTACCACCAGTAGAACCCTAAGGGGTTCCCCATTATTCAACCATTGAATTTCATTCTATGAATTTCATTTCACAATAAACTGATGGTTTGCGTGCTTATTCCGAGCTCACCAATTCTCCTGATTATCTCATGCCATCAGGTTTATTCTTCTTTCCTGACCACGGTTGGGATGCCCCGGTGCCTCGGGATGATGGAGTACCTACGTGGGCTCCCTGAAGATGTTCGTGAGTTCGTGGCGCGCTCTCCACCGGCAACGAGCTCGGCTCGTGCTCCATCGGCTATTGAGTAGCGGTCCTCTCTGACCAGACGAGCTCGGCTCGTGCTCCATCGGCTATTGAGTAGCGGTCCTCTCTGACCGGACGAGCTCGGCTCGTGCTCCATCGGCTATTGAGTAGCGGTCCTCTCTGACCGGACGAGCTCGGCTCGTGCTCCATCGCCTATTGAGTAGCGGTCCTCTCTGACCGGACGAGCTCGGCTCGTGCTCCATCGCCTATTGAGTAGCGGTCCTCTCTGACCGGACGAGCTCGGCTCGTGCTCCTACCTCGACCTCGGCCGGGATGCCTCGAGACGTCGAGATGCCGCGATTTATCGGGATGCCCCGATGCGTTGGGATGCGGTCTTTATTGACCAAGACGAGCTCGGCTCGCTGTCCGCCGGCTTCAGCCGACGAGCTCGGCTCGTTCTCCATCGCTGGATTTCTTTGCCGATGTCCTCGAAGAACGGACCCCGAGCAGAGGAGCGTCTTTAGTCGCCTCGGCACAAGGACGCATACGGTGCCAGGTACCCGTTTATTTAATGTCTTTACATTATTCTATTCTTGGACTTTTCTCTGCCGATGTCCTCGAAGAACGGACCCCGAGCAGAGGAGCGTCTTTAGTCGCCTCGGCGCAAGGACGCATACGGTACCAGGTACCCGTTTATTTAATGTCTTTACATTATTCTATTCTTGGACTTTTCTCTGCCGATGTCCTCGAAGAACGGACCCCGAGCAGAGGAGCGTCTTTAGTCGCCTCGGCGCAAGGACGCATACGGTACCAGGTACCCGTTTATTTAATGTCTTTACATTATTCTATTCTTGGACTTTTCTCTGCCGATGTCCTCGAAGAACGGACCCCGAGCAGAGGAGCGTCTTTAGTCGCCTCGGCGCAAGGACGCATACGGTACCAGGTACCCATTTATTTAATATTTTTACATTATCTTATCTGCTTTTGGATTTCTCTGCCGACGTCCCCAAAGAACGGACCCCGAGCAGAGGAGCGTCTTTTGTCGCCTCGGCACAGGGACGCTCACGGTACAAGGTACCCATTTATGTTTTTTACATTAACGTTTCTACATTATCTATTGTCCTCGGATCTCTGCCGACGTCCTTAAAGAACGGACTCCGAGCAAAAGAGCATTTTCAATCGCCTCGGCGAAAGAATGCTCACGACACCAAACTATTATACTATGGTGAATCCCCATCACAAGCTGACGAGTATTCAACCCATTTGTTGGAAAAGAATCTGGTCTGCCCCGATAACTCAAGGCTCGGACCCAGAGTTCACTAACTTCGCTAAAATTTAAGTCCTAGAGACCGCCTTAGGGCTCGGTCGAATTCTGGACTAAGCTCGGGAAGTCTCTCCGAGCCCAAATCCCTTTGGCATAAGTGTTGTTATGCCGCTGATCAAAAGACTGAGCAATGAAGCTCAGCAAGCTGAACCTAAACCCAAACCCTGTGGCGGGCGAAATTAGAGGCCATAGAGCCCATCTCCTTGGAGCCTAAAATGGATCCGAGTAGAAAAACTTGGGACTATAACAGAATGGTTTCCAAAAATATGTATTCATTTCAAAAAAGCCCGCAGGCTGAGTACAAGGATTCGGGCTCGGCCCTTACAAATGTCGTGACCGTCCCGATTTAAAAATAACAGAAGTTATATCAAGGCTCGAGCTCGACGACTTCGGTCTCAGCAGCGTCGGGAGCGGCAGGCTCAGCAGTCGGGGCTTCGGTAGCCTCGGCAGCAACGGGAATAGCCTCGGGGGCGGCTTCGGTCGCCTCGGCCAAACCTTCCTGGTTGGCCCCAGGAGTTTCTGCCTCCGCCTCCGCCTCTGCCTCTGGCCTCTCGACCCCTGCTCCTGGTTGGAGCAGGTTCACATCGAAATCCGGGAGGAGCTGCCGCAGCTGGTTCCGGAAGTCCCGGAAGCCCTGAATCAGCCCGTTCACGCCCTCCTCTGCTAGGAGGTCGCGAAACTCCTCCGACTCACGAAAGAGCGCCACTGCGCTCTGGGCTTGCTCCCGAGCCTCGAGCTCCCGAGCCTCATGATAGGTGGCCTTCCGCTCGAGGTCCCTTAGCTCCCGCTCGAGCTCTAAGTGGCGAACGCGGGCGTTCCCCACCTCCTGCTCACGGGAGGCCAGCACTTCCTCGGCTTTGGCCAACCGAGCCTCTACGGCGCGCAGCTCGGACCTCGCCAATGCATGCGCGCCCTTCTCCTCCTCGAGCTCGGCGGTCAGAGCTCGGACTCCCTCCTCGGATGCTCCAACTTTTCCTTGGAGCACCTGACGTTCGGCCTCGGCGGCTTGGTACTTCGCCTCGGCGGCTAGGTACCTCGCCTGGGCCTCGTCATAACCGCGCTGGCACCTCCGGGCCTTCTCCCGGTATTCTTGGACTAGGTGCATCAGCATCTCCGTCTCGTGCAAATGCTGTAAAAGAGACGAAAAGAAAAACATAAGGCGCCACTAGTAGAAAACCTATACAGATTACACAGGTGGAAAATTTTACTTACCCGGACGGCGTTGCAGCGGGTAATGTCCATGAAAGCATTGTAGCTCATGGACTGCATCGCGGCCCGGTCGGCCGGGAGCAGCGCGACCCGGAATATCTCACGCGCTACTCGAGGGTTTTCGAGGGCCGAATCACCCTCGAATACTGACCAGGTGGGTGCAAGGGGCACCCGTTCCCCCGAGCCCGATGGGCCCGGAAGGCCAGCATCGGCTGGCCTAGGCGGAGCCGACCCAGAGGCTCCCTGACTGCTCCCCGGCTCGGAGCTAGGGGGCTGGGGTCGGACGAGCGGCTGATTTGACCGCCGCACAACTATAGCGGGGCGTGCAAGCACGGGACCCGCGGAACTCCTCCCCTGGTCGGCAACTGAAGCGTCCTGCCGACCAGGAATCTGCGCTAAAGGCGCTGGGCATGGGGGCGCCACCGAGGCTCCTCTGGAGCCCGAGCCCCCGAAATCCGCGCCCTCCCTCCGACCAGCTTCGGGGCGCGCGGGCTGAGAAGGGCCCGCCTCGGAGTGAGCGGGGCGAGAAGGACCCGCCTCGGCCACCGCTGCCGCCGGGGGCGCCGGGGACGCTGGGGTCGCCGAGACCTTCTGTTTCTTCCTCGGCTCGGTGGGCTCGCCCGAGAGCTCGGCTGCCCTCTTCTGGAAGCGGGCGTAGAGGACTTCGCTTTTCGTCACCATCTTTGCGATATCTGCAAAGGCGAACAGGATTAGAACATTAGAACAGTAAGAAAATGAAAAGAGACACTGTAACTACCCTTACCGTGGGGACGTGCCGAGCTCAAGCCCACGTTCACCAAAGCGTCCTCACATATGAGGCCGTTCAGTAAGATGCCGTCCCCGAGGCTGCGGATGGCGTCGAGGATCCCCTGCTCACGTGGAGAAAGTCTGGGGGGTTTGTTGATGGACTTGAGCTGAGCCGGTCCCCACCGGGGGTCAAACCCCCAGGACTGTGCAGAACCAAGGAAGAAGAATTTCTCCTTCCAGCCATGAATGGACGAGGGGGCACCATGAAAGAGTGGCCGACCCGCCCGAAGGGCGATGTAAAGCCACTCCCCGTCTCCCGGATTCGACTTAAAGATAAAAAGTCGCCGGAAAACATTGACAGAGGTTGGAATCCCCTGCAGTAAACACAGTGACAGGAAGCCCATCACTGTCCTCCAGGCATTCGGAGTGAGTTGCGCCGGAACCAACTGGCATACCGTCAGCAACTCATTCACGAAGCCGTGAAGAGGAAATCGGAGGCCGGCCTAGAGTGATTCCAGGTGCACTCCAATCCGGCCTACCAGAGGATCGGTTATCCGATCCCTTCGCCTGGCGGGCTCCAAACGGAACCCGTGAAGAGGAAAAAACCACTCTTCAGTCATTTCGACCTCCAGGATGCTCATGGTGGACTCGACCTCACTGGGAAGAGAACCCATTGCAAAAAAGAAAAAGAAATCAAAAAAGAAGGACGACCTGGGGAAAACGCCGGAGAATAGAACTTCGGACTGAGAGAGGCTGAGAGGAAGAAAGCTAGAAGCAGAAGGCAATAGAAAGAGGACAGAGGACCAGGGGAGAGTTTAAATAGACCTCCCCAACGGCCCGGATCAGCGAGAAAAATGCTGTATCCTGTTTAGATGGCGACGCGTGTCGGTCCAAAAGACAGAACGACGCATTTAATTAGGGCTAGCGCTTCGGACGCCGAAGCGCCCCATCGGATCGTGCGGCCCCATCATGAGCCCACGACGCGAGGACGCTTCGCAAAAAGTGTCCCAATAATGAGACTTTTCGGGAAAGAAGAGACGCCGCCTATTAAAGGCACCTCAAAGCGCTCAATAATTCAAAATACGCAATAAATTAGGATTTTCGGAATCCGTAATGACCCAACTGAAGCTACTTCCCACGTTCCAGCTGTTAGCCAACTGGAACTCGGAAATCGGGGGGTAGTGTTGGGGGAAAAACCCCAAGTCATACCGCCACGGAGGCGCTCGGCTAGAGAACGTCGACCGGAAAGGCGCTCGACTAAAGGACGCCGACCAGAGAGAGCGCCAAGAGGCGCCCAACCAAAATAACCAAGTAGGGATGCTCGGCTAGAAAGAGCCAACCAAAAAACGCTGACCAGAGAAGCGCTCGAACTAGGAAGCGCCGACCAGAGACAAAGCGCCAAATAGAGGCGCTCGGCTAGAAGGTGCTCGCCCAAAGGGCGTCGACCAGAAGTACTAGAAGCAACCCCGCCACAGGGCGCCCCTCTGGGCGACCAGCTCGGCTCGGCACCCTTGCCGAGCCGATGCCTTAACTAATACTCCTCCCCGCCAAACTTTCTCGAAAGGTCCGGCGGCTATACACGCGACTCTACTACAACCTGCCACTATCTCCAAGCCATCAAGGCATAAGATCTCCGCAGGTATTCGGCACGACCTGCCATTAATGCATGAGACTCCCTCAAGTCTCCAATGCACTCAGTCATTTAATGAACACGGCTCAAGACGATCTCCGGATCACTGAACCATCAAAGCGTATGGCTCTCCCTGACCGTCGGTTCATTCGGTAATAAATGCACTTACCATCCACAGACCCCAGGCCTACCACGGCCGGCGGTTCAACGACTCCAACAGGTCCGATCGACCGTGACAACTCCCTGGTTTCGGTCTGAGTCGGCCTTATTTTCCACTACGCCATTAATGGGCCAAATCATGCCCAATTATCACAAAAGAGGACAAATTCCCCTGTCACCTCCCGGGTAACACAATATCCCTCTATAAAAGGGAACCTGGGGAAAAAGGGGGGAGAGGATTAAAAAACACGAAAAAACAACACAGACACGATTGAGGACATTATCCTCTTCATCTTCTTTATCTTATCCAAATGCTCTCCTGCCTGCTCTCTCCACATATTCCTCCTCTGACTTAAGCATCGGAGGGCCGGCGCCGGGGAGCCCGGCCACCGGCTTTTTTGCAGGACAGGACAGGACTGGACGCACCACTCCTCTTTGCTCTCTTCCACTCCCCAGCGGAGGACGCGGCCGGCCGGCGCCCCGCCGTCCGCCCTCTCAGGCGGCGGAGCTCCTCCTTCCCCGGCTTCGCGGCGGCCCCCGGGTCCAATTTCCAGCAACAATTATTATCTGATCTTTTCATGTAGCTAGTTGCACGAAAGTTGCTTTGTCAATTGATGTGATAAATATTTTTTTTGATTTATTAAACATTTTATTTTATTTTATTTTATTTTTGCTAAACTGGATGTATTATCTAATACGGGTATGGATATAACTAAAAATATCAAAAATTAATATATCTTGGAATGCACTAAGCAATTCTCTCTTCCCTACTCAAAGAGCATTTTCAGAGTAGTTGGCTACCTACCACTTAATCCACAACCTCATTGGTCTTTTTGTATACGTGCTTCGTCTGAAAAGGCCAATCTGTCACATATCATAGCTTGGATGTTTCTAAGCAATGGTAACTATATTCGTTTGCTGTTTGGTAACTATATTCGTAAAGTGTTGTGCTACTTTGTTTTGTGTTTGGTAAACAAACTGAGAAAGTACTTTGTATGACAAAATTACCATAAAGGACATTGCATAGTATTATACAACAGAACATAATAAAACATAACATAAATTAATACATAAATATACGATATAGTATAATATTATTGTAATATAAAATAATATTATGTTAATATAGCATAATAGTAATATAATTATTAGAGTAAATTAATATTTGGTAATATAACATAATATTAAATTATTTAACGTAACATATTAATGTATTATGATATAATGTAATATATATTATATTTATAGTATAATACAATAATAAAAGTATAAATTATTATAATTATTAGTATAAATTAATTTCTCATAATATAACATAATATTAAATTATTTAAAATAACATATTAATGTATTATAATGTAATGTAATATAATACAATATTTATAGTATAATACAATAATAAAGGTATAAAATATTATAATTATTATTATAAATTAATTTTTCATAATATAAAATAATATTAAATTATTTAAAATAACATATTAATGTATTATGATATAATATAATATGATATTATATTTATAGTATAATACAATAATAAAGGTATAAAATATTATAATTATTAGTATAAATTAATTTTCTATAATATAACATAATATTAAATTATTTAACATAACATATTAATGTATTATGATATAATATAATATGATATTATATTTATAGTATAATACAAAAATAAAGGTATAAAATATTATAATTATTAGTATAAATTAATTTTCCATAATATAGCATAATATTAAATTATTTAATATAACATATTAATGTATTATGATATAATATAATATGATATTGTATTTATAGTATAATACAAAAATAAAGGTATAAAATATTATAATTATTAGTATAAAATAATTTTCCATAATAATTTTTCATAATTTTCCGTAAAATAATTTTCCGCGGTCCAAGGGCTCTTCTTCGTGGTCCACGCTCGAGGAGGACCTTAGCGTGGGCCGCAAGGTTGATGATAAAAAAAAAATAATAGATTGATTTTGGAAGGTATGGAAAAGGATTAAAATTTTTTTTTCTAAAATGTGGTTCAAGAGATGCATACAAAAATTGAAAAAAAAATACCTTTTCTTATGGAAGGGAGTCTGACGGCTAGGGTTCTTGGCTCCAGCAGATTTTTAGGTTTATAAAGGGACAAACTGTGTAATTATGTTATTTTAATATGAGCATTTTTGTCAAAAATACAGCTTTCCGAAAAAGCTGAAACAGCTTCCTCCCAAAAGCTTCAAATTGGAGCTTCATCCTAAAAGCTGTTTTCAGCTTCCCGCAAAAGCTGAAACAGCTTTTTGAAAAATTTACCAAACACAGTTTTTTATCTAAAAGTATTTTTGGAGGGTCAGAAAGTACTTTCTGGCCCTCTAAAAGCTCCCCTGTTTGGGGGAGCTGTTGGCAGTAGAGCTGTTGGAAGTAGAGCTGTTGGAAGTAGAGCTGTCTGAAGTAGAGCTGTTATAAAAAGCTGTTTGCTGTTTGGTAACTACATTCGTAAAGTGCTGTGGTACTTTGTTTTGTGTTTGGTAAACAAACTGAGAAAGTACTTTTATATGACAAAATTACCATAAAGGACATTGCATAGTATTATACAACACAACATAATAAAACATAACATAAATTAATACATAAATATACGATATAGTATAATATTATTGTAATATAAAATAATATTATGTTAATATAGCATAATAGTAATATAATTATTAGAGTAAATTAATATTTGATAATATAACATAATATTAAATTATTTAACATAACATATTAATGTATTATGATATAATGTAATATATATTATATTTATAATATAATACAATAATAAAAGTATAAAATATTATAATTATTAGTATAAATTAATTTCTCATAATATAACATAATATTAAATTATTTAAAATAACATATTAATGTATTATAATGTAATGTAATATAATACAATATTTATAGTATAATACAATAATAAAGGTATAAAATATTATAATTAATATTATAAATTAATTTTTCATAATATAACATAATATTAAATTATTTAAAATAACATATTAATGTATTATAATGTAATGTAATATAATACAATATTTATAGTATAATACAATAATAAAGGTATAAAATATTATAATTATTAGTATAAATTAATTTTTCATAATATAACATAATATTAAATTATTTAACATACCATATTAATGTATTATGATATAATATAATATGATATTATATTTATAGTATAATACAAAAATAAAGATATAAAATATTATAATTATTAGTATAAAATAATTTTCCATAATAATTTTTCATAATTTTTCATAAAATAATTTTCCGCGGTCCAGGGGCTCTTCTTCATGGTCCACGCTCGAGGAGGACCTCAACGTGGGCCACGAGGTTGATGATAAAAAAAAACAATAAATTGATTTTGGAAGATATAGAAAAGGATTAAATTTTTTTTTCTAAAATGTGGTTCAAGAGATGCATACAAAAATTGAAAAGAAAAATACCTTTTCTTACGGAAGGGAGTCTGACGGCTTGGGTTCTTGGCTCCAGCAGATTTTTAGGTTTATACAGGGATAAACTATGTAATTATGTTATTTTAATATGGGCATTTTTGTCAAAAATATAGCTTTCCGAAAAAGCTGAAACAGCTTTCTCCCAAAAGCTCCAAATTGGAGCTTCCTCCCAAAAGCTGTTTTTAGCTTCCTGCAAAAGCTGAAACAGCTTTTTGAAAAAATTACCAAACATAGTTTTTCATCTAAAAGTACTTTTGGAGGGCCAGAAAGTGCTTTCTGGCCCTCCAAAAGCTTCCCCAAACAGGGCCTTAAGTACTTTTGGGGGAGCTTTTGGAGGGCCAAAAAGCACTTTCTGGCTCTCCAAAAGTACTTTTAGCTAAAAAATGGTGTTTGGTAAATTTTCTGAAAAGCTGTTTCAGCTTTTGCGGGAAGCTGAAAACAGCTTTTGGGGAAAGCTCCAATTTGGAGCTTTCCGAAAATGCTGTTTTCAGCTTTTTCGTAAAGCTGTATTTTTGACCAAAATACCCCCATTTAAAAAAAAAATTTCCTCCCAAAAACCTCTCTCTCACATTCTCACGGTCTCTTCCTCTCCCACCCAACCCCATTCCCTCTCCCCCGCCGCCGCACCCTCTCCCTCTGCCCCGCTGTCGCACCCCCTCCCTCTCCCCCGCCCCCATGGTGGGGAGGTGCCGAAGAAGAGGAAGACAGGTAGTCTTCCCCTTCCCGCGGCCGCCGCCGGCGATGATATTCCCGTCACGGAAAGGGACGGTGCCGAAGAAGAAGGAGGTCCCACGGCCCCCCTCCCGCGTCTGCGAGGCCCCGCCGTCGCACCCCCTCCCTCTCCCCCGCCCCCATGGTGGGGAGGTGCCGAAGAAGAGGAAGACAGGTGGTCTTCCCCTTCCCGCGGCCGCCGCCGGCGATGATGTCCCCGTCACGGAAAGGGACGGTGCCGAAGAAGAAGGAGGTCCCACGGCCCCCCTCCCGCATCTGCGAGGCCCCGCCGTCGCACCCCCTCCCTCTTCCCCTTCCTGCGGCTGCCGGCGGTCACGACCCGCCCCCCTCTCGCGTCCGCCACGGCCCGGCCCGGCGCTGTCGGCCTCGCGGGAGAGCACTTCCCAGGGGGCCCGCCGTGGCCGCCGCCGGCCACGACCCGGCCCCCTCCCGCGGCCGCCGCCGGCCCCGGCCCGGCCCCCTCCCGCGGCCGCGGCGGCCTGGCCCCCTTCCGGCGCCGCCGGCCGCGCGGGAGGAGAAGAAAGGAAAACGGGGGAGAGGAAGGAAGGAGAAGAAGAGAAGAAAAAAAAAAAAAGAAAAAGAAAAGGAAAAAGAAAAGAAAAGAAAAGAAAATTTAAAAAATAAAATAAATAAATAAATAAATATTTATATAAATGAATGAATGAATAAATAAGATAATAAATAAATATATTTCAACATTATTAATTATTTACACTAATAATTATAATATTTTATACCTTTATTATTGTATTATACTATAAATATTATATTATATTACATTACATTATAATACATTAATATGTTATTTTAAATAATTTAATATTATATTATATTATGAGAAATTAATTTATACTAATAATTATAATATTTTATGTCTTTATTATTGTATTATACTATAAATATAATATATATTACATTATATCATAATACATTAATATGTTATGTTAAATAATTTAATATTATGTTATATTACCAAATATTAATTTACTCTAATAATTATATTACTATTATGCTATATTATAATAATATTATTTTATATTACAAAAATATTATACTATATCGTATATTTATGTATTAATATATGTTATGTTTTATTATATTCTGTTGTATAATACTATGCAATGTCCTTTATGGTAATTTTGTCATATAAATGTACTTTCCCAGTTTGTTTACCAAACACAAAACAAAGTACCACAGCACTTTACGAATGTAGTTACCAAACAGCAAACAGCTTTTTATAACAGCTCTACTTCAGACAGCTCTACTTCCAACAGCTCTACTGCCAACAGCTCTCCCAAATAGGGCCTTAGTAGCCTCAGCTGCAATTACGTTGGAGTCCGAATCTAGTCCGAGGTGGAGCTCTTGGTGGAGGACGCGTGGAGCTCTTGGTGGAGGACGCTGCTTTTCGACTCTACAATGCTTTACTCTCCCTCTCTCGCTCTTTTTTTTTGTTTGGGTTGGTGCTCGCGCGCGTAAAAAGCACCCTCTTTTCTCGACCGCCCCGGTCCATGAGTTGGCGTAATTTTTCCATCAAAAAAATAGAAGAGTTGGCGTAATTTGTCCAGTCGAGCGAGAGCGCCCATAAACCCAAGAAACCCAAGCCCTAGCATGGCATCCGCTAGCGCAGGAGAAGGGATTCGAGTTTTCCCGTGGGGTTGGAAGATGGTTCTGGGCTACGCCGCCATCCGGCAGCTCTCCCAGTTCTTTGCCGCCGTCGTCTTCTTCCACGCCTCCGAGTACGCCCTCGCCATCTTGTTCCATGGCCGCTCCAACGTTTCTCTTAGCTGTACGCCTCATCTCTCGCCCTCTCTTCATCTCGTTCCTCTCTGTCTCAGATTATAGAGCTACGTGGTTATATGCATAATGCTATGCAAGAATATCGGGTCATTCGATATTTTTTTTCATCCAAAGATTTGCGATGCCTAACATTATGTTTTTTTTCTTTTTTTCTTTTTCCTCTAAAAATTGCTAGCGAGAGTGAGAATGAAAGAGATTCTATGAAAGGGGAGTCTTTTCCACGTATTTTGCCTTTAACGACTGCATTGGAAAAAAAAAGGTGGTTCCTTGTCATCAAATTTAAAAGGAATAAGTCAATAATTAATCAGATATAGTTATGCATGGGGGATCTTTTTGTTAATTTTATCTTCTACAGAAGTCTGGAAGATTTTTCAAGTTGATGCTTTTCTGTAGCCACTGCATCTTTTTTTATATGGTGTTATATGCATGGAGAGATTCCTCCTGATTTCAGCAAATGGTCGATTCATGATTCTAGTTGGTTGTTATGTTGAGTAAAATCCCAAGGCCTTAAGGCTGTGAATATCTTGTCAATCGGCCAACCTATGGTCTAATACCACTCAAGCCAGAGGAAGGAAATAGTTTGGACATTGGAATTTGTGGGTGCTGAATTACTTTTGGTTGGAGGGACTTATCATAACCAATTGTAGATGCAGGGTGGTGAGTATGCCAAGACTCGAAGTGCCTTTGAACCTCATATAGTCATTGGTTGGTTCAAACCAAGCACGAGTGCATATTTTATTGGAAGATTTTAGCACCCCTCACATCCAAGACCCCATGGCATGGCTTATAATTTCAGTATGGGCCAAAATAATGGCAGGGCGATGTTCATTGATGGTAAATCATGATTTTGCGAAGGATTTGTTTAGATACCCGAACAAATTATCCCTTGGCATTTTCTTCTCAAGCATGATAGGTGGTAGAATATGGGCAAGATGATAGAGATATTGAGTGATTGAAGGAGCACATGGCTTCCACTATTCCTATATTTCAGAGATACGGTAAATCACCTATTTGGCACGAATTAGTTGGCCTGATTTTAGGAATTGGGGCTGCTTAAAGCTTCCCATGATTCTTTTTGTTCTTTGACTAGATGCCCTCCTCTATTTGAATCCTTCCTGCATAGCTAGATTATGTGCAGGTAACCAAGTCCGGCAAAATACTGTGATTTTATATGAACATTTTTTTTTAAAAAATTACATGTTCCAAAATGGTGAGAGAAAATAAGTTATCATTTATGGTATATCTATCTTGCCTATTTTTTAAATGAATGCATTATTTTATCATTAGATTATCGAAGTTTAACTTGTCATCTTGGCTGCTGTTAATTCAAAGTACAAACGAAATTGACAATTAAAAAGTAAGAGAAATTCAAAAGCCTGGACATTTCAACTTTCATGTACGTGACAAAATACATGTTGATTTAAATCATTGGCAATTGCTTTTACCTAAAAGTGACCTAGTAGAACTTGGTAGAACATGTAGTAAATAAGTCAATATAAACTATAGGAGGAACAAAGAAAGGTCCTCTCTTTTTTTTCGATAAATGAGAAATGCATCTCATTGATTTTTGAAAAACAAAAGCCTTTTTTATTCAGTTCTATAGTTTCTTAAGGCACTGAAAGTTGAAGATAGAGAAATTTAGTATATATCTCTTATATTTGATCAACATGTTGCATTTAAAGGAGGAGATAGGGAAGTACCCTTCATGCCTGCTTATATATAATTTCTATATGTGCTATTTGAGATCAACATGAATTGTCATAAATTTCTTCCTGTTGGAACGTTGATTAGTAACCAAGGTGTTTATTATGCAGCGCTTCTGATTAGCAAACAGTATATCATTGCAATGAGTTGTGCTTTGCTGGAATACATGATGGAGATTATCCTCTTTCCAGAGTTGAAAGAATATATGTGGATCAGCAACTTTGGTCTTGTAATGGTAATAGTTGGGGAGTTCATACGTAAAGGTGCTGTGCTAATGGCTCGCCATGCCTTTACACACCACATCAGAACTTATCATGAAGACAACCATGAGTTGATTACTCATGGCATTTATCGGTAATTGATTATTGATGTTCCATACTATAATCGACAAGCTTGTTATAATCATAAAAGGCTTGTACTTGATATGATTAGATCATACTTTTAAATACCCTATCTGAATTGACTACATGTGTAATATAGAGGGTCTATTAAACCGTTAATCACTGTGTCCTATAACATTCTCAACATGTTTGTGACTATCCTTGTTGGAATAACTTTTATTGAAAATTTATTTCTCTGTTGTGATCATATCTTCATTCTGTAAAAAAAAAGGTTGTAGATGTAGTATTTTGATTAATTATTCTTGCTTGACTTTAGGCCACTTGATGGCACTAAATGTAGTTAATTTTCTAGATTGCTGTTGCTGGAATTGGAAACAAAAACACCATAGTAACTTTGATGGATAAACTATTTTATATTGAAAGAGGGATGTCAAGTTTTAATCTCAGTAGAAGCTTTAATTATGTCGGCATGAATCGAAAAGCTTCGAAATAGTTACCATTTTTTCTTGCAATTCTTCTTGTATGTCATGCTTCCAATCAAACTTCTTGATCAAGGAATTGCAAAGTGGCGCCCACAACTTCTTTCCCTTCCCAAAGTGTGGACATTGCAGGCTTTAAGAATAATCAGGAACAAAGAAGAACCTTAAACCTTTTTCCCCTGTTGGTGGAAGGCGTTTGTTTGAACTGTACTTGTTCACGTTTATCTTCTGCAGTCTGAAACTGCAAACGTTACAACCGTCCATATAGAAGGTTGTAGTTTAGGAGGGAAAAGTAATAGTTTATTAGAGCAACAAACTAAAATTAGCTTCAATGCATCATTTTCTTGCCATCATGATGTTATTTCCTTGCAGACAATCATGTAGAAAACAAAGGATTCGATTTGGATTCTGCCGTAGTTTTGTACATGTTTTCTTTTTTTTTCCAGAAACACATACTTCAATTGTTGTTTAGAGAATCTAGAGTCCACCTGTGTTCTCAAATGTTTGGATGTCAGGTCACCGTCTCTACGAGATACCTCTTGTGCTGGCTGGAAGTTGCTCCAAGTAGCGAAAAGGGGGGATTAGGAAGCCATCATTCTCCCAGTCCCAATTTTCAGCATACTAGAATCTGTTTATACAGTGATTTTCAGTATTCTGAATATATTGGAATTGCAGGATCTGTGAACTCTTATGATCCTTCCAATTCCTTCAAACCTTCCCACTCATGTAAAGAGATATGACAGGGATAAGCTGGTTGGCCATCCAGACAGGCCCTAAGTATTTATTGATTGCAATTCAGAAGTTTGTATCACCAAATAAGATTGCTAACTTTTGCAACATTTTAAACTAAACAGTTTCATCCGCCACCCGGGGTATTGTGGCTTTTTCATCTGGGCAACTGGAACTGAAGTCATGCTTTGCAATCCCGCATGCGTAATTGCTTTTGCAGTTGTCACTTGGCAATTCTTCTCTACTCGGATACAGTATCCATTTGGACAAGTATAACGTTTGAAGTCTGATTACATTCATTTGTTGGTTCATTTTGATGGGTGATATGTGTCCCAAATATTTGCCAGTAAGGTTTGAGCTAAAGGTCAACCTTGATGGTGTTGGATATGCTTATCGGCACAAATAATTGAAATAAAGTTTGATTGCTAGTTAGGGTTGCTATTATAGAAAGTTGCCAATCCTTCAATCAGGAACAGATATGAGGAGTTCTTCTTGAGGCAGTTTTTTGGTTCCCGCTATGACGAATATGTTCAGCAAGTTCCATCTGGTCTCCCTTTTGTAAGATGAAGGCCTGCAAAACTGTGAGTAATTTTGAAAGCTTGCATGTATTTTGATAGACCTATTGATTCTGAAGCTGCTGCCTTCCTCTGGATACCTCTTTTCTGGACTATTTCATTGCTAGCCTTGCTTGCATGTTTTCCTGAGTGCAGCAAATGCATGATGAAACTTAGCAGCAATTCATGAATTGATTGTTGTGCTGCGAACTATGAATGCAGGTTGGCTTGCTTTCAAAACAGAAATATCTTTTGGCACCCCAATTATATTTGACCGGTGGTCGGGAGTGTAAGAACATCGGCAAGGCGAGCACGGATCAAATTCGTTAACGAAGATTTCCCAACATACATTAATTTTGGATAAAAAACAGTCACTCATTGGAGAATAGATGAAAAGAACTCCAGCATCCTGTTATTATTTCCTCAACCAGATCAGGAAGCTTCTACTGTGGAGGCAGAGCTAGAAAGGCATTCAGAGTTCATGCCAGTGTTGCCTACGCCTGGAGTTGGATTCTTAAAATTTGATACTTGTATCAGTGCTTATTATTTCTGTCTCTTCTGTTTTTTTTTTGCTGCAAGCTAAAGCATGGTAGCATTGATGTTGTATTATGTTTTACAATTTTTACCACATGGAAGAAGAGTACACTCAACTGGTGGGAAAATATTCCATTAAGAAAAGTAGAAAACCTTTCTTTGATACCAAGGCTTATAATTGGAATAACCCTTCAAATAGCTTTGATTAGTGGATTATGGTTTGTAGCTTCTAGTAATGATTTATGGTTCTTGAACATCATGTTATTTTGTCTTTTTCTTTTTGGGAAGAACATCATATTATTGATTGCTCTTTATTGGCTTCATCAGGTCAGGTCATCTTAAACTACTACATCAACATCATCATTTACGGAATTTGAACCAGATGCCATCCTTTAAATTGTTCTTTTTTGTGGTGGGGGGATCCCCTTCCTTCCATGTTTGTATGTTTAATAGAATGAAGCCAGATGATGTATGAGATTAAGCTGGCTCTATATTGGCAACAAATCTTAGTACAGACAAACATTGTGTCTTGTCTTGATCCTAGATTTCTTCATGAATTCATGGAAAATATGGTGTCCAATGTGATGCTTTTTGGTATGCTTTCTCCTTGGAGTTGGTAGTATCCTCATCAAAGTCAGGCACGGCTCCATTTTGCTCATCTTAAACAGCGACGAGCCTTCCCTACTAATTGTGTCGGTCCCACCACTGAGGTAGTGTCCCTTAGGCCACGTCGGCAGTCCACATCAACTACATTGGTAGAGTACAAAGGTCACGGGGCACGTGGCATGGACAGGGTGGCCCACATCATGCACCATTAATTACACGACAAAAAATATCTGGAAAGAAAGTTCTTGCATGAGACGGCATAGCATGGCTGCTCTGGAGGGCTAAGCCATTTCTTATGTTATGGTTGATGACAATAATCTAGTATCTTGCCAAATAATGGTGCAACACGTAAGCTGACAAATCCTAGAGACCTAGAGATGAAACTAGGGTCAAGTCCTGGGGTTGCAAACTATGGTTGGGAAGATCAGTTGCTCATGTAAATTATGATCAAACGGAGGAACACGAAACTAGTTTAAATTACGACATATCATCCTTTCTTTCATTTTCAGATGGGCCCAACCCAACCGACCAGAGCTTCTCCGACCCAAACATCTCGTTGTACAGTTAAAAAGGCATGCGTCTAATCTCAAACTTTCGGCAGAGGGTCCACCGTTGATTAGGCCGAGTCCATGATCATACGGTGGACCCATCATTTCAACCGTCCTTGTCGATGGCCCTACTGCCCAAATCCATCAAATACAAGAAGCTGGGAGCTGCTAGAACTGACCCTTCGATAGTGATCGAACGATCCTGATTATTCGTAGAAGCGCATGGTTACGATTTGCGGTGCAATCTTGAGAGATTCCGCAACAAATATCTGGATACCGGAGGCGGTTTCTTCTGCAGCGCTCGAGCGGCGAATCCACGGATGCGGAAAAGAGACGCAATTATTTGTCCTGGAATGTGGTACACAGTGAGCTCCACGAGTAGGGCTGTCTCCACCGCTCATTTTGTTCTATCCCAATCCAACCGTACAAACTGCTGGCTCAACGGATGAGGGGCGTCCCCCCCTTCTCCCGCACCAGAAAACCCAGGCAAGCATAACATACAGCGATACCGTTGAAAAATGGACGGTTGAGATCTTCTCCTCCACTGGTTTGATGCTTTGTCGTGAACGCCATATCATGAATTAGTTTTCCACTTGAGACTTGACTTGAAAATTGGACTCCTGATAACATGAAACGTATACGACTCCTCGGTCACAAACTCTGTGGGGTCCACCAGGATGGTTTGCTTGTAGTTCCGATAGATTAAAAAAAAAATTCAAATACACCGACCTATAGGACGCCAGGGCCCAGAAAGCACCCTCTGACGGAATGTGGGCCCAAATGTATCCGGATAGGGTCTTTTGAAGGGTTGATCGTACCGAGACCAAGTGTGTAGAACGCTAGCTAGCAGTAAGGAACACTCGGTCCTTTTAACACCCGAAACTAAACCCAAACTAGCGAGCGTTGTACCAAGAGAGGCCCCAAGAAATGGTTCATCTGTGGTGTTTCGTCTGAACGGTGCGCGAAATTGTAACCGATTTAAAGTGTGGTGGCGAGCGCCTCGAATACGCCTGTTGGCGGCCTGGTAGAACCATCGCTCGCTCTCTCGTTCCCGATAAATTGTCCAGCGGAGCTCCGATAGAGGTTTTGTTCTCCTTTTCTCGTTCCCTGTTCGTCTTCCTCAGTGTCTCGGCGGCCGGGCGGAGAGAGAGAGAGAGAGAGGAGACTGCTGGGAGCTAGGGTTAGGGTTGCTGGTTATGGGATTTGAGCGATGGCGGCGGGGAAGCCATCGGTGAAGCTCTGCAAGGGCATCAACGGCCTCGACAAGGTCTTGCTGAGGGAGGCCAGGGGGAGTTCGGCCGAGGTCTGGTTTCTCCCACTCCCTTCTCTCGAATCTTTCTTCAGAATTCTTATTTCTTTGATTGAGCTTATCCCTTTCTTGGATTCGAGTTGGGAGACATGTCTTGGATAAAGAATTTGGATTCTAGAACGTTTCTTGGAGTTTTGTGGCGGTAGAACTCGATCTGTTCCGGTTTTGCTGGATCTGATGTCTTTTTAGCCGTTTTTGATAGGTCAATTCGTTAATTCTTCTGATTATTTGATAAATCCGTGGATTTCTGCGTTAGCCTATGTGTCTTCTTGCTGCCAGCCGTTGGTTATGGCATGTCAAAAAAACCCATCTGATTCCATTATCTTGATCTTGTGTACAAATAGTTGATGGAGAATACCATGCGGGCGGTTGATCTTTATGAGTTTGTAAAAAAGAAAATAATCTTGATGAAAGTGCCGCGTTGGGTTCTTTTATTCTTTAATATATGGTGAACCTGAAGGTACATATATATAATTTAATGAGTGAGTTAATCTGTCACTGGAATGCCTAGAAAGTGGAGAAGAGTTTGTCAGGCTGTCTTTCTTGAAATCCTTTTGTCTGAACTATTTTTAGACCTTCACTAGGGTTCTTGGTTCCTGTTTTCCTTATCTGGTTGCTGGCAACTGTTCTGGCTGCGGCTGCTGCTGTGTTTTGATGCGTTGGTTCTTGGGATAGCTGCTGCTGTTGCTGGGGTTGGAAATGGACAGTTTATAGAATCCAGCCCAAGAATCATAACTGTTTTTTGATAGACACATTTTTTTTCTTTGGCTAGATGCTGCTTTTCTTTTCTAGTGGTGTATATGGTTTTGAGGCCTTTTTCGCTTCTCTCTGACTAAATCTTTTTTTTTTAAAAAAAAAAATTGTTGAGTGGAATTCCCTGCTAGCAATAGGAAAACAGGATTGCTAAAGGTTCATGAGATACAGGACTTGGCATGTCACACGTCTTGTGCCCTGGCTTTGTCTTGGACATTGCTCAAGTTGGCTTTGTTTCCCTTGTCCTCTGCAGTTGTCTTAGATTGGGTGATACCTCTCAGTTCTTCTTTAATCATGGCTTTCTTTAGTCTCATGACGAGGTAGAAAGAATGGCAATATTTAGTTCATGCTTCTTATGTCTGGTGAAAGTCTGGAACTTTATCTGGTCTTCACTAATTTTAGTCATTGTGTCCTGTAAATGCACATGTTTTGGCATAGCAACTGTCTTCTGGTATTGTTGTTTAAGTACCATCGACCGTGTCCATGCACTTGGCTTAGTGAAGGTGCACTGCTGAATTGCAGTATTAACCCCTTGAGATGCTTTAGCTGAAATTCTTATCAAGCTTGACATTTGACTATGACATTATTTTTTTCTATAAGATACCTTATTATTATTAGGCTCATGGACATAAGCTTGGTCACTTGTGAGAGATCTAGTTCAGTTGTGATGACCCATCTATTTTGTTTTGCTTTGCAAGTGTTTGGTTTCCTTTTATGTTTTTTTTCCTTTTATTGAAGTTGCTGCAACTTTTATGAGTGCCTAGATTATCATTTCGAAAGTAGTACTACTTTTCCTTGGGTAGTTTCCATATTTAGATCCCTTTTGAAACTTTTATGCCTATTTGTTTTTTTGTGCTATACATATATATCCTACAAATATTTGCGTAATTGATAGGTATGACATAGGGAAGTCATGTCGGACCTCAAAAGTATGATTTTTATCATAGGTTTTATACTGAGCGCCTTTTATCCTGATAACATTTCAGTATTTACAAAAGCATATAGTATTTCTGAGCTAACTTGTTATTGTTGTTAAATTCTGATTATTATTCTTAGTTTCAAAATAGAGTTGCTTTCTGATGAAGTACTCTTAATCAGGGATTACAGATTTAACAAATGTTGGTACAGGAGAAATCTTCAGAACTCCAAAGGTTGCAAGATGCCATAGCTAGGACTAGATGCATTTGCTATAGAAACATTATTGCTTTTAATTGGCTTGAGGTGACCATCTTAAGACTTTTATCAGAAAATTCTGAGAGAAGGCAGATGAGGGAAGGTTAGGGATGGGTGAATAGGTTAAGTATGTTCTTAATGGTTCTAAGTTGTTCCAACCATTTGGCGCTTCAACTAGTCACATCATCGGACAATTGGGACAGATTCATTTTTTTAAGGGCGTTCCTTTTCTGTCCTTTTCTTTTGTAGACTCGTGGTTTTGGAATGCAAATTCTGTGCAACTTTATTGACAATGTTATTTGTTATTATTTTCCATGATTTGAGAGTTCCTAGTTAAAATGTCAAAGAGCATGCTATCATTTGCTAGTAGGTTGCGTCCAAGCAAGCGTACAACAGATGACCAGTCTCTAGAGAAAATACTCCTTCAAATTTAGCACTATCTATTATTATTATGACGCAGTATATGGCTGAAAAATTTTTAAAAGGTCAGAGCAACCTATTGTCTAATATTGGATTGAATCTGAGAAATCATACTCCACGTGGATAATGTTAATCATGTAAATTTCATTGTTCAATAGACTTGGTCAAATTTCACCGAACTCTGGCCTAGTAATATGTTCCATACAAGAAATCATATCTCTTCCATGTGATATTTAATCCACATAAAAGTACTTCATGTGTTTAAATGTCTAAAATCTGTATGATCTTTATTTTTAATATCACTAATTTTCATAATTTAAATCCTCAAAGAATGTTAATATCTTACTATGCAAGTGCTATTTAATTATAGGTTATTACGATACAAGAAATTATAACAATCTTCCCTAGATTTGTTCTACTATAGATTGGACAAACTGGATATGTTGCGAAATAAAGGCCCTCTGCTATTTATTTACTTTTGCTGCTATAGATGCATAAACAATTGTGTTTTATACTTGCCATGATAATATTGGATGTTTCACCTTGCTACCATCCCTGCTACCTATGATGCAATAAACTAAGGTGAAGCTAACTACAATCATGATGCGTCTAACATTCCCTTCTTTCCTGAGGATACCCTTTATGATTTTTTGTGCTTCAAATATTACTTTATGATTCGAGAACCCATCACCATAACAATTTGAGTTGGCTCCGGTGTTACTACTGGATTTGGTAATCCTTTCTTGTAACCTCCATCCCGTCTGGCTTGTTCTAAGACCCTTTGAAATAATTCAAGCATTCCCCTATACTCGAGCCTCCTCAAAAAAGCTTTGTTGCACGTGCCCAAACTATTTCTTAATTGCTGCAACCTCCTTCTCTCCTCTAATATATTCGTCCTCTTCCTAGTTTTACCATGCATACTCATTATGTTCTCTTAGACCCTCAATATTACCAACATCTTTTTTTATCCCATAAAAGTTGGGCTTTATTATCGTTGTCAGATCCTTCTTTACTAAGTCTTCCTTTAAGTTGCCAAGGAAGGCTTCGATCACATGACATTCCTTGAAGTGTCTCTCCTCTTTATCTGCCTGCCTCTAATTTTACTAGAAATGCTTATATATATGTATATATCTCCATTTTTTTTATCTCAAAACTGATAACTGACTCATAGTATCCTCATTTCCATTTTCGTTTCCAAGTAGCTTTCGATATTTTGTTTTTGCTCAACACTTACAACTGATTCATAAGCCTTTATTTTCGGATCCGTTCCTTCTTAATTACAATTGAGCATTTAACCTTGTTCTATTGTCAGGACTTTATCAATTTGCAGATTGCATAACAGCACATCTTATTGAATTTTAGTGGTGATTTCATTTATGGTTTGTGTAAAGAGGTCATGTCTTAGTGCTGATCCTTCTGGCACAGGCCAACCACATCTTAGAGATCACTTGGCCCAACAAAACTACACTTAGTGCTTTTGATTTCCTTGGTATTTTGTGTCCACAAATATTTTGATGTGTAATGTCTGCATGTCTGTATTTCTTAACACTGATCATACTATCTCTATTGGGGGTTTGTTTTGTGAGTTCATGTTAATAAAAATGGCAAGAAGCAGACCTCAAATATTTCATTGATCGATGGGATCACGTTTATCCATCAAATAATCTCTCTTCAATCAATCATGTGTATTGAATATGTGAATTTCTTGCATATATACGAGTCGTTATGAATTTGTTTCATATGCATAGTTAATCTTAATCTTATTTTATTATGTACCACGTTAACATACCCATGTTTTTGGTAATGTGCATGTTTCTTGAATGAATTAGTTGGAACATGTTTTAATGGTTTAGAGCTTACATTTACATGAAAAAGCCCTTGAAATGTGAATATTTATATCCCATAATTTGGTGCTTTATACCTAGCAGTTACTCTGTTGTTGTGCTGCCTATGGTGATATTCTTTTAAATGGAGGCATACTGTGCTTGCTGGTCTCTACCCTGCTTCCATTTGCCTTGTTGAGTATTTTTGACAACTTGGATAACCCCTCTCTGTCATTCTTTTTTCGCTCAAATTTTTCAACTACAGGTTTCTTATTTATGACTAAAGTTGCTTGCATGATTTAGGATATCTGCTCCATGCCATGTCTTTTTTGCTCTATGCTGAAATTTCTTAACTAAGGATTACTTGTTTATATCTAAAGTTACTTGCATGATTTAGATTAATATCAACTTCCTGATAAAATGGAAACTAAAAAGATGCTCATGTTGTTGTTGCGGCTGCAGTAGCCACTCTGATATTGTGTTTATATCCATTCGTCTTTTGGCAGGTGTATTTGTATGGAGGTCAAGTAACATCTTGGAAAAATATCCATGGTGAGGAGATGCTTTTTGTCAGCAGCAAGGTACCAACATTGGTTCTTTTTTTTTGCCGAGGATTACAAAATAGGTGCATGAAAGTTCTACAAGATGACATATATTCAAATGATCCTTGTTATTTATTGTATCATCAGGAACCTCCATATTTGAATACTATTGCTAATTTGCTATAATAATATAATGCTAGTTGTTACCAGAAAAATAATATAATACTAGTGAAATACTTATGTTTTATTTAGAGGGAGTACATGAGCAGGAAATATGAAAAGATAATGGATGGGTGCTGATGAAAACCCACTGGATACCAGGCCATTCTGTAGACCTTAGGCAGGCTGTCTGAATGCATCCCTACTAGAACCCTTGGTTTGTACTTGAGGTTTTGGGAATTATCCCCCCATCTAGCAGATGTTCATTGCTATCATGCTGCCTAATTGGATGCCTGGGATGACTATGCCTGTTTTAAATACATTCTACTCGAACATTTATTAATTAAGCACTCCTGCTTGCCATCACTTCCTAGCTTCACCACTTGCTGCTTTGGTGCCATCCAAGAGCTGTTTCTATGCTCATTCATGCTTTGTGCAACTAAGGATCAGTTTCTCTAGGGATTGTATTGTATTATTTTTGATGTTATATTTAACTTCTACTATGGAGATGTTATCTCAAGTTTGAGTTGGAGGTTAAAAAATAATAACTAATAGATATTTGTCTATTTCATGGTGAATGTAATGGACCTTTTGGAGGGCTATGTTTCATGAGCATGAGGGGTATCTGTATCACTTTCTTCTATTTCTATATCTCCTTCAAGGCTTTAACCATACGCTTTGAAGTCTTTTTCCTTTTACGTAACCAACTGTTCATTTTTTTCTCTTTTGAACCCTACCCTATGCATATTTTGAATATCTTTGTTTTCATTATAGCTTTTTCCTTGTCTTATTTCTCTCTTTTTTTTCTAATTGCATATATCAGTGTGTTGCGTCTTTATCTTGAAAAGTTACTCTTATGCCTTCTTTTTATGTCAATATGATACTCCTATTTAGACTCTTTCTCTTTGTGGCCTACAATTGCATGACACCATCATCCTCTTGTTTGAAGGGTTTGGCCATGAAACAAGAAGGAAAATTCCTCATTGCTTAAACTGCTGTTCAAATGTTTTGTATGTTTTGTACCCTTCCCAAGGCTTTTTTATGTTTCATTAGCTATTTTGCGGTCATCATGTGAACAAAGTGCATGATTTCATTTTATTTACAGTACCTCATTATGAGGCTAATTAGTTATGGTCATTGGAGTCAGAGATAGATGTAACATCTGTCTCTTAATGTCGGTTTGATGTTGTCCCTTCTTTAGATTGAATTAAGTTCAACATAAGGGTTTCTTCACACAGCATGTGCTTAGGTAGATATACATCAGGGGAGCTGCCCGTCTTATATTTAATGGTTTTGCTAATTCAGACATTTATCTTGCTCTCGATCATCTGATATACATGTCTAACTTCCCCCTTTTTATTATTTATAGGCTTTTTTCAAGCCTCCAAAGGCAATACGTGGGGGCATCCCAATATGCTTTCCTCAAGTATGACTATTTCTTATTATGTATTTATGATCCAATTACACTTCATTTGTACTTTAATCGTCATCACCAGCCAAAAAAACATCTGCACATGCAGTTTGGGAACCATGGAATTCTTGAACAGCATGGCTTTGCCAGGAACAGGGTTTGGAGGATCGACACTAACCCGCCAGCTTTTCCAGCAAACAGTGCCAGTAATACTTTCATTGATTTAATCCTCAAACCATCTGAAGAAGACTTCAAGATCTGGCCTCACAGGTTGCTATATTGCTGATGGACTTCAGATTTGTTTTTTTGTTAATAAATTATACACAAGCTATCAGTATCATGTCTGTCTAATTTTCTTTCTATTAAGTTCTTTACTGCACATTATTTTGCATCATTCTATGCTTCGCTGCACCACTACTGTTGATTTTCTATCATGGCAGTTATGAATTTCGTCTAAGAGTTGCTCTGGCACCTGGAGGAGATTTGATGCTGACATCGCGCATAAGAAACACCAATACCGATGGAAAACCATTCTCATTTACATTTGCATATCACACATACTTTTCTGTCTCTGACATCAGGTTTGTCACTTAAATCTTGCTAACTTTCTTGTATGTTTGTGCCTTGTCTTTTATAAATATGTATTCATAAGGAGTTAAGTAGTTGTATGAACATTCACCATTTTGAGCAATATGGAAATTTGTTGCATCGGAACAAAAAATAGAGGAAAAGGAATGAAGTGTTCTGGGGCTTTTGGACTTGATATATTTAATGTAAGAATAGAGAGTTATATAACAAACTAGACTGTTTTATTATCTAATCTATTGAAGTCAATAAGTAAGCTTGGATTCAATACTGATATATCTTAAAAAGAAGTAAAATAATATTTAACTACAACTTCAAACTTTAGCTCCTATAACTAATGTCAGCCATCCATTTGAATAAGAGTCCTGACCTTATAGGTAATCATGACTACTCATCCTATATCGAACCTCTAGAATGTTGTATGGTCATTTCCAGGGTCCAAACTCGAACACATGGAATAACATGGGCACCTTTTCTGTCTGGATGGTCATTTACACCCTTCTGTCTCTCAGTTAACTAAAGAGCACTGAACATACGTCTAATTGAGTCCTTGCAGAATCAGGTTTTGGCAGCGTTACTATCATAGAATTCATGCTCATGTTGCAGAGCTCACAGCTGATTTGCAAGTGCATATTCCTTGTGTGCATTCATGGTCTGTTAGTGATGCTTCTCATTAGTAGGCTATCCCAAAGAGGCATGGCTTGGCCTTGTAATCTATCCATGCTGGTGTTCTTGAGTTGAAACCTCCTGATTGTGGATCAGGCTGCTTTCAGGTTCAAGTAAAATAGAGGAAAGATGAGAAAGGGGCATTGACATTAATTGCTTGATTAAATGCTTCCTGGGCACACAACCTGCTAGGGTGGTTTTATGAGATTTTGTTTGAGCTTTTCTAGATCCCATGCATAAGGAACTAGATGTGTTTTGGAAGTCATATGTAAATGGGCATCATCTCTTGCTCTAGTTCTCTCTCTCTATCTCTCTTTTTGTGGGTTTGAAAGAATGAGGTCGCAAGCATTAGAGGCGGTTGTTTGGTATAAAGAAATTATCAGGGCAAAGGAAATTATGAACAAAAATACAGTGGCTATATGAGTTTATGCTTGGGTTTATTCAGTGCCCATTAATTTCTTGTAAATAGATATGAATCATTCTTATTCAGTTCACCATCCATATATAGTCATGAATGTGGATATAGCTAATATATCTGATTGACCTACATTGGTTTCACCCATAATTGGATATTGACATATTTATACTTTAGATAAATTCTGGACATGTATGTTTGCGCGTGCGCACACCTGCGCAGCTGAGTACACCAAAGTTCACCAATCAAATATGAGTGTTGACATGGTCATACATTAGATTTTGGATACAAATACAGTATCTGTGCATACACAGAATAGTCATATGTTTCTGAAGACTAACACCATTAAATCTCTATCATATCTAGTTTGCTAAGCATTTTAATGAGCAAGTCATGCCTTTTTTGCCTCTCCTTATCCTCATTCCAATTTAAATATATAAAAAGGATAAATTTGTCTTGCCAACTTTTTGCTAATATTTCTTAGATCAATTAGAAATTGTTTGTTCTTCCAAAAAGATCTTTCACCATAAGTTTATATTATTTCATCCACTTATATGCTTGGTAAATTTGTGCTGCTTGTTTAGAAACAAATAGTAACCAAAATTATAACCACCAAGCCTTGTCTAAATTACTTGGGGTTGTCTTTATGAATCCTCATATAGTCAAGCGTTCCTATTTAGCACTACCTCTAATGTTTGTTTTTTTTTTTTTAAAGTTTTGGCAATATGCAGTCTCATGATCCTTTTTTTCCTCGCCCACTTTTTTGGACCTAAATTTCAAGTAGATGTTTCAGTGAAGTGCGGGTAGAAGGATTGGAGACAATGGATTACCTTGACAACTTGAAGGAAAGGGAGCGCTTCACAGAACAAGGAGATGCAATTACATTTGAGTCTGAAGTAAGTAAATCAACATGGTCATATAGGCTGTTATAATTTGCCATTTAATATTATCGCTCTTGTTCAAAAAAGGTGCATAAGATATATTTAAGCACGCCAACCAAGATCGCAATTCTGGATCATGAAAAGAAAAGGACATTTGTTTTGCGAAAAGATGGCCTGCCAGATGCAGGTGAGTTATGATATTAGTATCTATTTTCCTTTTTTTCCCCTATTATCTTCTATCTTCTTTGAACCTCAGAGGATTCCCATCATATTTACTGCTTGCATGAAGAATGGTAGGGAAATAGAAAATTGAAATCATAATCTTATGATGAAGTCCTTGGTGGCATATCTTTTTCCTCCATGCAGTGGTATGGAATCCTTGGGACAGGAAAGCCAAAGCCCTGGCAGATTTTGGGGATGATGAGTACAAATATATGCTATGCGTGGAGGCCGCATCCATCGAGAAGCCCATCACTCTGAAGCCTGGTGAGGAATGGAAAGGAAGGCTAGAGCTCTCTGCTGTTCCTTCCAGTTACTGTAGCGGGCAGTTGGATCCTCAAAAGGTTCTTCAAGGTTGAGCGGCTGCCTCACTGTGTACATCCTATATAGGTAATTGTTCCATATCCCAGTCGTGGAGTACTTTAAAATTATTGTATTTCAAGACTGGTTCATTGGCAGTCCAACTTCCAGTGCACCAAGTCATAAATTGTCAAGATAACAGAACATTTGACAAGTAAAGGATGCGGTTGACTGTGCCATTAGACCAGCGTTTGAGCAGATCTTTTCATGAACCTGCCTGTATCGATTAGGCTTTTGGATTCTAAACCTTACATGTGGACTCACATGTTTTTGTAACTATCACATTGCTGTATGTACTTCTATAAGTGAATAATGAAATGGCTCCATCAATCATAGAACCAATGTGAAAGGGCAGTTTTAATTTTAACATCAATTTATAGTTTTGGTATTTTGGTTTATTATTTTAAGAGAGTAATTTTGAATGAGGTTAGAAATCTTAGTCGGAGATTCAGTTGAGCTGACTAGATTTTGTTTTAGCAGTTTGGATTTCCATTTTGTTTTAGCAGTTTTCAACTAAAAGCTTGAAAAAAAGAGGTTTAAACTAAAATTAGGAAAATACTAATGTAAAAAACTGCTTTAAAAATCATTAGAGCATATTGTGCTTTTTGAGATCTCTGGGTGCATATATATTTTTTCATTTCTCAAGAAAACTCTATGTACAGTTTTGATCGTGGTATGCCATATCGTACCGAACCAGGCGGTACAGAGTGCACCGTATCGGTTCGATACTAGTATATAGTACGGAAGGCGTACCGATATTCGATATATTAAACCAGCTTTATACCATACTATATTGACACAATGATAGTGTGGCATCAATACGAAGCTTGATACCGAGACGACGTATCTTAATTTTGATTGTTGAGGCTATAATTATCAAAAAATTTAAAAATATATATAATAAAATGTTGACATATATGTTGTACACTAATTTAGAGTGTAATATATTATTTCACTTGATAAATAATTAAATTAAAAAAAAAGAAAAATTGTTAATTTTATATTTTTTACTGAAAAGTGCAAAACTTTCAGTTTAACTCAAGTAGCTCATGATAGATCTATTAGATTAGTACATAAAGGCGGTCTATGATTTCGCCCAACAAGAGTTAGCAAAACCTCTTAGGTTTTGAAACTTGATACCCTATATAGGAGATTTGATCTCAAATCTCATGAATCCAAGCTCAAATCTTGTGAATCTAGCTTCACAAAGCTAAATTACACCACAAGCCCATTCTTCTGCACCCTGCTCCCTCACTCTCTCTCCTCGAAAGTCTCTCGTAATTCCTGAAAAATTTCTAAAAACTTTCCAAGATGCATGTACACACATATATACATATATAGATACAATGTTTCCTTTCCAAGATTATATATTTAATTCTTCTTACTATCTAAAGAAGTAAATAAATGATTGAAAACTTATTATTGCTGGCCGTGTATACATTTAATATCAACCTGCAGGTTATTGCAGCTAAATTAAAAATTTACCTCTATTTAGGATTGCTTCCAAGCGAAATGAGAAGTCTTTGTTTCAGTCTCAGAATGTTGGGCTGAAATTTAAAATCATGAATTTGATATTATATTGCGATGTTAAACTCCTTAGCTCCATCCCAAGGTTCTAGTTTAAGTGAAATTGTAAAAATGATTTGTTTATTTTTTTCCTTTTTTTAATTATTTGTTCTTATTCAGCAGATGGTTCTTTTGTTTTTTAATCATTTTTTCCCTTTAATTATATTTGTTATCTGCATATTTGTATATCATGTTGTTTGCAGGCACTCTCCTGTTGCATCTTCTGTATCGATGCCCAGAAGTGAGTTCTAGCTGTTTTCTTGCCCATTCCCGTTCTTTTTCTTTTTCCCATCTTATAGACAATGATGAATCCCGAGGCACGGTTTCTGTGCAATAATAACCAACTGTTTTTCATGGTCCACATATATCAATAAGAAAAGGCATTTCGGCCCAAACCGGAGGGTACATGAATTCAAGCATGACCTGTTGCTTGTTTTTCGTAGCATGTCATGTCATGAAACTTTGTTCTTGAGGATGAGAAAGAGGGGCATGTAATGGTCTAATGGCCCTTTTTGAATGAATTAATCTTTTTAATGGGGCTCGTTGCCTTCTGCTGTAAAACTTGTTTACTCAGGGTCTGAAATTTATACGGCAGTGAGGATCCTTCTATTAAACCTTTTCATTTTGTCTGGTGGATTATCACAGATATTGTACTATCTTAACTGATTTGGAAAGCACCAAACTTTGTATTGTTAGTCCCATTCAGACAAGTTACGGCCAGAAAGGCTGTCCTTCCAAATTTGCCAGCTGATAGCGCAATTCAAGAACTTAATCAATTCTTTTCACCATGTCTTGAAATCTCTGAATCAGTTGGAAATAAATGCTCATTTTAGAGTTATCAAAACTGTTCGAATCTTTGGCTCTACCAAGTGAATCGAATTGTAATTGTTTGGCTCAAGTTTGTTGTTACATTGATCTGTGAGATTTGCTCTGCCAAGTTAATCGAGTTGGAGCTGCTGCCTGTTTGGCTTATAATGTTGTTAATTGCTCTGTGACAGCTCTACAGATAAAGGCATGATCCAAGAAATTACAACTCAATTGCAAGCAGACCATCACTAGCCAAGGAAGCATTAGATAAGACTGAAGTCTGCTTTAACACACACACTGAAGGGATCATTTGGTTGTGCAAGGAGTATCTCCCATGGCGCAACGAGTTAACTCCCATTGTTGAACAAACCTCAGTTTAGTTTGCACGGCTCCTAATTAGCTGCTTTCGACGCCGCCTAAGACAGTCTTTCAATTGATCTTGCCTAGTGGTTCGATGCCAGCGCTTCATCTGGCCATGGTCTCTCTCTCTTAGTTTATTGAAATGTTGAAATGACCCTTCGATGCACCTTCCCTTCGCAGCGCGGGCAGCAGCACCATCCGCATTATTCTTTACAAAATCAACCAACATAAAGCCCTAAGATTGCGTACATTAACTTTGCACTTACATGATTACGAACCAAAAACAAGCGAAACCTTATTGGTGGGGTCATTCCCACCTTTTTGGAGGGTCTGTTATAAAACTGTCATTCATGTCACCATGTTTAAATATATGCAATCTAAAGAAAAATATTTATTAAATCATGGTTTTTCTTGGTGCCTTCAAGCTTTTTGTTTCTTTCATATTATTAACAATACTAATTGCTATGACAATGTCAAATGATATGCCACATCATCCAGATTAGTTGGCAAGTTACTTCATGCGTCATCATCCTTTTATATGACAGTTGTGAGGGGTGCAATTAACATTGACAAGCACATTAGTCTATTATGCATTGGGTGGACTTGTATAAGTCGTCAAAATGTATTAGAAGGCCATTCTTAATTTTACAATCTACGCTAAATGCAATTCCAACTCCTACCCATGTAAAGTTGCAAATAGGGTGGGTTGACCCAGGATCTGACCCGCTTAGACCCGATTCGACTCATTTTAGAGGACCTGTGAGGCCGGGTCAGATTCTAAAATTGGATCCATTTCATTTTTCGAGCTGAATTTGAGTTTACTAAATTCAGACTCAATCCGGCCCATTTGAATTTTGAGCAATTTTGGGTTCCCAACTCTATAACCCGACTCGAACCGAACTCAGTAAACTATTTGAGCCCGAAAAAGTCCGAACACATGTTGTTCTTTAAGTTATGCCTTATGATTGATGTGCATGTCCTGTATGTGAAGAGTATTTTGCATCTTAAGTTTACAGCTTCAATTTAAAATATAGAATAATTCATATAATTTTATTGCTTGGTTTTGAAGGCTTATTAAAGAATAATGAGCATTTGTAGCAACAAAGTAACAAATGGATCTAGAAAAGGCCTAAGTATGAAGACATGGGTTGTTTCCCATATTGCATGTTTTTGCAGGTAGTCAACCTTATCTAGTTTGTGGTTTTTGTCCTTCAATATCCAAAAGGGTAATCATTAAGGCTCCTTTTTGCTTCACAGATACAATCATACTTTTTCAGATTTATTTGGACTCGATCGAAATCCAAATTTTTTGAATTGAGATCGAATTATATATGGACCCGACCTAAGCCGATTGACCCATTGGATCAGAAATTTTAGTAATGAACCCAATCTGACCCGATCCGATATTCTATTAGATTGAGTCTGGATCCAACATTAGGACCTGAACAAAAAAACTGGGTTGGGTCGGGGTTGCTCATATTCCAGTCCGACTCGACCCATTTGCACTCCTATATCCATGTTAAGTTCACTCACTAAAAGCTATTAGTTATTTTTGATAACCTCTGCTCGGTCCTCCATTGAGTCCTCAAAGCAATTAAAAGGCTTCCTATATGACTTGAAAAGTGCGACGGAATCAATCAAAAATTAATCCAATGTTGAAGTTATTTGGATTAAGTTTGTATTCAAAAATATGACTTGCTTCGGCATGAATTTGGATAACTAAATTTTCAATCTGAACCTTAACCAAACCCAATCGTGTCCAAATTAGTATAACATATTTTTCAAATCCTCTTCGAATATATGATATAGTTTTCTTCTCCGAGTATAGCTTATTAATAATTTATTTGTTGATTTTTATGAGTTATCAATGAAATCTATTATATATAATGTGTTTTTGAAATGCTGTTTAACATTATTTTGTTACACAGTATGCTTGTGATGTAATTAACAAATTAAATATGCTATTATGATTGGATTTTTGGGCATGATTTAATTAAAAATCCAGTGAAGTAATAAATTACTAGTAAATCTGATCCGACCCAACTCAAAGGAAATTGGATTTTGACTTTTTTAAATATGAATTAAATTGGATTTTTGCCTATCACTAATCCATCTCAATCCCTTGCAGCCTAGCTTCCAATCCTCCTTGGTACATCTTTTGGCAGTTATGATCTACTCCTATGTTAAAGCCTACCTCTCATTCCAATGTACAAAGAAATATATTTGCCATCATGTACGCTCTCACTCAAATTGAGCAAAATGAACTCACGAAGATTGATTTTATTTACTTTTTTCTTCCAACAATAATAACAATATTAATAATAAACAATAATAATACTAATTTGTGATCGTCATCGAAGAAGAAAATTGACTCCAACTTCTTAACCGTCAATGCCAGTAAGCCCAAATCCTCGGCAAACTCGGAAAACAAACATAAAAAGATACAAAACAAAAAAAAAAAAACACGGAAAGGGAAGCATAATTAAAAATTGAAAACAAAGGGCCGATAGGGAGAAGGGGGGAAACGAGAGAGAGAGAGAGAGAGAGAGAGAGAGAGGGGGAGAGAGCGAAAATATTCTTTTTTAGCTCTTTCAGCGATCGAGAGAGCGAGAGCGACAGAAGGAGAGCTCAATCCCATCCTGCAGCCCCTTGCGAGCGAGCAAGAGAGACGTAGTGGTGAAGAGAGACCGAGGAGAGCCCGAAGCAAAGCAGAAGCAAAGACGAGAAGCAGAGATACAGAGAATTCGAGCTCTCTTTCTCTCTCTCTCTCTCCCTCTCTCTCTCTCTGCGCTCGGTGATGCGCTTCGAATCCCCGCCTCCCTCCCCACTTCGAGCTCCCAAAGGTCAGCTTCAGCCTTCCCTCCTTCCCCTCTCTTCCCAAAGATTAGGTCTTTCCCTGCCCTCCTCTTTTTCTTCTTCTCTCCCGCTCTGATTCCTCCAATCCCGCACTCCGACCGTGGGCCCGCTGCGATCCGACGTGTTCGAGTGGATTCCCCGATCGCAGAGCGCGGAGTCGATCTTTGGAAGCTCCCCGACGAGCAATTCTTCTGTAAAGAGATAGCTTTTTCGAGCTCTGGGCCGCCGAATTGGGTGCTTCTCTAGCTAGGTCCCGTTCACGTTAGGGTTGCGATCCACGGGATCGGAATTCAAGTTTCCGGCCAGGGTTTTTGGAGGAGTTCGAGCTGGGGATCTTTGTTCTTGGGCGTGGGCCTCTCTGTCCCGGCTTACCCTAGGGTTTTGTGCCCCAAAGGTGAAATTTTTGTCCGCATTGTTTTGGCCGAGCAGTAGGGAATTGGCTTTGGTTCATGTAGTTTGTAGAAGGTGGAGAAAAACCCTAACTTTGAATTAAGAGAGAGGATAGAGAGAACGAGAGGAGAACCCTAATTCTGTTGATCTGGTGAATTATATGGCTGCCCTGCATTGAGAGATGCCGCCACCGACGATGTCGCCCCCCATCCGGATCAGTCTCGGCGACCTCAAGTCCCAGATAGCCAAGAAGCTCGGCCCTGAGCGAGCCCAGCGGTATTTTGGTTACCTGAATCAGTTGTTGGCCCAGAAGCTGAGCAAGCCAGAGTTCAACAAGTTCTGCCTTTTGATCCTTGGGCGCGAGAACATCCCATTGCACAACCAGCTCATCCGCTCAATCCTTAAGAATGCCTTTCATGCCAAGACCCCACCTCCACTGGTTCATGACAAGGCCGCCCTGAAGCCCATTGGAAGTGCAGGGAAAAAATCCCCTCAAGGAGATGACAGAATTAATCGGGCACCTGCTGCTTCAACTCCATCGCCAACTATTTGGTCCAATGGGGACATCTTGCCACCATCACCTCGCAAAGTCAGGTCTGGCATTCGAGACCGGAGGATCAAGGACCGCCCAAATCCTCTTGGACCAAGCCACCTATCTTTAGTACCCTCTGATGAAGATATTTTCAGGGAGAATTGCATTTTGGGTCCTTGCGATTTGAAGAGACCTGTGCAGCATCATCAAGGTGGGCCTGCAGAGCAGCCGGCAAAGAGATCTCGGATGGAGAATTTGTCACCACATGATCGGGCCTCTGTACATAGCAAGGGTCTGGTTGAAGATGGAGAGGAGGTGGAACAGAGTAATGATTTGAACTCCAAGAGAGGTCATCTTCAGGCTCCACTCGGGATACCATTCTGTCCTGCTAGTGTTGGTGGGGCACGGAGATGTCTGCCATTGGTAACTAGTACTAGCACTGGTAGTTTTAGTAGCAACTATGATGAGGGTGAGCTACGCCGTACTGAGGCTTTGAAGAAATGGATGGAAAAAATAGCAGGGTCACAGGGCTTGGGAGGGGTGACTATGGAATGTGCTAATTTACTGAATAATGGCTTAGATGCTTACTTGAAGAACCTGATTAGGTCATGTGTTGTGCTAGTAGGAGAAAGGTCAGGACACGAATCAATAAAGCAACCTGTAGCTAAGCCTATAAATGGTTTTTGGCCGGGAAAGCACATGCATGTACAGAGTAGTGGTGGGTCTTCAGAGGGTACACATGATCTGAGAAAGTTGTGTTCAATATCTCTACAGGATTTTAGGGTAGCAATGGAGCTAAACCCACTGCAGCTTGGTGAAGACTGGCCATTGCTACTTGAGAAAATATGCCTCCGTTCATTTGAAGAATAAGGCAGATTCATATCAAGCTTTCTAGATCTACGAAATTGTTGCTGGGTGGATCTCTAACAGCCTCAAGGGGTGGCCTTTGGGCAAGTCTGGACAGAACTAAACTCAGATTAATGGCTCTCTTCTCTGGTAGAAAATCATCAGAGTTTAGAGCGAAAAATTTCTGTAAAGGCATGGGCCTTCTTGAAGATCACATTCCTTAAATCAGTCCATCTGAAGGAAAGTTTTTTAAAAGAATTCCCTGTTTGGTGCATTTGCTGTATGTGTCAGCATCCGTGAGGGGGATATCTTCCACCACAACCAGAAATCTCAAGCTTTGACATAATTTACAGCCAATGTGGAGGAAAACAGTTTTGCAGGAATATTGATTAGTAATTTGGTATAGGTTCAATCATGTCTTGTAGGTCTTGCGGGGTCTTGTTGTATGTATTATTAATTGCATAAATTGCTTCGTCGGTTTTAGTAGTGATCTTACCATTTCATGAATTGTTTCAGAAGATTAAATTTGAATTATCTCATCAAGTGATACATAAGAAATCAAGTATGTGAAAGAATGCTGTGTATGTCCTTTGCTACCAATTTTATATAACTGCCTTATTTCTTACATTCTTCTAGGCTCTTAATTGACATATTTCTGTAGTATCAATGTTGAGTTGTTTTGGATGTGTAGCATCTTTAAGCAAATATTGTTTCTTAAATAGAACGACTCACTGTTTCATATTTTGACTTCCTCTTTGCTGATTTCTACTATGCAGTGAGAATCACAACATGCTGATTGGGCTTGTGTTATCATGTTTTTGTGGAGACTTTTATGTTTATCATAAAATTTTCAAATTTTGAGATTATTTAGAGAACATACAATATTGCTCACAGTGGCAACTGAAAGTGCCTTATGAAGAGCAGGCATGTAGAAAGTACATAGTATCATCCATCCTGGTTAGAGGTATTATGTATCATACATGCTCGTGCCACTTCTACATTAACCGCGCCCTACAATTCTGAGTTTGGTTACAGAGACACGGAATGCTATGCAGTGGTGTGGTACTTCAAAGGGACAATGATACAAAAAAGAGAGAGAAGTGGACACTATATTAAATGGCTTAGGCTGCATGTGGATATACTGGAAAATCATGATATTTCGTGGCTTTTGAAATTACTCATCTTGATGTTGTAAGGTGAGGTGTTTGGTTGTGTGATGAAATCTCAAAATGATCTTAAAATCTTGAAATTGAAAATATCTACTTTTCATATTTGTGTTTTTCTCTCTTAGTTGTTTTTTGAACTTCTCTCTCTAACAACCAAATACTTTCCACAAGACCTGAAATTCTAAGATTTAAAAATTATAAATTCATGAAAGAAGTCATTATTTTTAGATTACAACCTCCAAATGCAGACTTAAAAATGATTGCGAAACATGTTTCGAATAGTTAATCTTCTTCTCTGGCTTATCATCCAGAACATGCATGACTGTATTGACGTTAAAATAGATGGTAATTTGAAATACCGCCATGTACTAATTGGACTGCCTAGCTTTAAACATCACTATACAATGTCATATATATCCTTGTATATTATCCAAGTAAGATTGTATGTTTATTAGTTTAGGTTATTGAATTGGTACATATCTGTACAATCAAAACCTAAAAAGATACTCTAACCATAACAGTTTTCGTGATAAAGACTAACAATAACTTTGACTTGATTGGGTGAACAATAATATGCAAGGTGCAGAAAACCTGTTAAAGATACTCTAATCATCAGACTAGGTAGGGTATGCTTTTTCGGTTGTAAAACTCATGTATACTATCTTTCTCCAAAAATCTCATATTTTATATGAACAGTTAAAATAAAATGGAATAATTTATTAATGTTAATGTATATTAGAAAATGTATGAGCTTTAGTTTTATTGAGAATGCATATGCACACAGAAATATGTATGTACATACATACATATACAGATGCATATACACACATATACATATACATGCACACATACATATATATGAACCAAGGTCAGAAGTAAATTTAGTGAATCATATCTTCATTTTTCCCTTTATGTACTATTTATTGGAAATTTTAGTTGTTTTTTAGTCAGGAATAACATTGGTCCATGAACTTTCCATATTGCTATTTTTAGCATATCATATCAAATCATGAAATAATATGGAGCAGTTTTGTGAATCTATGATTCACAGCTTTGGTTTCTTTTGTTTTTTTTTTTATGTAAACCATTTTTTTTCGTGGCAGATTGGTTATGCATCTTATTGTATTAACTATAAATATGTTAGACCTAAACATCTCAGACTGATACTGCTGTATGAGATTTTAATGTTTACACCTCAAATAACAAGCCTTATCCCAGATGCACTGGGTTGCCTCAAGATTGACTTGATCCATTAGAGATCGAGAAAAATTTCGAAACTAGCTTTCAGAAGGAAAAAATGGTGCTAAACTTTTACCAGACATCCTTTGAAAAATGTAGGGCCTGCCATGAAATCTAAAGTGCCTTTAGACAGGCATGCATATTCATCTTTCATCATGTGTAGTTTAAGATGAGGAAATCAAGAGAAAAAATTCTCCACATCTCCTAGACTTGGAAAGAGTCTAAAAGATGGAAGAAGGAAAGTATCAATAGTGGAGCTTACATTCATTAGTAAGTCAAAAATTATTGGCCAAAATTCCAACTTCCCAGTAGGAATGCAGTTTAGGTAATATTAGTGTTTGTGCATACCAAATGCTAGTGGTTTATACGTATTTTATTTATGCATATATATATATATATATATATATATATATATATATATATATAATCTTATGTTATGTTATGTATTTTCATTGATGTATTTGTGTATGTATGTCTGCATGTCTATGTATATATGTGTCTTTCTTTCTATGTATGTTAATATATAAAATTACAAGCAGACAATAAATCATACAAAACATGGGAAGATCGGTAGATGCTGACATATGTATATGTCTATGCATTAATGAGTATTTGATATATTATTTACATTCTATGTTCATGCATGTATGCATCAGAATATATAGGTATGCTTGTATACTTAATGACCTCCATACAGATCTTTTCAACAAACTTAAAAGGTGGCTTCCATGTGCGGGGCATATTTCCAAGCTTAGATGGTTCATGTTTTCAGCAAGGTTAGCAGAGTTAGTTTTAGCTTTGTTTTCCTTCAGACCAAATGAGTTTTGCTTTCAGCGGCTTCAGTGATTTTGGTGGTTTAGGCAGTTTGGCTCCAGTTTTGGTCTTTATATCTGAAAAAAATTAGAAAATGTGAGTAGGCAATTAAAATTAGGAAAAATAGGTAAATAAACAAAGTAATCAACAATAACATTTAAAAGATATTATTTTGTTTGGACATTTGGATGTATCATATCGAGAGTGTTACACTATGAAAATCATTTTTTCCCTGGAAAATACAATGTCAAGACATGTTTGGATGCAACATGTCATTTTCCCAGTTGATGGCTATATAAGAAACGAAATCTCAATGTCTATAATATATGAGCTCTAGATTAGTTGAACCTTTTGAAGTAAAAGAAAATTCTTCAAATGTCTTGAGAGCCTAATATTGCAAGGCTTCCAAATCTTCTAAAAACCTGCAAGTTCAATCTAAAGAAAGTGCTGCCTAATATTCAGAGAAAAAAAGAGGCCACAAAACATTAGCATAAATAGCTTATATATGCAACAGTATGGTTTTACAAGTTAATTCTGAGACTAACCATATTTTTGGATCAAGTCAAGCTGAAATCAAAATATTCTGGTTTCAACTTTGGAGCTTTGTGCGAAACTTTAAATCATACTTTGCTGGGTTTACTTTATTTTTTCATTACATTTAGTTCAATTTATTCTCCTAATTGGTTGTCAAATTGCTATTGATCTATGGCTGAATGAGTTAACAAAGTATGCAAAATCAAGAGTTAAAAGAAGAAAAAAAAACTCGACACAAACGAAGATATCGCTTCATCTTTTAATTTTATTATTTAGTTTGCTACAAACTTCTCCTTCTGTTGGTACTAATCTTCTTAAGTTACTTTGAAGTTCTCACAAGACCAAATTAGTTACAATAAAGTCTATTGTGCAAAAGCTTCACGCAAACTAGGGCAATGTGTTGCAGAGGTTGAAATGTTGTTTATATGGAAAAAATGATGAATCATATGGTAATTATAATAAGTAGTTGTAGAGGCACACTGCTGATACATATAGATACATACATGTGTATTCTCTAAAATTTCTCAGTGAAAGATGGCCTTTATGATGTTATTTGACATTGCCAGTTCTAGTGAAATCTGTAAAAGATTTTAATCCGAACTCAATAAAGTAATTAGATTCAAGTTCATATATGTCTAGTACTCATTTCTCTTTTTATGTTTGATTTGGACTCTAAGCCATTATCAAATACCAAGTGGCCCTTCGATAAATCTTCTAGAATTATTGTGTCCTTTGATCATTTTTTCCCAACATCTTCAATACTTTACTTAAGCCTTACTTTCAAAACTTATGACAAGAGTCTATTTAAATTCATAAATAGGAGGTTCACACCTTCCTTTTGTCCTTATGATTTGATGTAGCTTCAACTGAATAGGATTTCAAACTTTGATTATCATTTATTTAGTGCATTCTATCTTAAATTTAATGCATTATTATGATAATACCTAGTTTATGGGTTACAGATTCAGAACATTCATTAGTACAAAAGTAATGCATACACATACATATACACAGATTATGTAATAGATGCATGTATGTACATATGTACATGTGCACATACTTTCACAACCATATACATGTATATGGCCGGTGAGGAGGAGAGAGAAGGGGGTTGGTAGGGGGGAGAGAGAAAGATCTGCTAGAGTAAATAAAGTTTATGTAAACAAAGCTGTAAAATATAATCTGCTGGAGTTGAAATCATGCCTGAGTTTTGGATGAAGTGAACGAGAAGGGTAATCTTCTGTGAATTCTAATATTGGACTCTCTTTTTTTTCAGAGTGAGAGTAAGGAATAGGTAACGAGGCTTAGATGAGTTGTAATGGAGCTTATGTGAGAAACAAGCTATGAACTTTTGAAAAGAGAGACGGAAGAATCATGTTGGGAGGTCAGAAAAATGTCGTGGATTAGATATCAAGGGATTTGAAGATGTTTAAGTGATTTTCATTAATGTTCTTAAGGGCTTAGACTGAGAAAAAAAAACAAGAGAGTGCAAAAGCTAGAAAAACCCTGACAGAGATAGAAAAAGATGGTCATTTGGCAACATAAAAAGACCCAGTCATTGCACTTTGGCTTGAAGGATTTGCACCCTCAAAGAATGTAACCACCCCATATAGAAGAAGAGGTGAAACCCTCACGTTAGTGCTCAAAATCTGGAGTGCATTATAATGATGGAGTATTTCTTACATCGGCCATCATAGGCTTCTTTTAGCTTTAGAGTGCAACTTACATAACAAGTTTTCCTTTCTTTTGGAGAAACGAATGAGGGCTGACATAAAAAGGAATTAAACTCTCTTATGTAAAAAAACAATTAAGGGCTCCTATGACAAAAAACATTGTTAGCAAGCAGATTTGTAAAAAGACTAACAAAAGAAAAAGAAGGTTTTGGAGAAAGCAAGTTACATAATTTTAGTCACTATAGAGTAAAATGTATATGTTAAATGCGAACAAACTTTTCAAGGAAAAATCCTAATGATTTTAAGGCTTTCCTAACTCAACTTATATCCATAATAGGATTTTTAGACTAATTCTACCTTAATAAGGATTCTTTGACCATAGTATAAACCCATAAGTTAAGAAGTAGAATCATCATAATATGAAAAATAAAATCCTACTATTAGAATATGACTAGAGTATGAAATAGAATCTATGCAGTCAGAACAATGCTTCTTCAGTGGTAGGTAGATATGCAGAAGCTATATCAATATCGTTTCAGAGCTGTTCTCTGGATACCAGTTGAGATAATACCCATGTCGAAACTCAACACAATCAGGAAGCCACATCTGATTATTCTGTTAGGATCAGGTTGCTGGGTGTTATTTAGAGCCCTGATGCTATCAGCTGGATACTGCATAAAGGAAATTTTGTTGCTTTCTGACATATGCATTGGAAAAGTGTACGAGTTTTCAATGAAGACCAGGATATTGATATTAAGTACATAAAAGATTGGCACAGTAGGTTAATGAGCTTGCTGAAAATGGGTCTTGGATGAACAATCATGTTATTCAATATTTACCACCCATTGAATAAATATTCCTATCTGGTGATTTCTACCAGTTGGGGTGCTTTTTTTTATTGCAGCTCTGTTCTTATACTAAAACTCTTTCATTTGTTTTATACAATAGAATTTTTGCTACTAAGTTTTTCATCTCCTGTGGTTTGCTGCTAACTTTTACTTTTAGTTGCAATGTAAAAGCACCCTAAGCTTCCTATCTTATGTGACACATGCTTTGTTTCTGGGAATTGGAACTTAAGGAGGAATGAATGCTTCTGGCGGCTTGCTGATACATATCAAAGACTGTCAATCTTTAGCATAATATATGTGGAAATATGTAATAATTGGTTATGATCATCCATGATGTAGTCTCTCACTTATCTTCTTTTGGACCAGACACGGCAGGACCTGCTTATGATTATGGGAAAAAATTGTAATTAATAAGATAGTGTTCCATTGAAACTGTATATGTATCTTTTCTTTCTAGCTAAAATGTAAGGGACTGGAACCTTGTTCAATGCCTAAGAGAACTTGTATTCAATTCTACTGAAAGACAAAAAGAACTTGTGTTCAATTGAGAGGACTCCTAGCCATATTACGATAGGAAAAGAAATGCAAAGAAAAATTTTCCTATTCAGCTTTGTCGAGTCTGTTCACCTGGATTATTCTTCTATCATCTTTATTTTTCTGTATTTTTTGTCTTCTATTTTCCTATATAGAATTTTTTTTATTTTTATTTTTTTGGCTAGGACGATCTTTAGGGCCACATTTTTCCAATGGCAATTGTTTGCTGTTTTGTATGTTTTGCTCTGCTGGGAAAAGAACAGCTGAACCTTTTCTTCTTTGGAGGCTTTCTTTCTCTTTGATGTTTCTGATTGGGTTCGTTTTCCGAGGATTGCGAGCTTCTATTTGTCCCTGAATTATGACTGATGCCGGGGGCAATGATACCAGACGGTACATATCCACAAGGAAGGATATAATCCGATTTCAGATAATGATCCTAAGTACCGAGGGATCCTGGAAAGTCCAAGATTCCTGCATGATGCACAGCCTCATCAGCAAGATTGGTAATAGTAGAAAAAATAAATTTATTAATAATATTAAAAATAATTTTAATTGATATATTTTTTATAATTTTACTAAAAATATTATTTAACTTAAATAAAATTTTGAAAATTAAATTTTAGTTATGGCTGATAGGAGGTACCGGTTTTTTTTTGGAAGATATTAAGAACTAATAGCTGAATTAATTTAAAAATTACTTTAAAGCTGGACCTTTATCCAAGAAGTATTTAAAGCTGGACCTCTATACATGATTTTTTTATTAATTTTTTATTTGAAATTATCTTTTAATAAAAAATAAAATAAATATCCAAAAATTGAAAAGTTATATCATTGCATAGATCTAACTGGGATTTAAGATGTCACAAATCATGCCAATATATATATATATATATATATATATATATATATATATAAATTGACTAGATATAAGCTCTAACTAAAATTTTGGCATGATTTTCTTATATTTTTTATTTTTTATTATTTATGGCATGTAACATAAAAAAAATGGAAGAGGAAAATACCCACCTCAAGCTTCTTCTATGGTTTGCGGAACTTTTTTAACCGTCGATGTGGGATTATGACATTCCCCCCATCCAACCTTGTCATGCTTTCATTATGTTGGCATGACTAATAAGGGTTATGACACACTAGACCTCGCTCTGATACTGCTTGTCATAGGCTCATAGTCCAAAAGCTTAAACTATCGAAAAACAGATTGGTTCATGCTAATAAACCCATATGGCACCTATTTTATTAGTTGATACGGGGCTACAATACAATGCTATATCCATTTTCCACTCAAGCACTAATTTCCTTCACATATTTTTAAAAACGTTGACGTTAGGCTTTGATTTTTCATATGCAACATTCAATCAGTTTGATAAAATCTTGAAACTAAACCTATGAGCAACACTGCAAGTAGAGCTTGGGATTTTCTTGCGAGCGATTTGGAACAGCTGTAACAACATGTCCATCCAAAGCATGGCATCAAATGACAATGAGAAATTGCTGACAAAGTCGTGAACTCTGGCAGCAGATCGTTGGGAGCTTACACAGATATTTCTTAGCTAATTTGATGCCATGATCATATTTTCACTGTTCACACAATTTCACCTGTGGCCTAAGCGCCGGCTTCCCTTTATGCAACTACGAGCACCTAAAAAGCCTTTCCAATTTGCGGGCATCAAATTAGAAATCCTTGTCAACTAGTAGGTTTCTTTTTTTTTCCTGTACAACGGCAGCTCAGAAGCAACAGGTGTAAATACGGCCAACAAAGTCAGAAAATAGTAGCTCACTAAAAGGCTCCGGCAGGGACTTTTGGTTTTCCCATATAAGGCCCCTAAAATGGTAGGCAATAAATGATGTAACCCAGTCAGCCGCACAATTTGCCTCCCTGTAAATATGCGTGGCCGTATAGAAGTCACATTTCCCCAGGAGCCTGCGAATGTCGTCAAGCAACAGCCGACCCTCTACTACGCCTCCTGAACCCTGGATCCACTCGACCACTGTGGTCGAGTTGCCCTCGAGGAGGAGATGATCTGTATCCAAAATGCGCCTCGTGAAGGTAATGCCCTCTTAAGCAGCTCTGAGCTCGGCATAGACAGCAAACGTGTCAAAAATACGTCGACCCGTGGTCGCCACCAGTTTGGCACTATGGTCTTTGATAACGAAGCTCATACCGCCACAGCTCCGGCTGTCACCGATACTGCCATCAAAGTTTATCTTAAGATAACCAGAGGATGGAGGCACCCAAGAGACAAGTCTAGTCCTGAACGATGCAAGAGCAGAATGTGGGCCCCACATTTCTCCAGCATTCTCAGAATATGAGACCACAATAGTGCCAAGAATCTCCGCCACTTGCTGTAGAGCTCTATTTGCCACTATCCTCGGAGGATTGTTACTACTCTCAAAGACCCGGGCGTTCCTATCTAACCAGCAGTGGTACGCTGGGCAGGCGGCTCGCGTCTCCCTCTCCATGAAGCTAGGTCCCTATAGGGAGGCTGCCAGAAAGTGCAGCAGCTTCTCGATCAACATCCACCTCTGCCGCTAGTCGGGATAAGCTACAACACACTCTCAGATCTGTCTGGCCCGTGGGCACTCTATCAGCACATGGTATATGGATTCCTCTACCTCCAAGCATATCGGGCAAGCTGACGGAATCCTCACTCATCGCTTGCTAGCACCTCTCTAGTAGGTAAACACCCCTAAACCACCTTCCAAATGAATAGTGCTACACAGGGATGGATGTACATCCTTCAGATCCACCTTTCATCAATCTGCCAAGCTGAGGGCTTTCCGACCAACCCAGGCAAGTCTCGGGCCCGCACCGCCGACCTTCCAGTCATACTTCAGACTTGTCTGTCCACTGCCTCGCCTGTAGGGATCGAAAAAGACAAGACCCCGCTCCGCGAGCTACATCCCAAAAACTAGCCTAACAAGAGCCTCATCCCATCTCCGTTCCCCTAGGCAAAAAGATCACATACCCTACATCCTCCAGCTAGCTCTGATCAATTAGGTTGGGCCAATCTCGCAGAGGAATCTCGGATAATTACCTATCCTATAGGATGTCAATAGACCGTCTGTCTCCGATCTCTCATCTGATCATCGGAGATACGACCAGGGCTTTAGCAAATCTCTTGCCATATGAAGGAGCATCCTCGCCTGCTACAAATGACTGATCGGTCAACCGGATCTCCATACTTCGCCCTCATCACAGCACCTTAGAGACTCTTCGGCTCTAGAATATACCTGGCTGCCAGCTTGGTCACCAAGACCTCCCGGCACTCAATCAGAGAATGAACTCCAAGCCCCCCACTGTTGGTCGGCTGACATAAAATCTCCCAAGCCACTAGTAGTTACTGGAAGGCCACAGACCATGAACTACATCGTTTATATACACTTTCACAAGCTTCCCTTAGTAGAAGGGTGTCCATTCCACTGCTCCACCAAAGTTAAAAAACAAAATATCTACTTGTATAGTCCCAACGACTCACAGAATCCGTGGAGAACTTCGAAAAATTACAGGCTCACTTAGTTGATAGCCATTTGTCATAAGGGCTGGGATCCTGCTAATGTGACAGGATATTAAAAAAATCAGGCATTTGGCCCGTAGTCCTATTACAAGGATTAGAGGCATTCAGCCCGTCAAATTGGGGGTGAGGGCATGCAAGTTTTCCCTGGTTCTAGCTTGGTAAAAGGTTGTGAGATCCGACGAGCGGTGGGCGATGGATGGAGTGGAAGGAATAAAGAGAATAGAGACGAGTGAGATAAGTCAAGCAAGAGGCCTGAAGAAGCCTCAAGTCCACTGTGTTCATGACTGAAGACCTCCATTTTAATGGAAGGAGGGCCATGGAGTCTCTCTCTGGTTGAAAGGCAGCTACTTTTGATGGTGACTCAGTTACTTGGATAAGTGTTATCATCCAATCTTGCAAGATATCTGGCACTCTTATCTGTGCTCTGATGCTATGGGTACTCAATAAGTCGATCGTGTTGTGTCTTCTTCCACCGAAAAGAAAAAGAAATCACAATTTCTTAGCAGTTAAAACACAACCTTGAGTCAAAATAAATAAGTAAGAATGCAGGCCCTTTGTTTAGAGAATGGAAAAACAACCAACTGATTCATTGCAATGGAATGTTATCCATGCATAACAGAAACACGAAAGAAAGTCGTTCATGTGCTTGTTTTAATTTTGCTTGAAGTTTTAATTCCAGTGATTGACATGGTTATTCAGGATACATCACTACCCACAAAAGACCTGTCCCTTAGCCAACCATCACAAAATCAGGCAATGACCCTGAAACCACCATTTTATAAGTTTAATGATGGAAAACAAAACAAATCAAATAGGAGCAGGAAGCCCCCATATAAGAAGGTTTCCCATTGACAGCATTTTTCCTTTCTTAAAGAAAATACAGTTTCTCTAGCAAAAAAAAAGAAAAAGAAAAGAAGAAAACACAGTTTTGCTGACAATTGGGGCGGCAAAAAATAATTTGGAAAAGCCCCCATGATCTATACACATTATTCCAAAAGAATGTGAAGGATGATGTTATTCACAAAGATAGGAGAGAGCTGTAAACAGGTAAGTTCAGCTATCCTTGTTGCAGTGGTTAAGCTACGAGGGCTTCAGGAGACTGGACGTGCAGAGGCTTTGCAGATAGGGCACCAGTTCTTCTGCCGAAGCCACTGATGAATGCAGGTTACATGGTAACGATGCTTGCATGCCAACTTGCCCACCTCATCTCGGTCGACATATTCTTCCTGAAAGAGAGAGATTGAAAGAAAACAGAAGACAAAGAAGAAAACATTAGGCACGTCGCCTCACAAACAGAACCATGTCAAACTATCTTAGGAGCAATCAGCCCCCATGTTGCAGCAATATTGGCCACCATGAGCACCTGCTGCAGCAAGTGGCCTTGGAACTGCACATAGGCACATGAGCATCAAACAGAGATCTGATGGTGAGGACTCCATCACCACCATGTCATGCACCATACGCTATTTGCGATGAGATCAAAACCAGATTACCAACCGTCCTCTTCTCTTTTATTTTTTTCGCAATAAAAATCCATGAAGCGACTTCTTCTTACAGGGTTTTCTATTTTGTATTATCGATCAATTTGGAAAGGAAACTAATAAATTTTCCCCCTTGAATAAACAAACTCAACAAGCACAGGTTTTTGGTCCAACAGCTATAGCCGCTGCACCAGCTAAAGGCTTTGTGGTATGCAAACAAAGAAGCACCACATCTGATAAGTCAAACTAGTACACAGTAATGCAAATATTAGACTTATATATAGCCAACGATGCGTATTGGAAAAGCCAATTCCTGTGTTTATGATAAAGATGACTAGATGAGGCATGATAAATTGGCTGCGAAGAGTAAATGCCTTGCTCGTGGGATACAATGAAATGGAAAAGAACAGTTTGCAGGGTAATTTTCCATGAGGTGTATTCCATGTCAGATGAAGGTACATATTGGAAATGCAAAAATTGGTACGGATTTTATAACAAGTTCTGAGAAGTGTGCATAACCTGGCATATGCTGCATTTGATATCTTCCTCACAGCAAGCAAACACATATATGCTTCTTTCAAGACATTTTGACAATGCTTCTTCTGTGAGGGCTGTACTGACAGTGCCCATTTTCTCCTCCAGGGCTAACAATTCCTGCTCGCGCAAAACATATTTTCTTGGATAAGTTAATGAAATCCTACAAACAATAAATAATCTTAAAGACTCCGAAAGCTGAAGTTTTAATAGATAAATAACCTCCCAAAAAATTATGAAAAAAAAACAGTGACATATTTGAGACGATGGCCATCTTAGTATTGGTTAGAAATATGTTATTGAATTTCAACTTTATAAACTATGGAGAAAGTCACAGTGATCTATGGACAACTGAAGATGGAAAAAAAAAAAATTAAGGATCGCAACAGAGGGATAGCTTCATAGTTAGCAATCTTTAAAAGGTTGAAGACCATTTCCTACAGTTTGAATCAAAATTACATCTGCAATTAAAACACTGGTCATTTATTAGTTGATATTTCTGGTAGAGCCAGAAGCAGTTCCTATTCTTCTTTAACCAGAAGTATGTTACCTTTATTGTTTTCAACTGCAGGCAATAAAATAAACAAGATGGAGGGCTAAGATAAAAACACTTTATGAAGACAAAACTGCAATCACTCAGTCTATGACAATATAAGCAATTAAATAATAGAATGAACCTCATATGTCATATTATCGATGTCCATCCTCATGTCGCTATGTTGATCGTGGAAGTTCAGGCCATCCAAAACTAGCCCCGATAGTTGCTGCAAGAAATATAGCAATCTTGTTATTGATACTGTGACTTTAAACCCATGCTTCATCCCCACAGTCAGGGATTGACTTTAAAAATTCATTTTTGGCCAATCCCTTACTGGCTTTATGAAATAGTCATCGTCAATAAATAGGTAAATAAAATGGACGGGAGAAAAAAGAGATTAAAAACCTCATAAGTTAATTCCTCATCCTGTTCAATCCTCTCCAGTGGCAACGGAACCTGCACATCAGAAAGCAGCTCTTTCATTTTCAAATGCCTAGTTCAAAGAGCAAGCTCGTTACACAATTAGCATTAGGATATGTTAAAATAAGAAAATAAAATTTTAGTTACAAGAACCGTTAACAGCTTAAATGAAAGAACACGATAGTCGTTACATCACTGATTTCTGATCTCTGTAAATTTCTCTTTTCTTACTGGATTTTAGGCATCAAAATTCGACCAACATATTGGCTAAGTTTTGTGAGAGTTTCCAATTTTGAGAGTAGAAGATATGAGTACCTCTGCAATTCCTTCCATGCTAAAGTGCTGGCAGCCATTTCCATCTCCCATAGGGACATTGAACATTTGTGTGCTGCTATATTCAGGCTCAGGTGCTGAAAGAGGGTGATCTCTTTCTTCTGATAACCTTGTTCTAGTCACCCCACTAGGAGACCGGCGTGTTCTTACCAAGACTGCACCCGTCCTTCTTAAAGCCTGTTGAGGCATCGAGTGCTCTGGAAGAGAGAGGCCATGGATGGAAGAACCTCTGTTTGGAGAACCCGAATTTGCTCCACTTAATGCATTCTTGCTTTGGCCTCTTGCTGACAAATTCCCTCCATTCAAGGATCTCTTTCTTAGTGTGTTAACCCTTCTGTTAACACCAGAATTGGAGGAAGAACAACCTGATGGAAGAATATCTGATGATGTGCACCGAAGATGTTTGAGATCATACTTCTTTGACTCAGCTCCCCCACCTCTTGAAGCATGCCTAGCAGCCCGGCTGGCATTTCTGGATGTAAAAGAATGCCTGGTGGAGGAACTTGACGAGGCTTCCTGATCACCATATCTGCATTGCCGGCTGACTTGCTTACACGCTCTTGAATTCAATCTAGTGCTGCAGCTTCCCGATGCTTCAGCTGCATTTCTGGAAAGCCCTTGAGGATTTACAGGTCCAAAGTCATCACGATCAGAAAATACAGTCTGATTGCATCTAGTTATGTGAATGGATTCAGAATCTTCTGGCCCCTCCTGTCTGCTATGATATCCCAAGTTGTCTACCTCCCATCTTCTGCCTTCACAATCCAAATCTTCAATCTCCCTCTGCCTATTACTGCTCTCTGCAATAGCTCTCCCTTGCAAAGATGTTTGTCTCCGTGGCTCTTGATGAGTCTTTCTAGGGTCACAGGCATGACATGATATAGAAGAGCTTCCAGTAATCGTCCTGCTGTTCATAGAGTGAAAAAACCCCCTCGAATATTTGACCTTTTCTGTATTGCCAGTTTTGATGCCGTTCATGGAGTGCAGCCTAGTGCTGCATGCTAATCGATTACAATGCTTGATGCTTCTGTCCTCAAAGTTCTGTTCTCTAAAAACAAGGATAGAACCTCCTCTAGAAAAAACAAGCCCCACAGCAGTTTTCCTACCCATGTACCCATCCATTTCGGGATGGAAATGTCTGCGACAAAAAACTTGAAGTGAACAATTATGTATATCAGGAATGCAAGCGCTTAAGTACAAGTACAGATGGGAAAAGAAAAGCCTGGCACTCGATATCAGGTGTAAACAAGGATACTGAGAGAGAAAAGTAAATTGTGAGGTGCAGGCCACAGATGTCAAGAAGGCAACACAAAGGTAAATCCTAGAATCAACAAGAAGATCCATGGAAACTTAAATGCAAACATAACAAGACCGCTGGTCAACAGACAAAAGGCACTGAGAAGTGAGGCCTATTTCTGCAGCAGAGATAGATAGATAGATAGATAGATAGATAGATAGATAGAGAGAGAGAGAGAGAGAGAGAGAGAGAGATTTTGATGAAATGGTTGCTATAGCTGCAATTTTATTACCTTTCATAAATGAGAAATGCAGTAGCTAAAAATGAAGAAATCAGTGTTCTCTCCTCTGCTCAAATAATTTATGCTAAGCAGGAATAGCATCAGCCCTGCAATACTGACTCTTCGTTCCATTGCACAGTCTGAGTAACAAGAATGCAGGCCATTTTCACATCTTTTCACCTTTAGAAAAAGCCATGGAGCACCCACCAGATTGCTCAATCTGATGTGATGCTGGTGTGGCAGAGGCAAAATAGGAAATTTACCCCAAAGATGATCACCGACACCCTGTGAAACACACAAATACCCTCGTGCCACATCAGACAGGTAATTGGCAAGCTGCCAGTGTGCACTTTATAGCATTCTCTTAGAACGTAAACTGACTAGTAGAATTACTTGCTAGCTAAAGTGAGTTATGTTGTCACTAATCTAAGCATACAGCCAAGAGAGAACACTCAAGAAAAAGTTTACCATTTTAACTACTAACTCAAGTACACATCATTTGCTGACAACTATTATAGATTTGAAGATCCCTCAATTCCCTCAATGGATGAAACCATAGGTGACAAAATATACTCCATCTTAAAAGATGCCTGCAACATGAACAAATGTGCTTATCTAATGAAATCGTGAAAGATATCCTTATAGCAAAGAGAGTGAATTCATTTAGAGAAGCTTCTTTCAAAACAGCAATTTCCATGATCTTGTTCGTGCAGAAACGAATGTTTCTGGGTCCATAACAAAGTTTAATCTCAAAGCTTATGAATGGTAGAATATGTCCTCCAAATCAAGGCTGCTACCGTGTCGCAAGATTGATAAGAACAGAGAAAATGAAACGCCCAAGGTAGACAGTAAAAAGTTACCAATGAAGATGAATCATAGATAGCAGCAAATATAAAGGCCAATTGTCAGAATTAGCTCACAGAAAATCATATCAAATATACCATCTCTATTAAGCCATTTGCAGAGCAACCATACCAATACACAGATACAGGTGAGCGCATATAATCACCATCACTTACATAACTCAATTGCAACATCAATAACATATCCAGTAATGTGCCACCTATTGTATCAAGCTAGAAATAAGGTGTCATGCTCCGAACCCAGCACCCGGGTCCGGCACGCGACACGGTAGCACACTCCCTATAGCATAGCCCTAAAGAATATGCAAGACCTAAAAATATATCATAACCTCAATATTATTGAATAATAATAATCTCAATTCTTACCAAACAATAAAGTTGGCCCAGATAAACTAATCGCCTGCCCACTCCACGATCTACGAACCGGAGTGCGCAGAACCCTGCTCAATGTCCTCTTGTCCAACGAATTGTTTCCCTACAAAATCAAGTCAACATTAAAAATTATTCCGGATATCTGATAATCTAGAATCCTCTATTGATCCTCTAAAGGGTCTACCATCATCTAGCAACCCAGGACTATCCAGCAGTCCTCACAAATAATGATCTCCCCGGACCAAGCTAGAGAGAAAAAATACTAAGAGAAAAAAATAGGAAGAGAAAAAAAAAAATAGTGTATAAGATCTTGTTGGGCTACTTCCTGCCCGAACGCTTTAGCCCTATACAAAACATGAGAGTGAAAGCACCAACGGAAGAGAGAGAAACTTGAGAGAGGAGAGAGAAATCAAGGAAAGAGGAAGAAAGGACCGGGAGGCTCTCTCTCTCTCTCTGTGTTTCTTCCTTCTTCCCGGAGGGAATGCTCGGCGGCAGCCGCCGCCCGTGGGGGGCGACCCCAGGGATCGACGGCCCAAGGAGGTGCCGGCTGCGCGCCATGCTGGGCGATGGCCGGCCAACGGGAGAAAGAAAACAAAAGCAACAGGGGAGGCTTGTCCTCAGTCAATCCGGCCGCTTGCCGGCCGGATACAAGGGAAACAAAGGCCCGACAACCGGAAAAGGAGGAGAGGTAGCTCACCTTGCCTCCGGCGAGCTCCTCCAGCCGGCTCGACTGCGAACCCACCCAGTTCCCCCCACGGAACGCCCAGCGATCAAGCCTCCAATAGCTGAGCTCTCAAGGTCGATGCCAAAGAGGAGGGGAAGAGGATCCTTTATAGATGGAGATCGGCTCAAACTTGGTAGGGTTTGATCACCCTAGACTCCTCCTTCCGGTGGACTCGGAGCGAGAGAGTCGGAACAGGGGAGGAAAAAAAGACTCCGATCGGGAGTCTCCCTCCCCCGCCACACGTGTCGGGCCGGTGCCGTGGCCCAGAGACCGGCCCAGGCCCAAAAATATATGGGCTCTTACACAAGGAGATTAAAAACCACATCAACAAGAAGAGAAGATGAAGAAGAAAATAAAACTGAGCCTCGAAATTAACAGACCTAAGACAGAAAACAGAGCTAGCTTGGTTCTCCTAGCTTCCTAGATTCGGGGAAGGGAAAAAAATACGATTTTGAACAACAAATACCAAAAACAACCTCCAAAAGGCATGTTATTTCCAGCAAGGGATTGCTAATTACGATGCAGATCAACATTAACTAGCATAAACATAAAACAACACACAATTAATTAAACCTAAAGCCTGGACAGAGAGAAATAGATTGCTCGACCATCAAACACATGTCCAAATCTATTTATGCCACGAAGGAAAAGCTATACCACCCAAGAGGGAACAAGATGGCAAGGAGAAGAAGGTGACGGAGAACTCCTTATTCCAAATCTAGGGGAGCCTGGGAGCTATTCCAACCACTTCCAAAACCACACGGCAGGACATGCAAACAAACAGGAATTAAACATCACCATTTGTGGCGGAGAAAACGCTCAAAATCGTTAGAAATTCGACACACCCACTCAAAAAAGCGGAAGAAAAATCGACTTGTCACGCTCAAAGACCAGAACTTTCGAATTCCAGAACCCAAAAGAGGCGAAAAAAATGATCTTTTCATTCTCTAACCTTAGAAGAGAGGCCAGTCCAAAGGGATCGTTCCACGGGGGGGAGGAGGCGAAAGACTCGAGCTTTCATGCACGATCGGAAAGGAGTCCAACGGCGATACACGGATAGCGGTCAAAACCGAACACCTCGCCTCCGGGACTGGATCCCGGCCATCGGATCCGACGAGAGGTGGGGCCGCTCACGAAGGCAACGAGCCGAGCGTCCAACCAAAAAGGAGACATTTAATTCTCCAAAAAGCCCCTCTAATTCCAGCCGCAGAAAAAATTCCTCTCTCTCTCTCTCTCTGTTCTCCCACTCCTCCTTCGCCTTCTCCTTTTCTTTCCTTCTTCCGTCGATTTCGTCTCTGAAAAAACCCTAAATTGATGGCCCGATTCGAAGCAAAGGTCAAATTTTTAGGTCTCATTTCAGCTCAAAAAAAAAAGCAAAGATTTCTTCTTGAAGGTCGAATGAGTTTTTTTTTTCTTGTGACGATTTCCTCTTCTTCTTCCAATTCCAACCTGGGGAATGGCCAGGGTAGAAAAATAAAAAAGCCAGTTGGTTTCGTCCTTCTTAAGCTTATTAGAAACATATTTCTTTAAAAATTAATCCGAGGGGGAATTTTGTACTTATGTTCGTAACCTGAGTTTTATCCACCAAATTGAAGTTTAGGATGATGGGAAATTCATGGATGAACCATGGTCTTTGTTCTCTAGGTAATGATGTGATGATATATAATTTGAGAACTATTGCAATCATTCCTCCATCTAAGTAATCAACATTAGGAATGAGGGTCCACATGACCGTTAGCGTGCAAGTTTTTCTTTTGGCAAAGTTTAGAATAAAGGTAGTTTATAAAGTTGCTGCTTTTTTTTTTCGTTTCCTTTATCTTTAGTTGAGCCTCCCTTGATGACCTAATTCATACGCATGTTTAACCACTTAACCCATTAAACTTTATTTTATTTATTAAAGATCAAATTAGTTACTTATTTAATAAAATAATCATCTTCAAATCTAAAATTTGAGCTATTTTATAAATAGATCAGATTTGAGTAGGTAAATTTGTGATCTATCATATATCTGACTCAACTCGGACTTGGTCTAACCTGATCTGATTGCCACTTGCCACCCTTAACGATAATGTTATCCATATTATAGTTAAAAGTGTTGATAGTAACATTGTATGTCAAAATTATTTATGTTTTGTATTTATTTTTAAAGTTTTTACAATCTCTGCTTGTGAGAAGCTACAAGCTATTATAGTACTGGGAATTGTACAAAAAAAAAAAAATTAAAAATTTTTACAACTGTACTTCAGACCTCACAAGCTGGACTATATTGCATTCAAAGCAACCACAGCATATTTCTAGCAAAGTCAAACACCGTCATTTATCACATTTTAAACTTTCTTTGGGCTACTGATGGACAATTTTTATGCATCTCAAAGAGATTGAGTACTAAAGGAGGAGAGTGTCAATATTTCACCATTAAGTTTTGTTTCCTGCTGTGGCCTGGTCCGAGAGCTTTCCATTAAATTTCTGAAAAAATAACACAGGAAGAAGAAAAGAAGCCTAGAGAATTCAACTAGTTCATGTGCAATCATTGTGAGGGGAGTAATATAACCTTGATTTGGTTAACATCAGGTGTGGTGTGCCATAACAAAGAGTAACGATTAAATTGAGATGATGAGTAGGACTTGACCATTTCTTTACCGACTCTTTGGCTGCAAAACTAATCAGTTTAGGAGCTATAGAATTTGGATTGCTCAAGATCCGTCTGGCATTGCTTCGGTTTTTTCTTTTTGTTTTCAAAAATCCAGGAAGAAAAACAAACTAAAATGAACAATTTGTATGATGAAGGCCATATATTTTTTGAAATTATGCGTAAATTCTTTAAAGATTTCGGAAGTGAAAGTCTCTTCATTTCCTTTCAAAAGAAAGTGCAAGCAAAAGCAAGAAGTAGCAGAAGTCTTGTGCGCATGTTATCTTCAACATCAACCTCCTGTATTATTTTACCAATCCATTGACAAACAAAAACACAGGGACGGAAAGGAGGGCAAACAAGCCCTACTTTACTTTATTCTGAAGTGCAAAATGCCGGCCCACAAGCCACTCTCCTAGTTCAAGTGTTAAAAAAAGGACTTTGGTTGCGGGCATCACCTAGTCTCAACCACTCTTACGGTGGACATCTCCTTATTGTCTCCACCCCTCACCTGGCCTTCTATTGTATTCTATTCCAGAATGTCTTCGCCCGAAGTTGACATTCAATTCTCATGGACTTCTCTTTTTCCTTGGGACCATCATCGCTTGAAAGAGTAACATCAGTAGTACTGATGCATCGAGTTTTCCTTTTGCTTGATATTCTGGTTGATGACCCCGTTTGTAAATGCGAAGGAGATCTCCTGGAAGAAGGAAGAGCTGCTTTTAGCATCATCACTTCATAGAGAATATTGGTTTGCTGAAGGTGGGGATACAAATAATTCATCATATATGTGGGGCAATAAAAAATATAGAAAGTAATAGGCTTTTTTTTTTTTTTTTTTTTGAGGAGGTGGAGGCCACTTTCATGCTTTAGAATTCTTTATTTTTTTTCTCTTTTTTCGCCCACTTTCAAGATGGGGGAGCTGGCCACCAACCATTTCGCTGAAAGGATGAAACTATACAAAAGGAAGGAACAAAATGAATCCATATTTATGGTTCAATTTTCCTCATAATCATATATATATCCACCGGGATGAATATATGACTGAATCCTAAGGTATGTCACATATAGTATGACTAGGCAACTCTTGACATTCCAAGATCTTTCAACTTTATGTTTTCCTTGCCTAGGTTTCGCTATAACATCATAAGTTTGCTCATCTGTCTTGTTCGGTTGAAATGAACTCCTAGTAGAGGACCCTTAATTTTTATGAGCTACAAAACGGAAGTAGCCCTCTCCAATATGCTCAGGCTCTCCAAGAACTGATTTAATGGTCTTCCGTGCAACCACAAGGGCTGCAGGCGGACTGGTGCCTTCTACGGGCAAAGCAATCTGATATGAATGCTTGCTGTTTCCTTTTCTGATCTTAATTTCATTCTACTTTCAGGAACTTTCAGGGTGTGGGAGCAAAACTTGCTCGCTGAATTAATTCCTAGGACACCCAATTGGATCTTGGAGTGTTGCAGTATTCTCCAGATGGATTCTCTTGTTCTTTCCCTGGGACTAGAGTTCCTCTCTTGGAGGCTGTTGGGCCACAGGTAAAGAATGCCAAAGGCACAACGTTGTGACCCTTAGCAGCCGAAGGATTTTGATTCGTCTCTGTGCTTTGGATGGCTTTTGTCTCTTCTTGCCTTCCGTTAGAAGTAGGGCTTTGGTTGGTGACTTCGTGCCATATTCTTTCTAGATAAGCAGGATGTCAAATTACTAATCTCCATTTCTTAGTCAAAATGTGGGCAACGATTGACTTAGGTAGATGTGGAATCCACCATCTTATACGACGGCGGCCTCCATTTCCATTCATCTCATTGGCCAAAAGACGTGACCTAAAAAAGTTAGGTTACGGTCAATACTTAACTCTACGAGTGGGAGAAAAGTATATCAGAATTGCATGTTGGAATTTCTCAGAAACATAGGTAGATAAATAAAAATATTTTAGAAAAAGGTGCAACGGGAGGATATTTTCAAAGCATCATCCAATCTAGTGCTATTCTCACCGACACATGCTTAAGGACAAAAATTTGATGGACTCTGGTGCTCTGGAATTCTCATCAAATTAGGACTAGTTTTCTAATTTTAGGCACAACTCTTCTAATTTTAGTTGTGTGAATTAGGACTAGTTTAGGCACCTGCCTTGCTCGTTTAATCACTTAATAAAGCAGGCATCACTTTTAAGTCACCATCGAGTTAATATCCCACAACCGAGATGGATTTGAGGGACCACCTTATCGGCATCAGGAGTGTCCCATTTACCAAGCTTGATGCCACTTAAAGTTGTTGAGCCTACCCATCAATCCATTTGGTCCACTTAAATTATAAATTGGGACAGGTAGCTTGAATTATAAATTAGATAAGATAAGCTAATTCTCATTAGTGACAGAGGCTTGCTAACTTGCTAAATTAGGACTCACTTTCAATGATGCAGATGTATCAACCATCGAACCCTCCTATATACATGTAGTTTTTAGACAAAGACAACTTACAGAATTAACATGATTCTTTGACGCGTTGGTTTCTACTTTCTTGAAGGACATTTGGTAAATGGGAATTCATAAACCAGACTTCAAATAACTGATACAAGACTTGATGGTTGTGGTTATAGTTATTCCAATAAAATTACCGTCTCGAAAGAGCATGAACAACTAAAGCTGTCGAATTACCAAACCATTAGATACAAGATATTGCACTTATTCATGTAACAATACAAGCACGTTATTCTTGACACCAAGGATTCTCTTTATAAGGGCGCTGGGTTGCTGGGTGCAAGCAGAACAACTAGGTTCAGGACCTCAAGACTCTTTTACTTGGTTTAGGTACAGGCGGAGATTAATTAAATAAAGCATACTCGGTATTTTGAATTAATTTTGGATCGATAAAGCCAGGTTAAACAACCTTTAAAACTTTAAACTGGCCCCCATACATCCAAAGGAAGATTAGACCCTTACAATGTCGTTAGCCATGATGGAACAACCTTCTGCGTGGGAACAAACATGCACTATTGATCTAGAAACGATTGGAACTGCATATAGAAGATTACATCGTGCCAAAATACATCCATGAGTTTTCCAACATTATGTTATGGAAATCAAGGAAACTCACAAATAGGGCTAAAGCTCAAAAAGCCCAAAAGGTAAGTAAGAAAGCCACCCCCCTCTTGATGGAAAGCTTGTCGAATCTATGTACAAGCACACAAGAACAGGAAAACTGCACAAACTCTTTTCGTAGCTCTTGTGATCTTATTGATGTAGAGGAAGGAGTTGGGGTGGCATACTAAATAGGGCCTTGTTCAAGTTCTCGTGCACTGTTTCAAATCCGGCTCCATCGGACCGCACGACGATGTCCGGGCGGACCAGGCTGATAACCTCCAAAATGGTCGCTTGCGCTGCTTCGGCGCGCGTGATAGCTCCATCTCCGATCTCAGTATCTCCCACATCACTTGCACATCTTGGTATCCACAGGTCTGCACGTCGTCACGGAGTTTAAGGATACCACCACCTGCTCATATCATTCATAGACGTGGTTACCATCAAGGCTATTCGTAATAACCAAAAGAAACTAATATTAATATCAGTTATAGATCTCGCAATTTGATGCAGAATCCATGATCAGAGACTGAGAGACATGACATCAGTGGACCAACTTGATCAGAACATGCACACGTTAACAATGTGGGCAGCAGAGACTGTGATGTAACCAAGAGCCGACTATAAATGTACATTATTTTTTAAATTAGTTATCACTTTTAAGTTTTCTCGGATTAAATAGTATTACTATACTTTAGTAGAGTCTACTGTGTTTATAATAGGCATTGTAGAGATTTTTTTTTATAAAAAAATGGAAAGCCAAACTCAATTCGACCACCTCTACCAATTCCTAGAAAAACGCAACTCTCTACTAATAACTACTACTGTCATTTTCATGATAAGATACAACTTTTCTACCAAACATATGAAAATTCTATAGACGAACACCGTAGAATTCCACAAGCTAGTTTTAGTTTCAACATAGAAGACCCAGCCAAATTTGATAAGTCATCGGCTAAGTAAATTGGTCTCATATAACTATATCCTCTTAAAAAGGAGAGAGATAAGTCATCCCTTCTACCCTCACCCTTATATAAGAAGAAATACGTGACCTAGTATAGATAGAGCTCGCCCAAACGATAAAAGAGGATATTCCTAGAATATTTCCTCTATGACATTAATACAGCCACTCTAAAATGCAATGAAAATCTTAAAAGAACAGAATACTTCGATCAGAATATCTTACATTTATATTTTTGCGCAAATAATATCATATTTTATAAGATATTTACTTTTAAGTGAGCAAATAATACACACACATATATATATAAATAATAGTAAAAAAAATTTGGCTAAAAAATTCATACAATTCTAATATGGATATATCTAAAAAGATCAAAAAAATAATAAATTTTGGAACACTCTAGGTAGCTCGCTCTTTCCGACCTAAAGAACATCTCTAGAGTATTTGGACATGTACAAAGCCACCCAGTCTACAATTTTATTAGCCTTTTAGACATGCTTGGTCTGAAAGGCCAACTCAAATATCTCGAATCAATGAGTGATACCTATCTATACCGCCGGCCCTTTCGGAATTCAGCCAATAACCATAGCCTAATACTGCCGTAGGTAATCTTAGCTATTTAGTGGATGTGGCTCAAGGGAAAAAAAGCACCAGGTGGTCCTGAAAAAAAGTGCGGCTAAGATACCCAAGATCGACGGTTAAAATCAAAAGAAGCACAGAGTGCTTCGTCCAACACCGCTCTCTCCCCGTCACTCTCCGTGCCGACCCCTCTCAGTAGAACCTTCTACGCCCGTTCGCAAGGCGATGGACCATTAATTTTTTGTCCCATAAAAATACAGAAATAAAGACCACCATCCACTCATTCAAGCTGGTGTGTAATCCCGTGACCGATTGCAATCACCAAAAAAGATAAAAGAGAGAAAAGAAGAAGCACAAGAAGAAGAGGGGGGACGTTTATAAAGAAGCAATTATTCGCCCTTTTATCTGATAACTTTGAGATTCGTTTCTAGATATTAGCGCGTACAAAGATCACAAGGAAGAGCGTGTCTGCTATTGAAGTGAGCATCTAAAAATCATTTTATTATTATTAAAAAATAAAACCAATTAGAAATCAACCTCCCAAGATCAAAACTTTATTTTAAACAACTTAAAAATATTAATTATTTCTTTCAGCGAAAGGGAAGGCCGGTGAGGCTGAGAAGTGAGAATTGAGGGAGAGGGAGAGGGAGAGGAGTAGAGCGGTAATCTCACCGTTCTTTCGGGCCTTAACCCGGGCGGAGACAGTGACCCAGGCTCGCTTCACCGGGAACACGACCTTCTTCTGCCACCAGGCCATCACCCGGGCGCCTATCCTCCTCCGCCGGATGGCGGCGTACCTCACTGCGAAGGACCCCAACCTTCCTGCCAGACTTGCTCCCCTCCCGCCCGCCTCCACGCTTCCCTCCGGCGATGGAGATGTCTTGTAAATAATTATCCTCCGCGGCGCCACCAACTCCGGCGAGATCTCCAACCGTCTCTCTTTCTCTCACTCCGGCGAGATCTCCAAACGTCTCTCTCTCCCTCTCTGTCTCTCTCCCCCCGCTTCTCCGCTCCTCGCTGCCTTTTTTCCCCCTTTTATCCCAATTCTTTCAAAGTGTTTGATATTCTCACCCAGTTATTTTTTTTTAATTGGAGACTGACGAGTGCGAGAACCGGCTCTTAAGATAACTGGCCGTTACATAGCTGTCGTTGGTACCGCGAAATTTGTGCACACCATGACGTAACAGCCGTTATATATACAGTGTTTTCTCCATTAATTTGTTGTTATACTGCCTCCAAGAGTATTTCAAAAGTTCTAAAGATATGTTTGAAGACTCACAGAATATTCACCTAAGAAGATGGACAGAATTTTCACTTCTTGAATTTTTATTTTTTCCTCTAACCTCTTTTCATTAGTGATATAAAAAGGGCAACATTAATTTTCCATGAGTAACTCTATATATCATTATGTTTTTATCTCTCAATTACATATATGATTTGAAGAATTGGATATTTCTTAGAATACTACTTCAACATAATATCAAATAATTAAATAAATAGTTAAACAATATTACTGTAATTTTTTTTTTTGGCTTAACGAGATAGGATGGACAGCATTTCTTATTATTATTATACTCTAACAGCCATGATAATGACTTAATATATTAATAAATTTGAAAATTAGATTGCGACAAGTGCAAGGGTTATATTCTGACGGAGGATTACGAGTAGCGACATCGTTACATTGGGCAAACGGCGTTATAGGGGGAGGGCATAATTAGAAATCAAGCTTGGGGGAGGACGTCAGAACCTCTCCTTGCAGATGTTCACAGCATCCGGTCTCCCGGTTTCTGCAGCGCTCCTGGCATCGCTCAGGGGATGGCGGCAACTGCCACGCGGCTGTACGCATCGTCCACCACGCGCTCTCCAGGAAGAACTCGGAGGACGGGATCTGTGCCCATTTGGTGCCGTGTCGGACGATCTCATCATAGATTCACTCTCCAACCTGTGGGTCCCGCTTCATGACCAACTAGAACGAGACGCGTCGCCTCATACGACTGCAACGCTGTTTGAGACGGCATAGCGAAACGACCTGGCGCGCCCACCGCCTCCCCTAAGCATTGACGGGGACGTCTCTTTGATTCTCGAGTAAATACGTGGCATAGGGCCATTGGAACTCTTACCCCCATGCATTGACTGCTGTCTTCCACGTGGCGGCACTTGAGGGACGGTCTTGGATGCCCGTTTCAGCCAGGGGTTCGGTACTGACGTGATGTTAACGGGGTCCACGTCAGCGATGTCGTAGACATTCTAATCTCCTCGATGGTGAATTGCCGTTGCGATGACGGATGTGGAATCTTCCCCAATGGCACTCCCTTGCTAGCGGACTAATTAATGACAAAAAAAAAAAAGGAATCAATTGAAATATAAGATGATGCATAGGATCAGGAACCTTGTTCCAATTTATTCTGACGGTTTAGGTAGAAGGTCTTGGTTCCACCACTGTCCTCAGTCAAATTTGTTTTAGTGATGTGATACTTAATCAGTTATGCGTATTTAACGATCACTAGTGACATGTCAATAGCATGAATGTTTGATTAATATCAACCACTAATGTTGCTCTATGATTCGCCGGGACCTACATGTGTACTCTGTTGAGACATCCCATTTTGGCATGATGTATAGATTATCAGTGAAGATTTTGATTTTTGCTTGTGCAGCAAAACAAGGGCATGCTTCTTAACTTAAGAAAGTTCAATAGATGACTATCAATTCGGCAATAAGCCTTTTGATATCTAAATTTTAAATTCGTCGATGAATTGCCCTACTACATGCATAAATGACAAAAGGCACAAAATCGATTTTATTGTAGTAGTTGAGGGCTTTATATTGCAAATCTATATAGTATTTGAAGCATTTAGTATAGTATTGAGTTATAATAATTCGATGATAATTTGTTGTTGACTTTTAAATCGTTAAATCTATTTATCATAAGAACATGTGATAGCTTCGTTTCCAAGTGGGAGGTTTGAAGTTCAAATCCAAATGTTAGTGAACAATCATCATATTCCGAAAAAAAAAATGAAGGTGATATTGCCATCAATGTGATCCCCCCATGGGCCACACTGAACGATAGTGTATATATATCTTTAGGGTCAATTTGGTAATTCATCATTTTTTCTATATTGGACAAAGATAACACATAATTTTCCAATCCTAAAATAAAAATATAATAACATCCAATTTAATTTGAGAAATTTACTCCTTGATGTGTGATGTAGTTCGAGCTTTCTTGCTTAGCTATATTAAACCCAAATTTACTTTATGTTCAACTATTGGATTGGGTTAATGACGCTTGGAGGGTTTATTGAAATTCTTATATGGTAGTTAAAATTGGTGAGTGTAAGAAATAATGACCTAAGAAATACATTTGTAACCATAACTAGGTTGTTTCCACATTTTCCATAAAGCCAAAACTTGTAGCCATAACTATTGACCGTGGTAGGATGCAAGAGGAATATTATAGTTCTAACAAATCAATAAGTCCTTCGATTCTTTTCATTTGGTTTAACTTAATTGGTGTTCATACTATAAAAGCTGATCATGCGCGTAAAACCTAATTAGTTATGGACAAACCATTGTACTTTCTAAAGAAAGAAACAATACTGCTAGTGGTATTGCTATCAGGCCACATTAAAAACCAATGCTTACCTACTTTTTTTTTGACATGTTTGATAATTAGTGTTTTTTTTAATGTCTTAGATAAAGATAGCATACAAATATTTGAAACCGAAAAAGAGAATAATTAGTAACATCCAATTTGATGAGAGAATTTTTCTCTTTGTTCAGAGAATTTTTCATCGACAATTAGAGAGTTTATAATTAGAAAAATGAGAAGGAAAAAAAGAAAAAGGAAAAGGCTTCCCGTAATGGTATAATACAAGGCTATGGGAAATTTCTCGTAGTCACTGTTTATTCCCTCTAAAAAATGGCCTGTGGGAAATAAAGCTATTCAACTGCTAAAAAAATGGTCGAATCAGAGCCATCAGAAGAAAGGCTATGAGAAGATGCGGCGAGGACTAGGCTCGCCGACGGCCGAGGAATCGCCGTGGTAAGATGTGGATGGAGAATCCGAGGTGGATTCCGTCGTCGTGATGCAAGCTGCCTCGGCAATCTATTTTTTTTTTTTTTTTTGCTTCTGCGCCGCCTCGGAGCGTTCCGCCGTACATCATGTCACGCTGTCCGACGTGGGACCTTTTTGAGCCGTCCGATCGTTACGAGGACGCACGATGACGTGATTTGAAAATGATTCAGGTCCACGAATACTGGCTTTTCCGAGGTAGGCTCGGACGCATGGCCTTTGGCTTGTCGGCTTCTGGAGTTTGCGGAAAAGCCTCTCCATAGTGATCGTACCCATGTTATGCATGAGCATGGGGCTAATGTGGTACATGGTGATTTGACCTTTCTCATGGACGGGAGTGGCTCCTCTATGCTATGTCGGCATAAAAATTATCAAGTTACAAGAGTACGAATTGGCAATATTAATCTTTATCAATGAGAAAGATTGATTAAAAAGTAAATGCATGAGGATTAGAGTGTTGATTGGGTTTGAATGTGCCAATTGGCTAAGTTATTGGAGATTGTATATAATTAAACTAGTTTTAAATCCTACCTACATCGTAATTCTTGATCTCGATAAATTTCATTTAGCTTCACCCATCTTCTTCTAGTAAAAAAAAAGAAAAGTCAGATTTTGAAAGAGATGGGTTAAATAGGTTACCTAGGATTGGGGCAAAGGAACCAAATTTGTGTTTCGGAGAGAACGTTAATTGAATGATTTGGATCGGGAGTCATGGTCAGGGCGATCAACTAGACTTGGATTAATTGGGTTGAGTAAGGCTAACCAAGGTAGATGGCTTGTAATGAGATAACAAGAAAAATAATAGGAGAGGGTGATCGTGATAGATTATTTCAAAAATCATTTAGTTTTAATTTTGGTTTCAGTTTTTTCATTAACCTCGACCGGTTGATATTCTTAGTATTTGACCCATATTAGGACAGATATTGCCGTGCAGAATGCGCTTAAGCATGACTTTTGGAGTACGGACATTTTGATTTCTTAATTAGTTTGGGTATTTCACTCTCAAACTAAGAATGCATCCACCAGACATATTTGAGCCCGAGCTGAATCTGACACCAGACAGAAGTTCATGCATGCATATTAGAAAAGCCTTTCTTGTCTTCCACCACTAAAATCAAAAAAAAAAAAATCTAATTTATCAAATAATTAGTTGGATCTGGCTCTAATTCTATGCTCGAAACTGCTTTTGATTGGGCTTACCCACGAGAATTGCGTGCAACTCTCTGACATCACCATCAGGTGGCTCCAGTGCTGTTCCACCCTCTCCATTTAGCCACCAGGGGCTCTTCCCCTTTCTTGGGGCAATTGGAGATCTCGAAGGTTCCAAGTGGAGCGGAAAACAACAACCATAACCCGGCAAGATATACCGTTTGGGGTTACAGTCCCCTACAAGCCACCAACGGAACGACATCACATACGGAAGTATATATGTTCGATATACCGTACGGAGTTCCTTTTTTTATCGCATAATATTTGTCCAGAGCTGCGGTGGCAACCTGACAAGATATACGGTTTACATCCAATAATTGATAAAACTTAAACTTGCATATAATTAATTTCACTGCACTAATAAAATCGTTGATCTTTTTGTGAAGAGTCAAAATTGCTCGTAGACGAAGAAAAAGATAATATATATTTTCTTAAGTCCTTGAACGATTGTTATATTACTTAAGGTTATCCTTATTATTTTTGAAATTTTTTCTACCATAGCATTTGGATTTTTTTTTATGTTAATAGGTTGACTAACATTCTGTTAAATTATTGGTTAAAATATTAGATAAAGATAAACTTGAAGAAGGTAAGTAGATGTTTTCAAACTATTTAATGTAAATATAATTTATATCTAATCCTAAGAGATTGTTTGTAATTTATTTTAATTTTATTCATTTGCTTCATCATGGAAGCTTATGCCGAAACTTTGCTTTGGTAAAACCTTGCCTTCTATTAGCCATCATAGTCGGGCATTTACACTTAGCCTCTATAGCTCTAGCCACAAACTATACCTAGCATATCTTACCTTTTGTAGCCAGCCAAACTTGACATGCATCTTGATTGTTGCTACTATTTAACACATCTTAACAGCTAAGCTAAATAGACAGGCTTTCGTACAATCATGAGATGGAAAAAAATTAAAAAAAATATTAGTAAAATGAAAGTGCTAGGTTATAGTCTAGCAATTGTTGATCGGGATTGTATCCTTCATGTGAAAGAATGATTCATCTTTCTTCGCACGAATTCACTATTGGATCACCCACTGCATATATCTCAAAGCACTATAATCTTCAACATTCCACTCACTACATATATCTCAAAGCAATCGATGGATGATCCATTGGCAGATTCGTGCCAAGGAACGTGCCCCCAACCCGGCAGTTGCAACCCCTCTTCCATTTGGAAAAGGCCGGCCTCAGCAAACAAATTCCCTACTGCAAGAAATGAAAAGAAGGTAATAATTAAGACCACCTAATTTCATACTATCACAGTATCAAATAGAAAAATCACAACCTTAAAAATTATTTAAATTAAGTCACATCCAAAAGGAAATAATTCGAACAATTTGCAGCCCTCTATGCGGATTCATGACTTCAAGACAAAGCTAATTCCTTTCTTCTGGAATCACGAGGATGCAAAGCACCTTGGTATCATCATAGAAAAGGGGACCCATGCAACAAAATAAAAAAGAAAATAGGAATTGATAGCTACATTAGGGCATGGTCCACTCTTCCTCACCTGAACACAGAATACAATGACCAGCCAAAAGAGATTCTATGGCGAGCGTGCACCTGACCATCCTAGCTAGATCCCTTTAATTACACTCTCGAAGATAAGCACAAAATTATTCTGACATCGAAATCTCCACTAACCGATCAACATTCAGAAGATGGTTCGAGGAAAGGTATGAAGTTGGAATGCATGGCATCACAATGGCCACAATCCAAATATGGCCTCTTGGATGAGAAGGAAGCCTGCTTGATGACCATGCCCGTCAAAGTTCCGAAAAGACTGCCTACACTTTTTCTTTTTCTTTTTTGCCTCTGGTTGTGCATATCTTTGTCGTGCTTGCATGGCTACCAAATACGACAGCTTTCATTGTCGGAAGTGAAACCGTACTGAATTATTTTTTGGATGGAATGGAAGTGTATGAACATGAAAACCAGCTTGGTAAGCTCAAATTTTCAAATAAGTTTTAGAACTCAAATTTTTGACAACACTACTAAGAAAACCATCTTGTCGAGCTCTTCAAATTCAGTTCAAGCAATTTTCAGATGCAACAAGATATTTATTTTTATTATTTCAAATAAAAGAGATACGTAGATTATGAGTTACACACTATGTATAGCAGGGGAATCCTAGAACTCCAAATCGGAAATCGTTGTTTTCGGTGCAATCAAGAGATTTTAACATCTGCTGATTGATGCTAGAACCTAGAAGAGCGAATAGCATATGCTTTACATATGGATTGATGGTTTAGTGCACAAAAGTATTTTCTCCTCACATGATATAAGGTTGGTGTGAAAATCAGGAAAAAATCTATTTTGCATACCATGCCGCTTGTGTAATGCACCAGCTATACCTCCTACATGTCATCCCCATTATCCATAATAAATAATCATGATATATTTGGAGGGCTGCCGATGGTGCATTAGTTCCACCTGCATGCAGCATCATCTACAAAATAGTATAGCACAAGATGTTAAGAAAGTAAGTTGCCATGCTATTTGTAGATGATATTACAAAAATTACATTGAAAATTAACACTCGGATAAATCTACTATTTGCAAAGCAGTAAATGAAAAGGATTTAGGAAGATTTTACGCACTGAGGGATGCCCGTATATGCTTTTCTTAGAGAAGATCACATCCCCATGACATGCATGGGCTGGTGGTGGTCATCTCTCAAGATACAATGAACCTGCATTCAAATGATACATTCTGGTTGTAGCTGATCATGGGCCCGGTTTGGGCATAAATAATATCAAATTTTACGTAGGCCTTGCTTGAAGACCGATTAGAAATGAATAAAGTTTAGGCCCGACATCCGGCTAGAACCGGCCCGAGCAAATAGAAGGCCTCCAGGAGGCTGACCAAAAGGAAGCAAAGGCCCATATAAAACGGGAATAGGAGCTGGCTACGAGTCTTCTCCCTTGATGGAAGGGGGGTGGAGAGTTTTCTGGCCTGCAAAAGGGCAATTTGGGAAGTTGGGGACAATAGTTTTGTTTTGGGTGGAGAGAGAGAGAGAGAGAGAGGGGAGGGATTTGGTTAGCTTGATGCACGTCTGAAGCCACTCTTATCTTTCATCCCTTCTCTTTTTTGGTTTTGGTCTTGGTTTTCCTTCTCTCACATTACTCCTGATCCAGCTGGGCCATAAGGAAGAAAGATAGGGGGATTGGAGATGGACTTCTTGGAGGTAGAGAAAGAAAAGGAGGGAGGGGGAGTTGAATGGCTGCTGTGCTGTGATGTTGCAGTGGCTGCTTGGGTACTCGCCTGAAGGAGAGACGGTGGGATGGGACTTTTATTAATTAGATAGAGTGAATTTTCCATAATACCCCTACTTTCTCATAGAGAGGTTCTGGGAAAATTTTTTTCTTACCTTGACCTGAAGTGCCATGGGATAACCTTTTCCTACTCTGCTCTTGCTTGAATGGTAAATAGTACCGCAAAGCATTATCTCGGTTATTTAATTAGTTTTATGACCCTTTCTTAAACATAATTACTTTTCCATACTTTCATTCAAAAATTATATTAAATTAAAAAAAAATTTATATGTTGCATGCATGCATTTTTGTTGAAATAATATACTTGATAGTTATCTAATTTCATATCTTTTTTCTAAATATTTTATATTTATTAAAAAAATTTATTATAAAAAAAAGCCTCATTCACTGAATCTGTCTTAGATCTCCAAATGTATTGGGCTGCCCCTGCGCCCAGCAATGATCAGCTCTAATTCTGACAAGAATATTGGTCTTGGCGCGCATAGCAATTGTCCTAAGAAAGTTGATAGTGTATAATCTAGAAAGCTTTTTCTAGTTGGAAAGCTTTTTATCCGATAACCTCTGCAAAAGGAAAATTTTAAATATATATATCCACTTCAAAGATTAGGAGGTATGTACGGACAAATTAGACTAACAGTAAAAATCTCAATGGGATTAAAAATCAAATAAAAAAAATCTAGATGACAAAGATAAAAAAAATAATTTAAAATAACTGAAACTTGTGTAACCGGAATATATAAAATCATAAGAACATTGATGAGTTTGTAGAAAATTTTATGTGCAATCCTCCCTGCGTAGCATATTGCTTACAGGCTTTTTTTTGTGGATAACTCAAAAATCTCATTAAATAAAGAAAAAAGCTTAATCATACCAAAAATTTCGATTTTTTTTTGGAGATTTTCAATTTTATGTTGAACTTCAATTTAGTACAATTAGATCATCAAAATTTTAAAGCCATGACTTCTGTTTGATGGAAATGGTCACATGCTATCGTATGCCATCTAAAAATTGCTGATCTGGACTAACCGGCTGATGTGGACTTGATGATATTTGGATGAACGAATGTTGTCATTATCGTTCCTTGGCCCATCTTATTGTAAAGAAACTTCTGAAATCTTCTTTATGGGCTGGATTGATCCGGCCCAATCCAAACCGACCGACAAAGCTGGCACATACGAAATCCACCGCATCAGGCCCGCTCACTGGGCCTCAGACGCGTGTCCGTTTCCTGTTGGTCTCACGGGCTGCACAACGAATCTATAAAACCCTGCCCAGAACCCTAAGATCTCGTCGTCGGGCAAGGTTTCAAGGATTTGGAGCCGCCTCTGCATTCAAGTTTAGGGTTTGGTATTCCGGACGCGAATTTCTCCTTCCTTTTTTATTCTTTTGTTTTCCTTTTTGGCTGTAATCTATGAAGATGATATTCGGATGTTATACTCTTCTTTCTTCTCTGTTTTCTTAATTCTTTTCCTCTTTTTTGGTTTTGCAAATCTCTGAAGAGGGCTTTCAGATGTCAGCCTCTTCTTTCTTCGCTTCTTTTTTTCCCTTAATTTTTCGAATGCTTGGATTATTAGGTTTTTGAAGGGAAAAGATGGGGAAAGGTTAAGAGTGATAAGAGAGAGGGCTCTAAACAATGAGTCAAACAGCAGGCGCCTATTCAATGGCGATATCCTGTCTGCCGCATGGAGCCCATACCAAACACCACCTGCCAGACGAAGATTGCTTGGATATCCTATCCTCTCGTTATTCCAATGCCACAATATCTGGCTACAATATCTGGCTACACTAATTGCCTTCTTATAATTTGAATTCTTCCTCTTTTATTTGTTTTTTTTTCTTCTACAATTTTATTCATATTACCATGTTTATATTTTATTTGACTAAGATTACATCCGTGATAGATTTTTTTTCAAAAATGAGATTTTATGGAAGGAAAGGATGATGACGGCGGGCGGCTCTATATCCCGGATCTATGCCGGCGATTTTCAAGAATTATAGAACAGAATGTCTTCTGTTCTATGGTGAGATAGAATGTAATAGAAACAACGATAGAAAGGTTACCTACTCCTAACGGTCAAAACGAGTCTTTTAATTCAATTTTGTATTCTTTAATTAAGAATTAATTAAATTTCTTCAAGTAGAATTCGAACTTACAATCAATTAGTTAATAGCCAACTGCTCTACCACGGAGCTACCCGACGGGCTAGCTTTTGCATAGCGCCTGCAGGGAGATCCAACAGGGTGAGATGCTGCTACAAAATTGTAGGGTGTGCTGACTTCTTCTTAGTTGAAGCTTCAGAAGCAGAATGAAAGCTCATGCGCTCTCTATCCTCTGTTTTTGACTGGAATTAAAATTAGTCATGTTCTTAGATTAATTAGTTTACATGCAATTAATTCCATTGCTAATTGACTCCCCCTATAGCCAAGCCTGACCTTTTCCAATTTAGATCTCATTGTTTTTCAAATGCGATGCTTGGACACTTTATTGCCAACATCATCAAGTACACAAGACCTTCTTCTTGCTACTTTGTGAAATTTTCCATGTTTCAGCAATATATTGATTGTGTAATTATGCCGTAGTACCTTCAACCCAATTCTTGTTCTAAGAAAACTTCAATTCAATTCATACATCTTATGACCCATTAGTAAATGGAATGGTATGAGAATGATCTTACATAATTTGGCATCAACTCTGAGCATCCATTGGTGTCTCATTTTAGATAACGTTCAATGCTACACACATATGGAAGTATATATGTTGGATGTATTTTAGCACAATTGATGACTGATTTGTTCGCTTGGATCATGGATATTTCTTTTTCCCCTTTCACAGTTGTGGGGCATACTGTCATAATAATCCTTGGCACCCCCTCCTTCATCCTCTCAGCATCCCCTCTTCTCTCACATTGCTATAACGTCCTCCTCCGCCACCCTATCACCCTCCTCTCCCTTGCTTTCCTCTTCCTCGGTCCCCGGTTGCTGACTTTCTCGACCAGACTGACCACCCTTTGACTCCTCTTCGATACCATTCTCTTCCTCACCCTTCGTCTCCTTCTGTCGACTCTCTTGACCCAAATGACCACCCTTTGACTCCTCTTCACCACCGTCTTCCTCATCCTTCACCTCCTTCTTTGGTTGCTGTTTATCTGGTTGACCTTCTTTAGCACCCTCTTCCCCACCCTCGACCTCTTTCTCTGGCTTCACTCGACCTGCTTGACCTCTTGCAGCACCCTCCTCCCCACTCTTGGCCGCCTTCTCTGGCTTTGGTTGACTTGGTTGACCGTCTCTTCCAACTTTCGCCACCACCTCCTCCTGCTGTTGACTCGGTTGACTTTCCGGCTCTTGAAGTGAGATAACGGACTCGAATGCCCCCACAAGCGCTTTGACATTGCTTCTCCTCGTTGCCAGCTTGGTCGCTGTCTCTTCCATAACATCATTGGAGGCAGGTGGCGCATCCTTCTCTTTAACCTCCTGCCACTTCAACACCAAGTTCGCTTTCTCCGTCTTCCCCTCTCCTTTCACCTCCACCCCCCCACCACTTCGCTTAGACTTCAACCTTTCACCCACTGCCTCCTTTCCCTCACCTTCCAGTTCCCTCCCTTGTTGGAACTTCAGCTTCCTTGGCACTCCATTGCCGCTGACCTTCTTTGTCACCTTCACTCGAGGAGCTCCTGGCTTCCCAGTATCATTCTCCTCTGAAGTTGTCCATTGCTTGCCTTCACTGTTGCTCTTTGGGGACCGTGATCCATGTCGGGCAGCATGCCATTGCACCCCATTGTCCATGGGGAGAACCTTGTCTTCTTGCTCTCGTTTGATCGCAGTGGTGGTGGAAGTGATGCCATTGACTTCTCTTCTCCTTAGCATGCTCTTTGGGAAACTTTTTGCTTTTTTGAGAGTCTTCCCACTTGTAGGAACCTTTGATGCTCTCTCTGGGACAATCTTCGGAGAAAGGGCAGGTTTCAGCGACAAGCCGCTCCTTGGTGTCTTCTCTTTGGAGATTTTATGAGGGAGGGATGATGGTGAGACAGGCTTCTCCATGGACTTTGAAGAGATAAGGCGTTTCCTAGAGCTGGCGGCTGTCGCGGGATCCTCAGGATGCTGTTGCTGACTCTTGCGGTATCGGCGGGAGGTGTCATGACACGAACTTACCGTTGGCTTGAGATAGTTGGGCACACGCTTTTCTTGCGCCGCGGGGATGTCTCTATTGGGGGAGTCTGCAGTCGTTTGTCCCCCATCAGAGAGAAAAGTCCTTCCAGGGGTTGAAGGAGCTGAGACGCTCTTCTCCTTCAGGTGGACGCCTTCCTTGACTCTTGTAGCCATGGGCTGAAAGTACAAATATGCAAACAAGTATGCCAAGAGCACAAAAAAAATGGAAGGTTGGTAAGAAAAAGCAGCTACAGCAAAGATTCATTATTACATGTATTTGGGATGCATTTCCTTGATGTTTAATGTAAATCTTTTCACGTTAATTACTATATATTGGATTTTATAACTATCATGATTCATTGACTTCCCTTTTGTTATCTTACAGCATAATATTAAATCCAAGCTACCTCAGAAGACCTCAGATTTCCATTAGACATGCTCGTACCAACACCAAGCTTAACAAAACTCAAGAGAGCACAGAGGAGAAGTTAACCGACCTCTGATCACCATTGATATAATATCACAATGGTATTATATGTAATGATATACCCGTAGCTCCGTCTTGGAATTTGGACGATTTAACCTAATGATGTATCCATAGGTTTGTCTTAGAATTTGGACAATAATTGAGCGTACGCTGACCAGTTTGAGCCGTAAGTGTATCGATATGGGTCTGTGAGAACCATTTTACTAAATTTATAACTGATGGATCTATATAGATTGTTTTGAACTTTGTATACATTTACAGAGATGCTTGATGACAAGAATGGGGGAAAAAATGTTAAAATTCATCTAAGCTTCACATACTGAACACAACCCAGGGGGCATATTTGCTTGCAAATGTAAGGTTTTCTAGTTTAGCTTAATTTGTTTCATTGCTAAAAGTGTTTTTGAAACGATATTTTAACCATACAAACAAGGGCGTTAGGTCATAAGTCATAAATCCAAGAGGATGGGCCTGCATCCATGAACGGCAGCAGCTATATTTTAAGGTGGGCAGCAGATCAAAGTTGGATTTCATCTCGAGCCAAAGTTCAGTTGTGGCTCAGTCTACTCTTGATGTCAAGTTGCGTTAAGATCTTGAAGAATGATCATTTTAGAAGCAAAATTTATCAATCCAAAAAGTTTAAATAATTGAGTCTGACTCAGATGTAGATCAAAATCTCTCTCTCTTTCTTGCTGAACAGATACAGATCAAAATCACATGAACTGAAACAACCACCAAAACATGTCCTTTCCCCTAAAAAATAGGATGAGATGTACATCACAAGCCCATGCCAGAAAGCTCTACGGAAGAGTAACTCAAAATTTTGTATGATCAGCTGTCATCCTGATGCCATCCTTTCCGCATGGTATGCGTCACTCATGGCGTATACATTGCAGAGAAGGGTGGCTTCAAACCAAATAACAAAAGAATCTTATGGTTGAACCAAATTTGCCATCAACATGTACTAAAGACGATTATTTTTTTTAAGAAGATTATTTTTTTTAAGAAGATTATTTTTTTTATATACATGTACTAAAGACGAATTCAACATGACGCCTCTCAATCGACATTTTGTATAATTTTCTTTATGTGGGTGAACAAGAAAGTCCAAAGTTCCTGAGAAATTGCTGCAAATAAAAGTAAAAGTTACCTTGTCCTTGGAATGGTCAAAATTCTGCCGTTATGAACTTCTCTTTGAGATGGAACTTGATTTGAACGTCGAGGCTTTCCTTCCTTGCTCGGAGATCGGTTTGAATGAAGGAAGGAAGCATAGGGGAGGGGGTCGTTTATTTGAAATGGGAGGAGTTGGTTGGTCGGTAATAATAGGTGGGTGGACCGGGTCAATGTACAGCCGGGCATGGCCGTTGCATGGCCAATTCTGTGAAGAAATTGTTAAGGATACCTAAGGTTTCTGATGAATGCACCCTCTGGTTCTATCTGTATCCATTGGAGCGAAGGCGAGAGAGAGAGAGATGGGGAGATTCCATCGGGGTGGTCCTATCCAAACCGTTACTTACCACCATACAGAAGCAAATAGTGGCCGTTATTTGCCGACCCAAACCTGGATTCCGTTTTTTTTGGGTTAAAAACAGGGGTTCGGGTAAATAACGGCCATTGTCAGTAATTATCGCAGGAGGTAACGGATAACAGTAAATGCCAGCACTATTGGAAGATATTGTTATTTTAGGTGGTAACGAAATTTGGACCATTAAGATGGTCGTTTTTTAATTATATCTGCCATTTCATTAAATCATGGTTGAAACGGATTGGTTCGTGCACATTAGTCAACATTGGCTCGAACTACCCTGATTTGCTTGCAATGCTTCTTAAAACTTACTACCATGCTATTATCTATTATAAGTGGTTGATCGATTAACTCATAGTAATTTAGGCGGCTAATTGACTCGATAGGCAAAATTGAGGATGTTGCATAACCGTAACTTAGGATCCAACTTGACTTATTTTATTGATTGAGTTGCCCTATAAATTTGTTACGATATATATAAGTTGCCACTGGGGCTATAACCCTATGATTGTACTCTTCTCTAAATATCTTGATGTTATTTTCAGTGCTTGGAATGTGTTTTTTTTTTTTTTTGCATTTAACACAAATATTTTATTTGATGACCGTTCCATCATTAATGTTAAAGAAAATAGATAAATAGATAGCCAGATACATAAGAAAATAAGATAAGAGGATATTCAAGTGATTAATTACAATTATCAAAGTAGATTAGTAAAATTTTATCCTGAGAGAAAAAAAAGAAACTCAAGTAGCAAAATTGGTGGCGGTGCATTTGGCTCATTTAGACTTTCCATTTTAACTTCTTTAGGTTAGCTATCAGACTTTCCGGTGTAGGGTCCCAAGGAGACGGCCCAAGATTACTGTTCCTTTAATAAAAAAAATTCTTATTTTCACGTCCATTTGATACCAACCCCTTACCTAGAAGATGCTCGTCTCCCCCACTTGACCTAACATTCACATCCATGTTTCCCGGTAAGGGTTGTACTTTTTTTTGGCTGAGCCAATAATCAACATAATATTCACACCCAACCAGTCGTACAACATAATGGCTATATAAAAAAGGTGACCAAGAAATGTCTACAAACTATTTTAAACGTGTATCCTTAGTTTTATTAAATTAAATAACATCAATTATTTTTGCAGATAAAAGCTCTGAAATGAATCACATAGACAGAATAAATAATATTCATTTATTACAACAAATATAGCTATAGTGCTGGAAAAAAAATGTAGCTATAATTTACATCCTGTTTGGATCGACAGAAGAAGTAAGGAGATGAGAGAGAAAAAAATAAGAGTTTCTCTTCTTTGATTAGAAAAATAATGAAAAAAAAGTGAAAACAAAAGGAAAGAAATTGAGAGAAATAACTTCTCTCCAAATTCATAGGTTTTTTTTTTTTCAAATATAAGGGATTTGAGCAAAAAAGAAACTAGACATTTACAATAATTTTTTTTTGTCTCAAAATGAGATAATTCAAAAATCATTTTTTCCCTTTTCTGTAAGAGAAAAAAACCTATTTTCTTTTCACTTCTCCTCTATATTATATCCAAAACATAATTTTAAAACCATATATGCATCAAAGTGGATGACATGGTGGACTTCAGGATAGATAATAAGTTAATAACGTGGACGAACTCCCTGGAAGATAGCAGGAGGGTAGACCTGGAATTGCATAGCCTTATGGCTAAGCAATGAAGAGGGGTGGTTCTATATACACCCCCCCTATTGCTAAGGACACCCCCCAAAAACCAAAAAAAAAATACCCAAACTAACCTTTAGTGTAATTACCATATTGCCCTTGAAATTTTCTCAGTACACCCCCCTTCCTCCTCACTGCCGCCTCCTCCCCTCCCCCTCCTCCTCACTGCCGCCTCCTCCTCCTCCCCCTCCGCCTCCCCCATCACCCCTCCTCCTCCTCTTCCTCCCCCTCCCCCCTGCGCCCACTTCCTCCTCCTCCCCATCCCCCACCTCCCCGTCCTCCTCCTCCGCCTCCCCCCTCCTACCCCTCCTGATTCCCCGCCTCCCCCATCACCCCTCCCCCTCCTCCTCCTCCTCCCCATCCCCCACCTCCCCGTCCTCCTCCTCCGCCTCCTCCTCCTCCTCCTCCGCCTCCTCCATCACCCCTCCGCCTCGTCTTCCTCCCCCCCTCCCCCCTGCGCCCGCTTCCTCCTCCTCCCCATCCCCCACCTCCCCGTCCTCCTTCCTCCTCCTCCCCATCCCCCACCTCCCCCCCCTCCTCCCCTCCACCTCCCCGTCCTCCCCCTCCACCTCCCCCTCCACCTCCCCTCCACCTCCCCGTCCTCCTCCTCCGCCACCTCCTCTCACTCCTCTTCCCCCACCTCCCCGTCCTCCTTCCTCCTCCTCCCCATCCCCCACCTCCCCCTCCGCCTCCCCCCGCCTCCCCGTCCTCCTCCTCCGCCTCCCCCCTCCTCCTCCGCCGGCGAGGTGCTCGTTGCTCGGGAGATGGCCGGGGAGGTGCTTGAGGCGAGGTTTTTTGGGCGGAAGGGAGAAGCCGGCGGGTGTTTTGGAGGGGAAGAGCGGGGTGGGGGGGTTTGGGGGGTGTAGAGAGCAATTTAGGTGAGGGGGTAGGGAGGGTGGGGGGTAATTTAGGAATTTTTAATTTTTTAGGGGTGTCCTTAGCAAATGGGGGGGTGTAGAGAGTATTTAATTTTTTTTAATTTTTGGGGGGTGTCCTGAGCAATAGGAGGGGTGTATATAGAACCACCCAATGAAGAGGACCCAAACAAGATTATTTTTTTAAAAAAACATAAAGATAATTCAAACTTGTAGAAGGCAAAGCCTTTTATTCTGCGCCAGTTCAGTGCGGGCCCGCTGCCAACTCGACAATCTGAGTTGGCATCGATCGAACGGTCCAAATTTGTAGGGAATACTCGAAGCTCCACGCTAAGACGCCAGATCCACCTGTCGGCAGCTTCCCTCTGTATGAAAGAACTCGGAAGGAAGGAAGAGGCATTGGGCGTGGGAACTGAGATCTACTCACCCTTCGGCGACCGAAGAGCTCGTGGCCTTTTGGGTCTCGCCCGCTTGGTTCTCCCTGTGACCGAGTGCTCTGCGCCATGGTAGGTGGGGAGAGCGAGAAGAGGAAGGTGGTGGTGGTGGTGGGAGGAGGGGTGGCTGGCGCCCTTCTCGCTAAGAACATGCAGTTCGACGCCGATGTAGTCCTTATCGATCCGTAAGAGCCTCCTCCTCTTTTCTTGTCCTCATCGTATTGGCTTGGACTAGTTTGCCATGAATTGGGATGTTTCTTTCTCCTTGAGTAATGTATACCGCAGTTTTATGATTTAGTTATAGGATCGCCATTTCCTCTGTATTACTTTAATTTTCTTTGAGATATATCTAAATTTGGAGCAGTGCTACGTGGATTTAGGATCTTATAATGTTGGTTTAGCCGGGAGTTTGGTTATAAATATATCAACTTTGATTTTACATGAAAATTGTCCTCTTTTTTTTTTTCTATTGAGAGAGATCATTGTATGAAAAAAAATAAATGGAAATGCATGCGATATTTATTTGTAAACTTTTTTGGTGGCTTGGTTTGACAACTATATTATTCGGAAAAATGGATGGAGGGATGTAACCGAAAACCTCTCTGTTACAGAACTTTTTTTCATTAAAGTATATGAGGCACTGGAGAATTTTTATAAAACTCGTACTCTAATAAAATACCTTATTATGGGAGAAACTTTGTTCAGACTCAGTTGGGATTGCACTTTATGGTTTCTTTAGTATTTTTCCATGCCTAAGTTTGTTAAATGACAATACCCTTTGGGCAGAACCTCATCTTTGTGGGGCTTGAATAGTGCATGCCTAGCTTATAGCAGAACCTCATCTTTCTTCTATATAATCATCTTATGTGGTAAGTTCTCGTCAGAAATTACTTGTCATATTTATTCTCTTCTTTTTTATATTCGCTGAAGTATTTCCATATACTTTATACAGAAATTCTCCTATACTTCTGTATGTTCTCGTTATAATTCTGTTGGCAATGCTAAAGAAAGTTTATGACACTTCCATTTGGAAATGCTATGGTCAAGCATTTATCCACTACCTTCATTTTGATCTTTTTCAGAAAACAGATCTTTGTTTTTTGTATTTTAAAGCATAGATTTAAATTACCAGAGACTCATAAAAGTTGAGCAATCCTTATAGTTAGGAGTGGCTCTGTGCCAGTCCTTATTGATGGCAGCTTCTCCTCGATATATGCAAATTATGCCATGTTTTGTGTTTGAGTTCCCAAAGATTTTGACAACTAGTATGCCATGTTTTGAGGGGTCATATCCATTTGTCCAATGTTATTCTTTTTTCTCTGATATTAGGAAGGAATATTTTGAGATCCCTTGGGCATGCCTAAGATCAATGGTGGAACCGTCGTTTGCTGAAAGGATACTGATCAACCACACTGACTACCTGTCTAATGGTAGAATTATTACATCCCGTGCTACCGGTATCACTGAATCAGAGGTGTTTACTGAAGATGGCCAGACAATCTTATATGACTATCTTGTCTTAGCTACTGGCCACGCAGATCCCACACCAAGAAGCAGGAAGGACAGGCTAGAGCAATTTCAGCAAGGCATGTTAAATGACCATTATCTTCTTTAAGATGCTATATACATATGTCATCCTCTACTAAAAATTTCATCTCACATAATGCATGTTCTCTATTTCAGCAGATCCCACACCAAGAAGCAGGAAGGACAGGCTAGAGCAATTTCAGCAAGGCATGTTAAATGACCATTATCTTCTTTAAGATGCTATATACATATGTCATCCTCTACTAAAAATTTCATCTCACATAATGCATGTTCTCTATTTCTTTTCTTTTTCTTTTTCTTTTTTTAAATCTTCGGTTCTTTTCGCATTTAGCCATACATTACTGCTGATTTTTTTACTTGCTTCTCACTGAATTGTTCAAATTTCTGTCATGTTTCATGGTTTATTATCTTCATATCCTTTTTCTGATGTTGTTTGCTATAATTTGTCTTTGGTTCACACAATTAGAGAATTGCTTGTGACCAGTGTTAGTCCACATATAGCTTCATAGCAGCATAATTATATCAAGTGAAATTCCCTTGTGCAGCTTCATTGATTATTGCTATTACAGTTCTTATCATTAAAACTGCTGGTCTTGGTCGCTTAAAAGATTAGATAGCACTTTTATATAAGATGATTTCCCCATCAACAGCTATAGATGACTACTGTCTTCCATGTTTAAGAGGACCAGTGGTTGTTTATAGTTAAATCTAATATATTTTGCTTAAAGAAATTTAAGACTTGTGCACAGAAACTTCTTTTTTGATATTTTCCATGTAGCACTTAGTCATCAAAATTTTATTTATTTTTATTTCATTTTTATCTCATGATGAACGTATTTCTAAAGTTCACAAAAGATGATGAATCTCTGTAAGATGGCTTTAGAAAATAGAAAGCCTTTCGAGTTCCTCAACCACGAGCAACATTCTGATCGCTCATTTTTATGCTCACAATATGTGTATAAAAGAAAAGTCACCTCTTGAAAGCTATTTCTTCTCTTATTGGTAACTCTTATCATTTCCAATCGCAGATAACGCTACGATAAAATCATCCAGCTCTGTCCTAATCATTGGAGGTGGACGAATGGGCGTTGAACTTGCTGGAGAGATTTCAGTTGATTACCCTGAGAAGAAGGTGACTCTGATCCACAAAGGGCCAAGGTTGCTGGAATTTATAGGAGCAAAAGCTTCAAACAAGGCACTAAAATGGTTGAAACTGAAGGGAGTCGATGTGCTTTTGGAGCAGTCAGTCGATCTAGACTCCATAACAGAAGGAGAAAGAGTGTTTACAACATCTGCAGGAAAATCTGTCTCCGCTGATTGCCACTTTGTTTGTGTGGGTAGACCATTGGGTTCGACATGGCTCCAGGAGACTTTCCTGAAAGAAAGCTTGGACAAGTCTAAAAGATTGATGGTGGATAAGAACTTGAGAGTCAAAGGACGAAGGAATATCTTTGCCATTGGAGACATCACCGATATCCATGTAAGTAGTAAATCGTTATTGGTCTTGACCATCTCTTATGGTTGGGCAGCTTTCATCCGAATAAGTGCTGTTTGAGATAAGGTTTCAAATCCCAGAAGAATGTCTCTCGGACAGGATGGGCATCATTCTAAGCATTAGGCTCGAACTATCCTGCCATCATTCTAGCATCCCGATTGGCATGTCTTGAGACATTCTCCATCCCAAGTATTGCGATAGGATAGAATGACCATTCATCCCATTCCACAGAAAAATCGGGATGGCTTCATCTTGCGGGATCTAAAGCCTTGGTTTGAAATGATGGCTACATGCACATGAGAAGTCATGGGTGGTTGATAAATGAAAAACCACTTTTGGTTGGGGCCCCTTACTCTATTTTATTCCAAGAGAGCAACAATTGAATGGAAGAGGTGATTTCATTAGAAAATGCTGTTTGAGTTAAAAGGCAGCGTTGCCAAATGCTAGGTATGGTCAATGGTAGATAGTCCAATCTCAGTGGTCATCCTTATATTTATAAACAAGGATCCAGAGTCTTCAGGTGATGCCATCCCTGAAATCTCACCTTGATTTTTTTCCTTGGAATTTTGTTGGTCGAGTCCTGCTTAAAGTTTATTTTTTTATTGCTTTTTTCTACGGGAGGAAAATAGCACATCCATTAGCTTTTGTTCACTGAAACCACATCTCAATACTTTTCAAGTTATTCTGTAGTTCGGCAGATATATTTCTTTATAGCAAACTATTAATCTTAGACATGTCATGGATTATAGATGGAGATTGTCATGCATCTGTGTCCCTTACTTTGAGCATGCTTCCAACTCGATATTTGAGCAAGTACTTGTGCTAATCAGATATTCATCCTTACGAGGCAAATTTTATCATGCGGGCAGGAAATCAAACTAGGTTACCTAGCACAGGACCAGGCAGCAGTGGTGGCCAAGAACCTGAAGCTGTTATTGAAGGGAGGTAGGGAAAGCAAACTGGCCACCTACAAGCCTGCTCCAGCCATGGCGGTAGTTTCCCTGGGAAGGAAGCGGGGAGTGGCTCAGCTTCCATTTACGGCGATCAGCGGGAGGCTACCTGGCATGTTCAAATCCAAGGACTTGTTCGTCGGAAGGACCAGGAAGATGATGGGAGTAGGCCCTCGTGTGGTCTAAAAATAATTCTGCTTGTGGAATCGAGAGATCTTGCAGTGTGCATGTCTGCTGTAATACTGTCATGGTTGTGATTGTGTATTGATTTCCTGTAATGTTTGTGTGAATGATCCTCATTTTGCTCTTCTTCTTTCCTGGCCCTGGACAATACTACAATAGTGATGTATACTAATTAAGTTTATGATATTGGATGACCATAACTGTATGAGTAAAAGGGGTCCAAACCTGCATGTTGATAATTTACATTTGCGAGCCTAGCCTTCTCATCAGAAGTCTTACTTGGAGTTGGAATTTATGGAATTATGATGTCCAAACAATATCTCCGTGGAAAGATGGCATTGCTAATTGCTCGAAAGAGAATAAATATCAACTATTCGCAAACATCAGACAGTAATTTTACTTCGAACTCAAGAATATACTAGATTACTCGCACCCTCAAAAAGGTTTGTTTTCAGATCTTACAGTACATGGCCGTAGCTTCCAAGAAAAAGCGGACCTGGCGAAATGGTCAAAAATTTACTTTACCTACACTTGATATGCTAATATGATGCAAGTGGGAAAAACAGAGGCAAACTAGTTGGCTTCTTTTTAAGTGCTGTTTCATGAAAGCAGACCAAGCCACCAATGCAAAGCTTTACACACGCAGAATCAGGCTTTATTGAGGAGACAAAACAAAGGTGCAAGCTGGTTTCCCGTAAAAATGTCTTACACTAGTGTACGCACCTTCCATTCCCTCAACTACATCACACAACCATTCATTTTCTGAGACAACCCCTTTTGACCTTTAAAAAATAACCATTAAATAAATAAAACAAAAAAAATGCAAGCTCACAACCAAGACTGTGATCTCATAAAGAATACCAGATGGAAAAGTTAAGAAAAGCTGGATATCAAACATGGAAAAACGGATGGAGAACCTATGTTGATGATGACAAAACTATTTGGGAGCAGAAGCCGCTAAAAAAGCACTGACGCTGTCCCTTCAATCCTAATCATGGGTCCCCCGAATGCAGGTTAACCACACTTGATAGGACCAATCACAAATTTGACTGCGAGAGAGTTGGAAGGTACTCAGATAGATGTGCAAGGCAGGTCTTATCCATCCCCGTGACAGCAGGGCTAAGGGACTTAGAATAACTCCAGAACCATTTTATGCCTGCTTTGCCTCCATTTTGGTAGCTTGTAGAAAGCTTCCTTTGTCATGCCAAATTTCTCCTTAAATTCTGCTGCAGATAAATAAGTCTGCCATTGGAAGAAAAAATAATTACAAGGATAAAAATATTTGATTGGGATAGAGATTTCAATATAGGATCAAATGGTCTGATGTTTTACCTCACGCTTGGTTACATCAATTTCTGTAACAGGGTCAGTAGATGATGTCTTCAAGCGTTCATAGGGGAATATTGGCAGCCCTTTTTCATCTTCAGTTTCACCCACCTTCACATCTTCCTTTATGGTGAGAGCTTCAGTTCTACTACTTATTGCAGTGATGCTGTCCTTTGCGTTCACCTCTGGTTTTGGTTTGTAGATCCTAGGGCTCACTTCAGCCAAAGAAATGCAAAAAGGTATTAGCTTTTGGTATAAAATAGATCCTTTGTGCTATCAAAAGATTGCTGAGCATACATTTTAATGACTTTGGTATAATAGTTTCCCTCGGCCGTTCAAAAGAAGCAGAGAGTGCCACAATCGCTGCTGACTTGGGAGCCAACTTTGCAGAATCAGGTGTCGCAGATTTTGGGTAAACTTTCCCAACTGCTGGAGGAGGGGTTGAGAGATTCCTGGCATTTGGATTCTCAAAGTTAGCAGCTAGTGCATTGAAGGCAGGAGATCTTCCTCTAACTCGAACACGGTCAGGGCTGAACGACATGCTTCTAGAGCGCTGAGATTTGTCTGCCACAGTAGACCTACCCCCATATGATGTTGGTGATCGTCGCTTGGTTTTCTGAGAGCAAATATCTAATCAGCAAGAAATTTCCACCCAAATTCCCTTGCAGAAAGAATTCTTCAAGAATCATAAATGAGCAAGAATAAATAAAAAAACACAGCGCTACAGAAATCAATCATGTGGTGGTGGAGTTTTCAAGAAACATCATAAGGAGTGGTCTCAGTTACAATTTAACTATAATTCCTTGCATGCCATTGTTAAATTTATAGTTGCAGCATGTCAAAGAATTCAAGTATTAATGCTTTCAAATATTCTACTCTTACAAAGAATATTTGGCTAGAGAAGACTACGGCATGCTGCCACAGATGGTCCTCTATACATTCAGACTTGATTGTCATTTGGAGATGAATTTAACTCAACAAGAGCTTGTGCACGTTGGAAAAAGGAACCAACTGATAAGTTCTCCTTTACCGACATAATTAAGCAGGTTCCGCAGAGAAAAATATAGAGAGAGCAACTAGCATATCTACATGACTTTTCTTTGTAAGACTAATCAACGGCAAGGGATGAAAAAAGGAGACGCCAAACATAAGACAACGTCGCATAAAGAGGCCTTTCTGTTATGACACAAGGACTAAATTACGAACTCACTTTGGCCTTACTCTACCATTACATAAACATTAGAAACTTTCATGCCTATGAACTGCACCTTTTCCAAATCAGTCTACATACTAATATTGATTTTTGAAAAAAAAGGTTTTTAACTAAAGCTTATGATGTAATTGAGAACTATGCTAGCTATATGAGATAAGGGAAGGATAGTTTCTTACATCTAATGTTGGAGTTACTCCATTCTTCACTACTGCTAGCTTCCTCTGGAATGAATTACCATGCATCTGCAACCAAAAAGAGATTTCCCGGGCCATACCATAACCATAATAAAATTTATCAAGCAATGTCCCAACTATTCAGGGTCAGAGTAGCTGCATATTAGTATGACTAACATGGTTTCTAAACTAATACCACTCAGAAGTTCCCTTAGGCAACTGTGGCAACACTGCCAGAAAAAGCATCAGATAAAGATACATGGAATTTCAACAATATTATTTAATACTTAACCACTGATTTTGCAGAGTCCCAGTTGAAGAAGCGAGTGAAGAAGGGTGGCTCACTTCCTTCTGCAACAACATATACTGGAGTTTCTTGAGATAGATTTTCCAGAAGAAAATCATGTTCAAGAAATTGCTGGGAGAAAATAGCAAAACGTATAAACAACCAAGAAAAATGATGTTAACTAAAATCAAAATGGCAAATGTCTGCTTGCAAAGTAAATATGACAGATGAAAGACACCTACTTCTAACAAAGGCATAATAATTCATACCTCTCCAATGCTTAAAGCTTGTGATCTGCTTTTTGAATCAACCTGCCGCCCAACCCAAACAAAGATGTCTGAGTGGCAGTCAAGGATGAATATATCTTCCGTCATCAAATCATCTTGGGTAAAGTTGAAAATTTCTGTTAACTGCAATCACAGCACAGCCACATTTAACATTTAGGTGATAGAGGGCAACCAATACCAGTTTCCTACAAGACTGATGTAGAGGATTCCAAGACACACCTTCAAATTGCCTGCAAGTTCCCATGCACATCACAGCACATATTGATACAGTGAAACAGAAAATGTAACAGCTCAGCCATAATAATGGACAACAAATCAAAGGAAAAAAGAGGCAATGAAGACCAATAGCAGATTCTTCATCTTCCTACCTTTTGAATAAGTACACGAGAATAGGTGAGGATCACTTTCTTGTTCTTTCGCAATCTTCTGACTGGGGTATTCACATTTGCCTCCTAACAAATTCCAAAACTGTTCAGCTTCAGTTCCCTCCTTTTGTGGTTTGGACTGCATGTTTGGCTGAAAAATCCAAAAGAAAATTACCTAGCCAATAGAGGGGGGAAATAGCTAAATTTATATTTAAGCCGATGCTGCATGGATTCTGATACCATAGTCAGACTTACACATCAAAGCAAGTCACAAAAGAAAGTTAGCTACAAAAATTATATTAGAAGAACCATAATTATGATTAATATGCACCAAAGTGTCATAAGTCAAATTTTTTTTCTTTTCATAGGCTAAACTAAATTAAATTATATTACAGTAACATTTTTATTCATTACAGAAAAGAAATTAATCCATGGTTTCAAGCATCCACTGTGCCACTATGTGCGGGTCAGTACCAACACGCAGCATTGGTCATCATGACACTTATTAAGCTCTTTATAAAAGTATTTTTAATTAAAAAAGATTTAAAATCCTTCTTTTTCTTAGCATAGTGGGGCATGTGTGCCAGCACCACATGGCAAGTACCATGCTAGTGGGTTACCGGCACACTGACCAATGCCCATACTTGAAACTTTGCCTTAACCTAATTTCCATTTATTAAAATCAATAAGATAATATCTTATAGGTCCTAAATACACTCTGACAAAAATCAGACATATAGACCTCTAGTTTGCAAGTATGAAAAGAGAGTCCAGATAAATTTTACGACTCATGCAGGACTGCAGGAAGAAGGTAGTCATGCAGGAATACAATAATATCAAGAAGGTTCAAGTGTCAGTTGATGATAAAGACATGATCAAGTTTAAGAAGATCTTTTACACATTGTAACTAGGACATTTTTATAGACCTTGATCCAAGTGGAGAACTTCCAGTATCATAGATGATGCTTCTCTATAACATGATGTAATGTTCAAAACTTCCATCTAATTCTCTCAAGATTAACATATAAATTAAGCATGCCACACGAATTGATTGTAGTTGTTTGATATATCGAGAGCGTCCAAGGAAGTCAATATCGGAATCAGATCATGAAACATGTAGAAACAATTAAAGTAAGTGGCCCCAATCAGATTTTGAAACATAATATGGTAACATTTTGAAGTTGTGTCCTTTTGCAGCTATACTGAAGCTATGAAATATCAACTTCCTTTTCTAACAAGTAATCCAATTATGTGTTTTCAGATGCAGGGAAGAATTATTAAGGATAGTTTTGCTGAGCTTCTATTATAGGATTTATGAGAGTTTACAGTGGGAAAAAAAACAGAAAGGGGAGAAAATTATGCAAAAGTAAAGCCCCTATTGTGTTAAAGAACTCAGAGGAGGAAAAAAAAATGGGTATCCAGATCACGTTTTATCCCATAATGAAACCTGTCTGGAGATTTTTGCTTCATTACAATATGCGAGATGTAGCAACTTCAAAAGGACTGTACAAAAAATGCCTCATACCAAACTAAATACGTAAATCCAGGCCACCATGTTTGATGCTGGGATCGGTCAAGGTTTTGGGAGCAGCCTGGCAGGTATCATACCATACCGCTACACTGCCTTACCATACCAATGCACAGCATGGTAGTTGGTGCTGGCACAGCAAAGGTGATACCACCTACCATGTGTAAGTACAGTATCAGTACCAAGAGGCATATAAAATACTGGTCAGTATGGTACAGCATGATACTTGAATCCTTGGGATTAGTATGTCCAGTAAAAGACTATACAAGTAAGATATATGGTCAAAAAGTTCAAGCCATTGCAGTGACGTTTTAGTCATTGGAAATTATTGCTGTTTTGAGCTTCTTTCCAAAGTGTTTGATGAAGACCATATGTCACAACTGAATTTTAAAAGCACTAAAATTTTAAAAAGTACAAAGAATTAAGCTCTTAGTCATTTAATTGGATATGCGATCCTACTTAATAAAAGTGAGACATGCCAGATATTGCCTGTATAGCAATTTTATGTCCGTTAAACATAGGAGTATATTCCTCCTCAATTTATATAGGAGTATAAGTTTCATGTTTTTTTTAAAAAAATATTGATAAAATCAGACTAGAAATGGTTATGTAAAGATATTCCTGCATGACAAAGTAGAGTAAAAACATTCACACAGTCCATTATAGAACTTTGACAAGATTGATCTGATCATATTAGTAAAAATTTTTGTCATACCTTAATCAGATCTAGCTGTCTCTCAAGTAGTTCTTGGTCAACTGTGGTTGTAAGGCTTCCAGACCATGTAAAAACAGTATTGCCACTATGTAATATGTAACAGTAAGATGAATTCAGAGATGATGCCACCTGACCAAAATGAAAAAGAAATCAGCATAATACCCTATGTACCTTAATAAAATGATCCACTGTGAGCCACAACCCTAATTTGTTGTGAAGTAGAATAAAGATGGTAAACTTAGGAAGAACATACTGGATCAACTTGAATTGCTTGCATATTGTCTGGTCCAGATCCTTGAACTCGAAAAAGTGCAATGCCATCTTCTGAATATGTCTCATCAGTGACGGCATTTTCAGTAACATATTTCTTATATCCAGAGCTACGACCACCCTGTGAAGTTACAAATACAGCATGTTTCAACATAGTTCTTGATGCTATAATTAGAGCTGAATGGAACTACATGGAAATAAAAAGGAGTCCTATACACAGCATAGATTTTGATAAATAGAAACAAACCTTATACACAATGAAGCTCTGGAAGATAGAGAAGAACAGAACAGGTTCCTTCCCTTCATAAAAGCGAGTCTGTACATGCATAGTCAGAAAATCATTAAGATTTACGACTATAATAAATTGGTGTAATATTAATTTACTCCATTCAAAAAACAAAGTGATGCAACTGATAAATTACCTGAACAGCCTGCAACTTTAAAGATTCGACCATCTTGCTAGCTAGTGAAATGGCTGCAGTCCTCTCCTCCTATAATTAATTGTAGATGAGTCAGAATATAATGAATTCACAATACTGCAATCTTCAATATCCATGATCAGTGAATATAAATTCCATCGTCAAAACATGTTTGACTTATAGTTCTATAAGAACTACACTTAATAGCTCCACATGAGCCACACCTCTCACACAAATTCAGCCCCTCTATAAGCATGCTACTTATAAAGCTGAATAGGTGCTCAAAATGTATGAAATGTCATAAAATTCACAAACATACATAGAATATTAAGCAAGCCAAGATAAACAAGCCATGAACCATTTAATACAAGCATTAATAGGTCATACATTCTCATCCAAACAAGTGCCTTCTGACTAAAGCATCAACTTGTAACCGTGAATGTTCACATATGTTCAAACACTCAATAATTGAACAAGAAAATCATGTTTAGGGGATTTAGCTCCTGCTAAATTAGAATTGGAGATGGCGAAATGCCCGATTCCCCATCTCACGATCAAACCTTTCGACTTTGCTTAAGGCATGTAAAAGCTACCTTTTAGAGACTAGCATATCCATAGATAGTGACATAAGTCTCTAACTAATCAGACCAATTATCCAGCTTCTCTACATCAATAGTTTCATCATATATACGGGAATCTCAATTTGAGCTGTGACTTTGAGATGTTGCAGAGAGGATCCTGAGTGCCCTCAGGTTGCTCATCCTCCTTGATCGTAGATCCTCATCTCCATACGTGGGAGATAGCTTTGCTGCAGTTGTATGAAATATCCTTTCATTTCAACATCCACTTTAAAAGCATTGTTAGTCAAGATACGATTTTGGTGAGTCGGACAATTTCATCCTCCAATTGTATGAAATATCCTTTCATTTCAACATCTACTAATATAGAAGTAGTAGCCACACTCACCCTTATCCTTCGATGTACTTCAAGCATTGACGGCCCTTCTCCCATCTACTTATACTGCTTTTGCATCTAGATCATAAACTAAGGCCCCCACAAATGTAGAGGACCGAAGCTTTAATGCCAACCTAATTGGACCAGGGAGAAGGAAGTAATTCCATCAGCTCTCTTAAGAAAATTTAGAAAAAGTAGAAAAATTTGCGAAAGTAGGATTTAGATGTTCTTTTCTTTCATCCATGATAATAAGCTAGGTTGCATAGCCCTCTATTTAAATTAGTGAGGTTCATCCTCGCACAGTTTGAGGACACGACTTTCCCAAAATATACATAATTAGTAAAAATAATCATAAAAAAGCTAAAATCCTTTAGGAAATAGGTCTCAACTTTAACATCAACTTTGACTTCAGCTATTCTACCTAATTTTTCCTACCTTAGAAGATATGCTCGGTCAAAATCTTTCTCCAAAAACTTTTTTGGCTTTAATCAACATATTTTGGAGTCTAAATGATGGAACTTGACCCCGATCGCTTGGCGTGCCACAACCTTAAGAGGTGGTGCCATGTCATAGAGCTTGAAAATTATCCGATTTAAAAAAAAAGAAACACCTCAATCGGACATTATATAGGCAAGTTATCGCCTCCAAAAAATTAGCATGCGATTGACTTCCTGATATGGTGGATCTTACTCATGAATTCTGTTCAATCCTTTTCGTAGTGGTCAAAGTGGTTGACATCAAGTCTGGTGATCCTCCTAAATCATGTGATACTATAGCCCATGCCTCCGCCTATTAGTTCTAGGATGATGATATGTGAACTTCATTTTAATGATATTTTTCAAAGTACATTTGTAAAAATCTAGCATTGTACAATAATCTTTAAATATATGTGGACCAATATGAGAGAGAATACTTTGTTATTTCTTGATAGTGATTTATCAAAACAGCTTGTCTTGTTTTGATGGAAATCAACACAGATTGCCAATATGAGAATTCACCATAATTTATTTAGCAAAAAATTAAATCGAAAAGGAATTACGAATGCCTTGCGAACATGGGGGATGTGTAATAAAATGAATTTCTGCAATGTACAATTTGCTTTCAAACTGTTCATGTAAATGCACATTATAGAAAGAGAAAAAAAATGAAAGAAAAAAGTCAAACGACTTTCAAGCTGCGTACAGGCTCATATGAAAAGAATAACGTGATCATGACCATGAACCCAGCCATACTTCATTTATAAAACAAAAATTATACATGAATGTGATAAGAAAATGAGACCAAAAATAAATAAATGATTGTCTGCTCGATGAATGTACATAACATATTTAAATACAACTTACACTTGAGGAATCCATAACTTTGTTAGTAGAAATTTTTCTAAAATTGAATCTTAGGAACCACATAGCATATTAAAACGAATGTTTCTAGGTCATATTTGCAAGAAAACATGCTCATTAAGTTACTAAAAACATTTACCTCAATGCTTTTTTCCCCAAACCAACTGCCAATAAGATATTCCTCTTTATCTTCACCGGCATACGTATATTGAAATATGTAGCAATCCCCACTATAAAACTTAGACTGGTCGTAGGATGGAATAAGAATCTTTTCCTTGCCATTTACATGCCAAACCTGTGCATTGAAATCCAACATTACATTTATCATTTGAGCCTCTAATTTGAAGTGCAACGTGCGGTCAGGCTAGCAGCCTCGTCATCATGAACATAAATGCATATAAACCTGCATGGTTTTAGTTGTAATGGTAGCCACAGTTATGACATCAGAGCAAAATGTAGAAGGAAAAGGGGTTACAATAGCACCTGTAAATTGCCTGTGCAGTCAATATATGGTTGAGGTTCTTCTTCTTTCACAGGAGCAGCTTTCATAAGACCTTTAACATTTAATCCTTGGCGTCTAAGAAGTGCTACATGGGAAGGGAAAAAAGTCATGAACAACCTTATTAACTGCACAACCTTACTTTGCAAGAAAAGAAATTACTGATATGGATAAAAAAGAGATTAATGATACGGATGTGGATGTAAGAAAGAGGGGTTGGGGGGTTTGATATTCTCACTTACCTGCAACTTTGCTCCTACCATCCTCAGATACAGCCACTTCGGTCATTTGTGGCCATTTATCAAATTTTGAACGGAACTTTACGGTCTCAAATCCTTCAATAATGCGAATAACATAAGCTTTTCGTCGGCTAGAGTCAAGAAGTAATTCCTGTATGACAATATACACATAAACATATCATAGGAAAACAGAATTGAATGAACCAGGCTTTAAAAAATATTAAGGGTCTGTTGGATGCCCAACCATAGTAGCCATGTGATATTTTCTCATGCAGTAGTTGACCAAGTATATAACACAACTGAGGGAGGCCATTGCTTTCACAGCTATAAGGTTTTCAGGATACCATAATCTAGCTAACAGAGGGATTTCAGAAATCCCAAAAATCTTGGGCTTGAAAGTTCAAAAGCCTTCCCCTCTCCCTCTCACCTCTCCATCTTCCTGCCTTCTTTCCTCAACCCTTCTCACATGGATAATCTAGAAGGACATTCAAAGAGACCCTAGACAAGAAAGCAGGGAATTACTTCAGCAGCAGCACTTGCACTTTTCCTCTCTCCTAGTGATGTATTTCTGCCCATCCACATGTAAATTTCAGCACCGCAATCTAACAAGTAGCACTTATTTGTATCTAATAATTCTCGTACCAAAGAATCTGCTTCAATAGGCACTGTTTGTCCTTTAGCAACACTACAAAGGTAAACAGTTTCTATCAGAAATGACATACATCAGAATAATCTTTGCTCTGATGACTAGATTCTAATATGGAGAAAACATGAGGGGTGATGCTTCACATAATGAAAAAATTCCAGAAATGGCATCATGAGAACAATTACCATAATAGCTTTGTAGAAAAGGCCTCCCCATTTCTATCATCTTCAGAGGCCACCTTTCTAGGAAGAGGAGCAAAGCCACCAAAAGAACCCCAAAATTCTCCAGCCTCAGCATCAGCCATCAACTTCCCATCCTCTATTGACAACATTTCAAACAATCAGATCTAATCACTGTCAAGCCAACCACTAATAAGATCTCCTGAACAAAATCAACTTACCAACAACTGCCACCTCACACTTTCCGTCATGATAAGTATCTTTAATATATTGCACAACTTCAAGAGCTTTAGCCCTTTCTTGAATAGATGAGTTCGCTCCATTAAACTGAAAAATCTTGGACTTGGTATCCAGAATGAATATGTCATCATGGTTGAGAGACGCTCTAGCAAAAGGAACCTGATAGGAAAGAAAAGGCTCATCCAAGAAACTCAAGATAGAAGAAAAATGTGATCTCTTTATCTGATACACAGTGATATATATGACTTGCCTCTTTTACATGGACAACATGCTTTCCTCTGCAGACAAATAAGCGTATGATATGCTCACGTTCATTAACTTCAGTATGTCTGAAACCAGATGCCACCCCACCTTCTTGTGGTATGATACATGGTTTGAAATAGGAGAGGAATTTCTCGGTCTCATGAGCCTGTACCTCTCGGTATTGAACAGCTCGTCCTCCAAGGGCTGCATCCAGTTCAACAGTTTTGATTGCAGCAGTCCCAGCTTCATCCTATATCAATTAATGATTAAGAATTATCATCAAGCTAAAAGACCTGGCACAAATAGTCTCCAAAGATAAAGTCAAGTGGAAAGGGTCTGACCTGACTAGTATCTTTACCAAGCCAATAATGGATATCATGATGAAGAGAACCATTTTTTAAGGCAGTTGTCTGTTCAAAAATCAAGATTTTGTTTGTTAGTATATAAGGAAATTTGAATTGATGGAATGCATGGAATACACATAATATCATGAAGAAAATCCCAAGTCCAGAGAAAAACAGCATGGTAGACAACATTTGATCTACATATGTTTATAGCTAATATTACAGCAAAAATAAAGAACAAGACAAATTGATGTGAAGCATGTGTAGCATTCACTCTTCCAAGTCCGAACATTAAAAGTGCGAAAGAGTCTATGCTCTTTGCTTTCACTCCCTCTATGTCCATTCTCCAAAACCATGGTATATGCCCTTTGTTTATACTAGTGAGATTCCCTTTATTTGAGTTAGATTCTTCTTCTAGCTAAATAAGGAGAAGTTGCAAATTTCCTAATATTCTATAGAGGTTGACTCTTTGTTTGTGTTGAATTCCTCTTTAGTTAGAAGAAGATGAAAACTTTCCTCTTTTTATGCTAGTGAAATCCAACCCAAATTGGGCCAGAGTCCTCTCATAATTTAAAAAGAAACAAAATACAAAATAATAAAAATATTTAAAAATTTTCAAATTTGGATAAAATCTAGATCTTGACTCCTCTATCAACTTCATCTTTAGCCACATCACCAAATTCTGCTTAGATTACAAATTATGGCTTTCCAAAGTGTGGATACTCGACTAAGTCCTAGATGTGGTGGATTGTTCTCTTGAAGCTTGTCCAGACCTACTTAAATAGCCAGATTGGTCCATGATAGGTCAGATGATCCTCCTAAATCACCAAATAATTTAGTAAGGCCAGACTAGTAGCATACATAGGTAGATATGGCACATACGTATGTTGTAAAGCATAACAAAGTACCTTCAAAATCACATAAGCATCTCCTGTAAAAAATTTTCCATAGGATGACTTTGGCACAGGGATTGGGACAAAGTTTTCAATTCGCCATATCTCCAATCCACTGATTGTCATTAAGGAATACAAAATCTGTATATATCAGAATAAGAACTGCTTCCAAAGAAGATAAAAAATAATAATTAAAACAGCGAGGCAACAGTACTCACTAATTTATCAACAGTTATTATGATCATCTTGCCCACAGTTATTATGACCAACATGCCTTATCAAACTCACAAGCAGTTGGCTTTATAAATTCTTTTCCACATAATCATCCTCTTATGAGAATAGTAGGACTCTTTCTAGCTCATAGTTTGGTTTTTGCACAATTTATACTCTCTTCTACCCATATGAAATAACTGCTTACCCAATAAGATGGTAAACAATTCATTCTTTAAGAATCCTTTGAACCAAGCAATTATGTTATCCATCTTCTGAAGGCCACTACAAGCTATTTCTCCATCCCCTAAAAACCTAGATTTGAAAACTAAGTCATTTGGATTTTGAGTTAACATATGTATCTACGAGTGTCATGTCAAACCAGTTAAGACAATTTAATCTGACTCTAAGAATCTAATACAACTTTTCAGGATCCTAATGATGCCACTAATCAGTTTTGGAAAGGCATCCTCTTCACAACATGAATGTTGAATCAAACAAATGTGATGGTTTACGTTATTTGTAAGGAATGTAACATGAACCACCTCTGATAGCTTGAGCTTTATTATACATTCAATATTCTTAGTAGTTTTACCATTACAAGATGCAGCACAATTTTGAATTTATTAATTACTTATGTCTGTTTTCAAAGAACTGATCACCACCAATTGTCATCATAAACAACTAGAAACCAAGACGTGCTCCCCATAGGAAAAAAAAGAAAAAGAAGAGCCATGAAGGGGTGAAATCACAGCTTTGAGCGAGGCCACTCACCCATGTAACTTTTCCTTTTTCTAATTCTTATGACACATGGTTCTCGCGGGTCCTGTCAACTCTTATTATGGGAGTTAAAAAAGTTTTGAGAAGCCTCAGAGTCTAACAGGCATGCTGGACACAATAGCTTTCCCATTGTATATACTAGATGCTCTAACGAAAAGCTCATAGGTGCTGTCAGCAATTGCATAGCTTCTGTGCAAAATATATTCCAACAGCCTCAGATTAAAAAAATTATAATAAGGATACTCCTTTTGTCCAGCCCCCTGGAAAGCAGAATCCAAATCCCTCATAGAAACTGCCATATTGTCCTTAGGCCTTCTGGAATCTTGACTCTAGCTTCAAACTGGATACAGAAAATTTCTGCAAATGGATATTCATAGGTGACGAGATGATTAGCCAAAGCAACCACAATCAGAATTACATTACTAATTTCACAAAGAAGACAATAGAACAGAAAGATAACTGCAAGTTTTCTATAAATTTATATTAAATCCTTGGAATTTAAATTTCTAATAGGCAGATGATTGCCAGTTCCAGCCGTTTATGAAAGACTAATGTATGTTAAGGCTTCACATTTTTTAAAAACAAAAAATATGGAACAGTGCAATAGGTTAATTCAGAAAAGAATGCAGTAAGTGACGAGGACAGCCTTATATAAAGGAATCCTACGTGTGATGGCTGAGAACAAATTAAATGAAATCGGAAACAATAACACTTGACTCAGAAAGTTTGGAGGCAATTTTTTTTAAAAAAAAATGAGAAAAAAAAAATAGATATGAGTCATCAAAGTGGGTGATCAGTATTTGGATGAATCAAGATCTCAGTTTATCTTGGCCAAGATGGAAGCTTGAGAAACTACGAAAAGAACCAAGATATGGAAATCTTGGCCGGCATTATACCAAGATGAACTGCTGTGAAGGCATTGATTTATTAATTTGATAATCCATTTAATAGAAAATATTATTGGAAAAAATTGGCTGATATAATACCATAACAGTCTCATATCTGAGGATATTTCATTTATCTCGACCAAGGTAATAAGGGAAAAGATACCATATACACCATATATGTAGGTGCCAAATACTGATCCAAATAGATGTCTTGACAGAAATGAAAACCATTTTTAACTCAACCTAGAAGATTTCCAGATCATGCAACGAGTTTAAATCTTATATAGCTGATGCAGAAAGACGAGATTTTTACTCAATCAAATGACTCAGATATGGAAATGACCCAGATTCGATGACTACAGGAGCGACTCTATGGAGAATACCAATCATCCAGGGACCAAAACATGAGTATGAATCCTTGATTAAATCCGAAAACTTCTGACAATAGACAATCACAAGCAAAAACCGTCTACTACCAAGTAACGATGTATAAAGATTAGTTATTTTACTAACCAGACAGCTTTAATCCCGAGAACCGATCAAATTCCTACTCCAGAAAGCTCAAACCCAGTCTCCAAGAGGGCCAGGGCATGCCGACCATCCAAACTCCACGAGAAGGGAAAATACCAAAACCAACAACAAAGATTCAAGTCTCAGATCGACCACCGTATCTTAACGAGGGGCGCCGCCCTCTCCATCCCGATTCAGCAAAGAAACGGCGATCAGAACGAAACCAAGAACAGGACACCACCTCAGAAACCAGATCGGACCCCGGGAACCGCAGCAAATTTACGACGCACTTAAAAACTAGAATTCGGTCGTTTTGTCGAGAATTGAAGAACCGAAAACTACAATTGCCAATGCCATTAAAAAAGAAATCGAGAGAAAAACGAAGGAAAATCCCGGAGTTGGACCTCACCTCGGCGTTCAAAGTTCCAACCTTGCAGCGAAGGGGGCGATGATGGCGCAAGAACCAGGGCGCAAACCCTAGATCATGATCGATCTCGAAGCCAAAGGAAGAAGGAAAAATATCCCAAAAAAAGAAAATAATAAAGAGAGAGAGAGAGAGAGAGAGAGAGAGAGGGAGAGAGTGGCGAATGATAAGTGCAGGGCGTGCTTGTCGCCGTTGGAAGCAAAGGACCCGGAGATGGTCTGTAAAGATTAAAGGATATATTGATGATTAAATTAAAACAGAACAAATAACATATCTAAAATAATTTCTTTAGCGAATCTTAATGGATTAACTAAGCAGAGGTATAAAAAGAAAAAGTTTATTTTGCTGGAATATTCTTTTAAAAATTTAAATTTACGTAAGCACCTTTTTCAAATTTATATTTATTTTTTATTCTCATAAAATATTTTTTTTAATATAACATTTTTTTTAATACTATTAATAAAAATTATATTTATTTTAATTAAAAATAAAATAAAATTTTTAAATTATTTTGTATTTTCTATCATGATCGGCTTATAAATATTTTTTTTTTTGCACACCTATCTATTAAAAATATTTTAATCATTTTGCTTTGAAATCGTTAATTTTGTAACGGCATTGATGTAGGTATATATATATATATATATATATATATATATATGTAAAAATAAGAATAACAAAATAGAATAATAAAATAAATATTTTACAAAGATATATATATTAATTTTAAAAATTTTATATAAAATTTGATATTTTAAAAAATATTTATTAAAAATAATAAAATAATAATAAAAAGAAAAACTAGCCCAGCTTTAGCTTTCAGAGGGGTGTGGAGGCCAGCCGCAGCGGCTGCCATGATGGCAAAAAGGGGCACAAGGATCGTAGGATGGCTGGATTCCGCTGGAGCTGTAACCGCGAAATTTAGGCGTGTTCGGGTGCTGGAACTGCGAAATTGCTGTTTGATGTTGCGCGCTTTCCGAGGATCCGAAGACTGCTCTCTTGGCGCTGGAGGCAAAAGCTGCGGTAACCGATGGCACGATGGCGGCCCCGAGACGTGAAAGACACTAAAATAGAAACTGTTCCTCGACGCGTGTCCATGTAGCTGGTATCTCGGTTTGTTGCAATGGAGTTTGGAGTTCGATGGTGTAGAGTGGATCAATTGACGGTGAGCAACTGCCGGTTTGGAAAGATGAAACGGGTAGGTCGTGGGAATGGGTTGGACTTTTCTCAAGAGTAAAGTGAAATAAATTGGATAATTAAGACTAATTAAGACTTATTTTCCGATTAACCATTATTTTATTTTGGTAATCGAGGCGGGAGATCCTTTGGAATCTTTGCGGGGCGCCTCCGCTGTTTCCTCTCATGCATCATCGGCGCTGTCTGATAACGTGGATGACCCCAGCCGGAAAAGAACATGGGGCCCAGAAGAGAAAGAAGGCGGTAATGCGTGACACGTCATCTCCTGTTGTGGGATACGACGGCGAAGGCACCGCGGGGCAGGCGCACGTGGCCAGCGAAGGATCTAGCGGTTTTGGTAAGGAACGTAAAAGGGCCCGAGTCGCAGCGAACGCCTGTCCCAGTGTGAATCTGGACGCCACTTCTGGGACCCGCACCTTGTTCTCCGTGAGCCCGTTTTGGAGGCTCGTTTTCCGGGTCGTAATAGTATTATAAATGTACGGTATCTGGCGGCCTTCTTCTGTCTCTCTCGGGCACGATTTGCCCTGTATTTGCGTCATTCTGTTTGACGAGGAGCCCGACAGGCGGCGGTCGGGTGCGGTGCACCGAAAGCCACGAAGGGCGTGGGGACCACGACCGGGTCCGGAAAGCCTCGGCGGTGGGTCGCGCCGGAATTCGTGCAAGGACAGGAATTTATTCGGAGCGATGGTAATACGCTGACGCGCAAAATAAGACCTCGCCGTTTTGCCACCCTTCTTTGTAGCAGGGACGAAAGAAAGGCTTGTGCGAGGAAAGGGTGCCAGAAGGGTGAAACATGCCGGGCTTCTTTTATCTTCTTTTTTTTTTTTTCAGTGGCATGATGGCATGGGCTGCTTTTCTGGTTAGAGATGCCCAATTTCACCGGTTTCGGTTTCGGATTGTAAACTTTTGACGAAGCTGTTGGATCGCATGCTTTTCAATTTCTGCTTGCTTCCCTCTGCATAAATCTCAAAGCACCCATTGTGCAACGCAATAGTTGATGTCACGAAAGAAAGTGAATCATTCTCTTACAATATTATTAAAAAAAAAGTAAATCATTCTTTTACGTAAAAGGTACAATTTGAACTCGTAACAATAAGTCAGCAATCATGAATGCTAGTAGATATACAACACCAGCTATGCCTCCATGTGCACAGTCCATCTTAACATACAAATCAGTGAGAGACTGGTGATGCGACTGGGCCTAGTTAACTTGACCTAGCCCAGCCCCAAACGAGGCTAACATGTTGTTTTCTTGAAAAAGCAAAGGAAAGAGGAAAAAAAACAAGATAAGTGGAAGCTGGGCTAAAAATTAGAGGGAACACTAGATGAAATCTAGGTCTCTTGTATCATCTCTTGTATCAATACAAAGAAGCATGTGATTGTAACGAAGATTATTAATGATCCTAATTGCCTGAAGTGTGGCTGAACTCAACACAGTTCATTGTTACCCCTAGTGTCAACGTTTAGATTCATGTATGACAGGCACATCCCTACTCTATGCAAGAATCACACTTTTATCAACCGATTTTTCTCTCTCATGGAGGATTTTCATGCAATCTAAGATTATGAAAAACCTAAAACCGAATTTAATCCTTTTCCTAAAAAGGGTTTCCGAAACATCATGTACCTCAACAACACCGCACCGTATCGATCACCAGGCAGAGTTTATAAATAAGCTCTGGGTCCAGTGTATCGGATCACTCAATCCATTCTACTCACATATCTGATTCCCTACTTTCCAAGAGAGACAGAGAATACAATACTTTTTTTTCTTTCGATTTTTCTCTATTCTTTATTTTATATTTTTTTTAGGCATTTGAAGGAGTCAGTCTGGTCAATCTTTCCTAACTATCGTGCTTGTTAGAGGAAGATCGGGCTGAGCTAGATTGTTGTACCTTAAAGATGATATCGCCGCAGACCTACACGTAGGAGATGAATCACATTTTTAGAGTAGTATATATCACACGCCTTGATTTAGACAAGCTCTTTTTACTCTTCTAATTTTATTCTAATAGACTATTTATTTATAATACTTTTATAAAATAAAGATATAGTAATTTTTAGGCAAAATATTTTCAACAATCTAAGAATGTGATCTTGTACTAGAAATTGCTATATATATATACATGTATTTATTTATTAAAATTTAATTTGATAGCATAGATAGATTTAGTCTAATTGTATAGAAATTTGAAATCTTTAACTTCATTCAGAAGGTTGTTTTTTCACAAAAATCAGTCTTTTAAGAAAGTCATATTGCTCTGAAAATTGTGTAAATAGATTTTTGCAACTTTAAAAACTGTACAATTTTTTTTTTGCATATTTAAAATATTTGTCGAATTTTCTACATCTTTAAAAATAGTGGAAAAATTTTCTGCAGATTACAAATCTATGTAGAAAATTACCGCAGCCCTAAAATCTATGCAGATTTTCTATAGCTTTCAATTCTGTGCAAACTATTTGCTGCAATCCTTAATTTCTGTGCACATTTTTCTGCATCTTTAAAATATGTGTAGAAAACTCTTGCATCTTTAGAAATTTGAATATTTCTGAGTCGTTATGGAAGCAATCAAAAGGAGGTATATGAATGCATATAGAAAGTGTACTTAGTACATTTTTTTGAAAGCTCTGCATGTAATTACCTGCTATTGCATTTTTTTGTCAGGGAATAAATTTCCTCCCAGCTTTACAGTGCCACTGTCACTCAAATCTACACTTCACTATGGCGAAAATCCTCATCAAAAGGCTGCCTTCTATGTTGACAAAAGTCTTTTATTAGTTATTTTTAAAATACCCATTACTTATGCTTTGAAAATCGTGCAAAGATTATAAAATTACTTTACTTGTTATACTTTTTATTTTTGTTATTTAATTTTTATTATAGTTTCCTATTGCATTTATTTCAAAATCTAGAATTATATATTTGAAAAGATATTAATTAACTATTCAGACATATAGGGCTAAACCACTTGGAACTTTTATTTGTAGAACTAATTAAGCAAGCAAAACTTCTTAAATGACTTCTTTTGATCATCATAGATCAATTAAGCCCGAAAAATTTAGTAGTTCCTTTTTTAGAGAGTGGCAAAGCCCAGTAAGATATTAGCTTACCATATTAGGATTGATCTCTACCATAGAATATCGTGATCTTACACCATCTTCTAGATCAACCTCTCAACCCTCTTCTAGTCCTCAAAATTTTGGATTCTCTGACCTCACTCTAAAATCCCCAAAGAAACTGATTTATGTTGCCGCCATGGGATCCGTAGTACCCTTGTTGATTCTTTATATGTTGTATACCTTTCCACCAAATCACCTAAAGAGCTTTGGGATGCCCTTGAAGTGGAATATGGATTGGATGATGCTGGTCTCGATCGGTTCATCGTATCCGAATTCCGTAAATATGTTATGATGGATTCCAAATCTATCATTGTCCAAATTCATGAATTTTAAGATCTTCTTAGAAAGGCCGAACTAACAGATTGCAAATTCTCTAAAAATTATAAATTTCAAGCCTTGGTCGATTTTCTCCTTCCATCTAGGTCGAATTTTTCTCATGAGTTAAGTTATAAGCAAGGTGACTTAAGCCTTTCAGAGATTATAAACTCTATCAGGATCGAAGAAGAGCATCAACTAAAATATAAGCTTAAACCTGAATTTGGACTTAAGATCAATTTGACCAAATCAAGTCCAACCTATTTCAAATGCCATGAAAAATTCTTTAAAAAGAAAAAATCTTAGAATTCTTCAAACCTTACCTCTTCCTCCAAACATTCTAGAAGCCATAACCATCCATTTCAGAAGCCAAAAAGAAAGGAGACCTTCTGCTTCGTGCGTGGGCTATCAATTCATATGGCGAAGGATTGCTACCATAGGAAGACTAGAACCTGGAAGAAAGGATTACCTAAAGCTCAAGTGAATATGGTTGAAGATGGTTTTGGATTTTCCTTCTGTCAAAATATCAAAAACCTTTGGTATTTCTAGTCCATTCTTCTTGTGATTGGTGACTTGATTCCAGAACTAATGTACATATTTGTTTTAATCGCTCTTGGTTCTTCACCTTTTAGAAATCAAGTGGAGGAGGTGTAACGCTTGGGAACGACTCCTCAGCAAAAGTGTTAGAAAAAGGATTAGTGGACCTGAAGATGACATCTAGGAAAACTTTAATCCTTCATGAAGTGCTAATCATCCCCAATGTTAGGAGAATTCTCATGAGGGGATCTCTCCTTGTATCTAGAGGTTATAAGACTGTATTAAAATCTAATAAGCTGCTAATCATCCGTAATAACGAGGTTGTTTGAAAAGCTTTGTATCTAAAAACCTATTCAAATTGAGTGTAATTCCTAAAGATTCTAATAAACATTATTTTTTTGTTCTAAATCTTGAATCCTTTAATGCTTGGCATGGTAGGCTGGGTCATATGAATTTTGATCGAATCCATCATATAACTAATTTGAATGTAATCCAAAACATCTATCTAGATAAAAAGATCAAATGTGAAATTTGTGTTCTAGTCAAAGGTACCCAAAAACTATTCAAATATATTAATAGAAGTTTTAGCCTTCTTGACTTAATTTATAGTGTTGTGTGTGATCCTACCAAAATTCCAAGTTGAAAAAAATTATTAATTTATAGCATTTATTGATGATTTCTTTCGGTATTGTTACATATATCTAATCAAGTTTCAAAATAAAATTTTAAATAAATTTAAAATATATAAAGCTGAAGCTGAAATCCTCTTAAAACACTCCTAAAAAATTTTGGTGCGATCAAGACAAAGAAAATCCTCTTAACAAGGATTCTGACGCTTATATATGAACCCATTTTTGGATCGTCTCGAGTTCCCTGGTCCCGTCTGTCCCTGTTGTTTCATTTCAGTGTTCTTTGTTTTGGTTTCTTTTCACACACACTGACATCATTGGGTTTACTAGGTTATTCTCAATGTCCCATCAACTGTCTCGTAAGCGTACGTGTGCTGGCTTCGAGGCACGTCGCTTGCGTAAAAACCTTTTTCCACACCAAATCTTGGAATTGACGTAGCTCGACAAACTGAAAATTTTTGAAGACGAACAATTCTCACCATCAGTCCTTCTTTCTCCATCATTATTCAGTACTTCACATAAACGTACAGATATGGATTCGAACCAGATGATTTTACCATTTGATTCTACCGAGAATCGCGAGACGGACAAGACAAGGGAACAAAGAGCGGAATATTGTCCCTTGAACCGTCTGCTCGGATCTCGTATGGATATGCAGAAAGAAATCCTCATGGGCGTGAAGAGGGTGTTTGCAGGCGAGGGTGTTTTCCTTCCCAAAACTTTTGTTCCTTCCTTTTCTGGATAGCAACTTAGCTTAAAGGTACAAAATAATAATAATAATAATAAAACCTTGTAACCCATAATTTTGATATTTCTGTTGCACTCTCATCCGTACATTGCTTACACTAACGCATACCAAAATTTGTTTTATTCATTTAATCTAATTATCTGGTTTGATGCGGTTACGGAATATATTTTGTGATGGTTATAATAGAAATTATTTTTATGTGACCTTATTGAAGATAACACCCATCTTAATTAGATAAGGCATGTTATGAAAGTATACGTCAAGGACTTGATTCTCAACTTACCCGAAAGTGTTTGTAAGATATTTCCTATCGAATTAATCATGGATGGTGAGGTGCACATTCAAATCTTCTTCCCATGTTGTAGTAGGACTAGCATCGGAGATCGAGAAATCAATGACTTCATCTTAATGTAAATAATTACATTATCCAATATGATTCAACATCGTGGTATCAAAGCCTGTCACGCTATTAGCTATGAAAATCGAACTTTTTATTTTCTTATTACCACGGAAGAGACCTGCAACTACCACTACTCCGGCGGCTAAAACATTTTCCCTTCCCTTTTATTACACTGTTTCTGATGTTGGATCAAATATCCACCCCAGGGCACATGTCAATCCATGGGAGGGTTGCTGTGGTCAAGGCTGACGACGTGGACCACTTCCTTTTAGCAAACAATCTAAATTGGATACAAAAACGACAAGCTAAATCAGACTTTGATATTGCTGCTATGAAAAATGCTGCTGCGATGAAACTTGAGAAGAAAGAAAAGCGCTCTCTATAATTATGAGGAATTCTTCGAAATCCTCGGAAGTACGACAAGTTCTTCTCACCTCGCCTTCTGCGAGTGCTTGGGGGCCAGGCCTCTTAGCCGCCTCAAAGAAAACGACGCAAGGGACCACCAAGGAGACCAATGATCCTAGGTAAACTCACATGATTGGTAATTGGTGGATTTCGTCCACCCCATAATTTAGTAGATAGCCTTTAAAGTCTGAATGCTTTATGCTTTAGAGATGAATTGTATTTATCGATATTATTAACATAACCCCGTTCTTGATCTCTACTATCTTCACTATAGGAGAGTGTAGTAGAACTTACGTTGTTCAGGCCCAGTAATTGATGGTGGTAAATTTTTCGGCATTTCTGTGATAAGATTGGTGTGCTTCTATAATTGTCCTGAGAAAACACCTGCTTAACTTATGCAATTAATATCAAGATATACTTCGACCCCAACTAATCTTCCATGAGCTTTTATGGGTTCTCTTGTCATTGTTGCTTGAGCTTAAGGTAGCTACAGGAAGAATTCAGCAATCATATATTGCTATTCTAAAAGAAATTACATATGCTTCATGTCATCCTGTGCATCATCCCTAAATTGTTCTTGTAATTATTGGTCATACTTTGCAAACTCCTCCATTTTCTCTCTCCAATATAAGTTTATCATGTTTTAAGGTTTTTAAGAAGTATTAATTGGGCAATTATTTCCATTAGATCAGCTAATATCCTGGCCCGCATGCCTACGCCAAAGAGCATTATTGAAAATTTTGCGCACACATTTAACAGCTAAAGATATGTGATCACATCCAAGTTTTCTAGAGGCTTTGGTACATGGGTTTAGTTTTTTTTTTCTTTTTTTTTTTGTGGGGGTTGGGGGGTTCCATTATGGCATTTTAGTTGCATCTTTGAGAACGACTAATGTTCATAGTGAGTATAATTGATCTTGATATTGCCTCAAAATTTGCTCTAGAAAATATCACTATCCACAACTCAGCAGTATGATTTGCCCCAAGCATGGAATTGATTTGATTTTGCCCCAACCAACATACTAAAACAGGCCATGACAATTTACCAAACAACAAGAAAGTGCCATGACAAGTATTTTCAACACCATAGGATCAAGTATATGTTTGCCTAAAATGATTGTGGAAAAAACCGAAGGAGAATTCGGGTTCATCTTTGAATTGATTGTCATTTTCTAGAAAGCTTATGTCTCGGTATATAATATTTGGGAAAGTGGTTTCTGTATATTTAGCCAACCATGAAAAAGTGACATATTTCAGAGTGATTTATGTTTGGTTGAATATTTTTTTTTAAGAAAAATTATGTAAAATATCTGCTATACCTTTAATAAAAGAAAACACGTTACCCAATTCTATCTAAAAGTTAAGAAAACTTAGGGGAAAAAATATTATCTTAATTTTTAGCCAGTGAAAATTACACTTTTCATGTTCTACATGGATTTTTCATTTCCATGAAATGTAGCAATCTTATTCCCCAAAGCTACTTTTTCATCTTTATGTTTTGAAAACTCCAAACAAACATTAAGTATTTCTTTATTTTTTCATTGCCCATACTTTCCATGCATTCATTTTATGCACAAAACCAGCTCCTCTCTAAAAAAAGAAACCTAGTGATATGTAAATTACCCTGTGAAATAACCAATTGCCTCAGAACTAGTCATCTAATGGCTGTCAGAAAAATGAATGCACATTAAGCTTTCTGAAAAAAAGTTATACGACGAGGTTCAGCATATACATGGCAGATGGTATTAGCAAGTATTTGAGATTTTTTTTTAATGAAAAGGGAGGCCAATTATTTACAATGATCGAGATAATGAGAGGGTTCCTGCTTGGGAAGCTTGTACTTGTATTAAATTATGGAAACCCTCTTTTACAATACAAAAGTTACACCAAATAGACCCTTCCCAATCTCTATTTCCTTCTTCGTTCTATCATCCATTCCTATCTGCTAACAGTATGCCTTCAACCTTCCATTATTTCTTAGATCTAAAGGCTTACCAGTCCATTGTTTACAGGTTTCAGTTGGCCGCGGCCCTTCCTGGCGTCCAAGGCACTATTTCCTTTTTCACTGCCGGAGGCCATGATCCGCTTGCAGGATGGGCACATGGTCGGTGTCGCGGCCTTTGGGACCCTGGTATGGAAGGGGTACCCAGGCTCCATTGCCCTCAGCTCCTCCAGCTCTCTCTTTAGCCTCCGATTCTCGTTTCTTAGGTTTTCGCAGTACTTCTTAAGGAACGCACAGTCTACCTCAGTCTGCTTCAATTTAGTCCTGCATGCATGCAATCCAAATCCATCGATATCTTCCCTTTAAAAATCATAAATTTAATCAAAAAACGTTATAGCTTGCATGTATTTCATGTGCAAGTATGAACGTTACATTCTTGGCCATGTAAGAGGGATGTTAAGATTGGTAAAAAAAGGAAAACATAAAAGTAATGATGGATATATGAGTACCTAGCTCTTCTATTTTGGAACCAGACTTCGACTTGACGAGGCCGGAGGTTTAATTGGTAAGCCAGTTGTTGTTTCTGGGTCTGCCAAAGGGATCTATCGGTCAGCACAAAAACTAAGCTAGGGTTCTGAAATATTTTGCATGCAAGAATAAAGATGGCCGGCCGATACCGAACTCAGCTACCTGATTGAGGGTGTTGTGCTCTCGAAAGCTGTTTTCGAGAAACGTTAGCTGTTCTTTAGTCAGCCGGAGCTTCTTCCTCATGCCAACTCGGTTGCTACCGCCATCACTGATGATGTCCTTGGTACTGCTATCCTCCTCTTCATTGATGTGCTTCGACTTGTGTCGCTCTTTATCTCTTGTCGGCTCTTCTTCTTCCTCCTCCTCTCCTTCCTTCGGTCGAGGCGGAAATAGGATGTGGAACTGAACGGGAGGCTTCCGTTCCCCGTTGCCACTTTGGTTAGAGGTGAAATGTCGACCAGCACCTATTGCAAGGCCAAGGCCGATATTGCATTCATCTTCTTCCATGCCAAGCTATGAAGGAAAAGTTGAAGGCGCAGAGGACTTTTGTGGGTAAAGAGGGTGTGATAGGGAGAAGGAAAGAGGAGGAGAGAGCTTTATATAGAGGGAAGGAAATGAAGAGGATGGGAGTTTCTCTAGTGATTTAATAGAGGGAGCAGGGGCGTGCGTTGGAATGTGTCGTAACGCAGGGAAAGAGGAGCTCATTTGCAACATTTGTTGGACATGGAAACAACCGTCTATACCTCATTTAAGCCACCATATAATTCTTCGTGGCAGTTTCCAGGGACCTTTCGGGACACACCTTTGCCACACAATTACTATCCGCAAGATGAGAATAAGTAGGGTGTCGGCCCTTTCACATCCAACCCTTTTATTTTGCTTTTTTTTTGGGGGGATGATAAGGAACGATAACAAACACCTAACCTTTGAATGATTGCGTCCGGTGGACTGGGTCTCTCCACGTCACATCCAAAATTCTAACTTGATGACTCGAGTCTATTTCTAATTAATGAATCAAATCAAATGGCATTCATATGTAGATCCAAAACGTAATTCAATTAGATCGATATCGTCGGTTCGTAAAGCTTTGCCGATTGTCTTAAAATCTTCAAAATCTTAGCGCACCTGCAAGTTTTGAAAATTTGAACCCGGCTGATCGATCCATTTTACCTATTCAGTTTGGTTCTTTTACTCTTGGATCCAAGCCAAGCAAATCCGAAACTCAATCCAGCCCATTCGTAGCACTATATACACCAATGGCAATTCTAACATGGACCTGACCTAATTTATGCATATTAGAGATGCACTAATCGGATTCTTGGGTTGCATCATTTGTACTGTAGATTTGACAAAAAAAACTCAACTCATGCCCGGTGCAATCTAGGGAAAAATACGTCCAGCCCAAACTAGGTCTAATTTGAAAGATTAAAAATATTAACTGCAATTTCTAGATACAAGCAACCTAAATTCGACCTGATTTTTGAACCGAGGCAAGAATAGGTTTAACAGGTGTTTAACTTCCATAATGATCCAAGCCGAATCTGACCTAACTTAACCCTGTGCACCATTTGCATGGCATTCATCTACATTCAAGTTTCTCGCCTCCACCTTCTGATCCAAAGGAAAAATTGGAAGCATTCGAGCGACTCCTGTGCACTTGTGATCTCATGATTACCAGCTACTAAAGCCCGGTCTTGATGGTGGAAACGCAGGCCAATGCGTGCACCCCAGCCGTTGACAAGGGCATCCTAATTGGGGCCACCTCATGCAAGCCCAACCCACAAGCAAGGCCACTCATGCACCACCACACGTGTGAACTGCCCAGTGGTCAATGCACGTGCCGCCATTAGTAAGCCCCATCCACGCCGAGGTGACATTTCTCCTAGCTAGAATACAAAAGTTCCCATTCAAATGGCCTAGTCGAGAATAATTGGCTCCTAAGTATCCTCTTAATTAAGAACTTCTTTCTTATTTTAATGCTTGTGTTATTACTTGATATAATCGGAGGAAAAAATCGATCCAGCAGGTAGCTAATGCTGCGTGGAATGTGGAATAAAAGAGAATGAGGTTTTGGAAAATGAGAGCTGACGCAGGTCTGACCGTTGAAAGTTGACTAAGGTTTTCAACACCTAATCTTAGTCAGCGAGCTTGTTGACTCTTAGAAAGGAAGGATTCAGGTGGATGATCCCATCATGTCCTCAACTTTCTTCAAGGATGAGCCATTTATGCTATCCCGTTCAGTACAGTGATCATGATATCGCGTATAAATGATCTCAAAGACTGGATGGAAATCATTTTGTTCATGTTCGATCGAGGACCCCATCTTAAAAGACCTTGTAAGAAGAACTATGGAAGCATCGGGAAGTTCCAACCTCTTAATTAGCTAGAACTTTCTTTTCTCCCATAGCTTCCATCTATGGTATCAAGGATTCCATTGCTCTTCTATTCTTTTCAATGCATCGGGGAGAGGGCCTCTTAATTAAAAACCCTGTTGACCCGGTATCCCATCATATTAGGTTTTCATGGTCACAACATTAAAACCGCACCTTATTACATCAAATCTACATTAAGAACCCTATAGGGGCGTTTGGTAACCCCAACAGGATCACCACGGTGATCTAAGATCTTTGATGATTCAAATGCTGGGATGATTTGATCCACAGTAATCTAAGATCAATGTGTTTGGTAGGCCATGGTCCAGTAATTAAAAATTTCCGGGTATCCATGAGTAACTTATTTGGTATGGTACGAAAATCCAAGATCACCGACCACATAATATCACAAATACCCCTGATATATCTTAGATGGACTTTTTATGTATTTTTTATTCTCATGAATCAAAAATATAAGTCAATATGCTAATTCCTATAATAGCCCCATAATTTTGCCATATATTCTACTTTTAGTAGCCCTTATCATATATTTATTAATCATATAAAATATATTATAATAAAATATTAATATATTTATCGATATATTAATTATTAATATATTCTATAAAAATATATTTATTACTCCTGTAAATTATTAATCTTATAAAAATATGTTATTTTTCATTATAGAATTAATATTTTTATTTATACTTATAATAGATTTTTTAATATTAATAATTATTTTGATTAGAAAAATAAGGTAAATAGGAGTAATATATTAAATATTTCATTATATAAATATAAAATATAATAATATATTATCCTTCAATAATAATATGATTAGTAATATATTATAATATAATATATATCATTAATATAATATATAATATCAACATAATATTATATATATATAACATTGATATAATATATTGATGGTATATTGATATATCAATTTTTCTGCTAAATTAAGGAATATTTTTGTCTTTAATTTTCAATCCAGGATCACTGCCCTAGGGTGATCTTGGATTTCTGACCTCAAGGACGGGTATCCCATCACCGGGTTGGGCGATAATTTGAGGAGTGGAGGTGATTTAGAAACACCGCCATGTAGCATCACCGTGGTGCAACCAAACGTAGTGATCTCATCACCTCCATCCATATCATCCTTGATCTTGGGACGATCACCCCATACCAAACGCCCCTATATGTATGCGCATGTGCATACGCATGTGTGTGCGTGCATGTGCATGTGCATACATGCATGAGCACATATTAGAGCTGATCACAGGCCTTCTGGCCCACCCAGCTTGGCCTGGAATTTTTCGGGTTTGGGCATTAAAAAAAAGGCCCATGGGTCGGGCCTGGGCAGAAATTTTAAAAATGGCCCGGCCCGTGTATATTTGCATCACAAGTCATGTGTTGAACCCAATTAATTATTGGAGAAACCAAATAAAAGTAAAAAAAATATATCCAGTTTTAGAGAGCCCATTAAACTGTTGGGCCATTCTGGCCCATTTTCAGGTTCCAAACAAAGAAAAAATCGGATCTGTCGGGTCGGCATAGAACCAGAAAAATAAAGTCGGATCGGGCCTGGATAAAAATTTAAGCCCAACAGTCGGGCCGGGCAGGGCCTAGGCATAGCCATCGGGCCTAATTTCTGTTATAGAATCCAGCCCGAATTTTGATCAGCTCTGGCACATATATATGTATGTGTGTATGTGTGTGGGTGTATGTGGGCACGTGCGCACATGTGCGTATATACACATGTATGCATGTGCCCACATGTGCGCACATGTGTGCGTATATATAATAAGACGCCAAATTATTTCTTCAATATTCAAGATAGTGCATCAGTTTTTATAATTCATATTGTTAGTAATAGGTGGGCGCATGACATTTTTGCTATTATTTTATAAGGACAAGATTGCAAATTCAAACAAGACTCGAAGGGCAAGTTAGAAACAAGATTGCATGCATCATCGCCTGCATCAGAGGTGGATGCAACGTGCCCTTTAAAAAGCATGCCGACAAAATTATATAGATATAGAAAAAGGAAAGAAGAACCCACCGTTTAGGACGCAGTTGAAACTTCTGCAAAACGTAGTGCCGATACTACAGTAAAATAGAGCAATACTACGTCTATTGGCCAAGGAGGGGAACTAGTCAAAGGCGGCAACATTCTTTTCTATTTGGTTCTAATAGACTTTGAATTGATCAAGGATTCGTCACCTATAATAACTAATAGGTCACATCCAAGAAGAAATCTACCTTACTTGTATTGCTAAAAAATATTTTATCACTAATTCTCTAGCCAAAGAAAGATACTTTATTAAAAAATACAAATTACATATATATATATATATATATATATGTTTGAGAAATAATGGAGGAGGTGAGATACTTCTCTCAGTTTATTGATCAAAAGTACTTTAAAAATCGAGGATTCAGAAGTAAGAGATTTACAAAAGAATAGAGTACGTAGGAGACACAAACACGTCAGTGGAGCGCATTATCAATTTTATGTGTCCATTGGAGCTAGGTGCATATATGGGAGTTGGACCCGAAACAATTCCGCCCATGGGACCCGTTCTGGAACTTTGTTCTTATCCTTCGTTTCCTGATCTCCCACCCCACCGTCTCCCAAACTATAAATTGCACCAATTCATCTCCTCTGGTATTCGTTACAGCTGGCAGATCCCATGGAAGAAGGCTCTCTCCACATCGTTGTGTTCCCATGGTTGGCCTTTGGCCACTTGCTGCCATTCCTCGGCCTCTCCAAATCTTTAGCCAAGAGGGGTGACCACATCTCCTTCCTCTCCACCCCAAGAAACATCCTCAGGCTCCCGAAACTCCCTCCCTCTCTAGCTCCACTCATAGAGTTCATTCCCATTCGCCTGCCACCATCCGACCACCTACCCAACAACGCCGAGGCCACCACCGACCTCCTGCCCGATGATGTCCAATACCTCAAGAAGGCCTTCGATGGCCTCGACCAACCGATAGCCAAGTTTCTCGAGCAAGAGTCTCCAAAACCCGATTGGATCATCCAAGACTTCACTCCATACTGGTTGCCGCCGATCGCCGCCAAGCTGCACATCCCATGCGCCATGTTCAACACGTTCCCGGCTTACTTCAGCGCCTTCGTGTGGGGAGAGGACGGCGCGCGGATGCGGGGGCCGCCCGAGCGGCTCACCGTGGTGCCCGAGTGGATCCCCTTCCCGACGACAGCTGTTCTCCGCCTGTTCGAGGCCCGGCAGTTCGATTACATGCTGCAAGTTGATGCTTCGGGGGTGTCGGCCGCCGACCGTTTCGAGATGGTCGTCCGGCGGTGCAAGCTCATGGCTCTACGAAGCTGCATGGAATTGGATCGACAGGTGTTAAGCACCATGTCGGAGCTTTTCAACATGCCGGTCGTCCCGGTCGGCCTGCTTCCTCCTTCAGTCGACGAGGGAGGAGAGAAGATTGCTAGCACTAGCAGCATGAACATTTTCCGGTGGCTGGATAAACAGACTCCCCGGTCTGTTGTATATGTTTCTCTGGGGAGTGAGGCGACGCTGAGCTCCGAGCTTGTGCACGAGCTGGCCTTCGGGCTCGAGCTCTCTGGCCAGCCCTTCCTCTGGGCTCTCCGGAGGCCGGCCGGGATGCCGAAAGAGGTGGAGCTTCTGCCGGAGGGGTTCGAGGACCGGATCGCCGGCAATGGGATGGTTACCATGGATTGGGCTCCTCAAACTGAGATTCTCGCACACGAGTCGGTGGGGGGCTTCTTGACGCACGGCGGCTGGGGCTCGCTCGTCGAAGGACTGGGATTCGGGCACCCTCTCGTCTTCCTGCCGGTGTTCGGCGATCAGCCGATCAATGCGCGGGTGATGGTGGAGAAGGAAATTGGCGTGGAAGTGCGGAGCGACGAGGAGGATGGTTCCTTTAAGAGAGATGCAGTGGCTCAGGCGCTGAGGTTGGTCATGGTGGAAGAAGAGGGAAAGAAGATTAGAAACGAAGCTAATAAGATGAAGCTGATTTTCGGTAATAAGGAGTTACAAGAAAGGTGCATCGATGAATTTGTTCGGTACCTTAGAGATCACAAAGAAAAGAATTAATTGCCATTGTCCCCACAGGTGGTGCAGTCCATCGACCCGTCTCCGAGCGTGATAAAGCATCGAGTTCTTTATCTGCTATCTTATTTTCTGATTTTATCAGCTCATACACACTCGCAGAGTGTAAACCGCCGTTGTACTAAAAATAAAATAAATAAAAAAAGGCCTGTTACTTGAGAATTTTCAGGAGTACTTGTTCTGTTGAGTTTGGTTTTTGATTTATTACACAGTGGACTAATATGTAAACGGAGACGAGCTACATGGTAAGAGGTAGTCCCTTCTTTTTCTCCCAGATATTCCTATCCTTCCAAATCCTATTGTATGGTACAACTAGCAAAGATTTTTACTAATTAACTTGGTAATTAACTAATATTCTGCTGTATATGAAAAAAAGGAGGTTGATATTTTGAGATACTAATTGGTGCCACAGAGATATTTTTGAGATACCAATTATATATGCAATGATGTCGTAATTTTGAGACATCATTGCATGATTGGTGCCACAGCGAAAAGGAGGAGGAGGCGGTGAGAGCTGCCGGTGCGATGGAGGAGGCTTCCAAGTGCGCGGTAGAGTCGAGTCTGGCTGGAGGAGAGGCCCTTTATAAGAAAATGAGTAGGATGGAACCCAAAGAAACAATTATCGTCATGGGTAAATTTAGAGATAAAAATTAGATTTTTTTTTTTTTTTTTTTTTGAAGTAGACGGCACACAAAATGTCATGTCAATAAAAGATCCGATTCGAAAAAGAAAAGAGAGCGGGAAAACGATACGGAAAATGGACAGACCTGTGCGATCACCAATTGTCACCTGATTAGGTACACCATATGTGAATTGGAGAGAAGATTTGCCATGTTGGCCGTCATATGATGGGTGATGCAAATGGAGCGGCCGGGCGCGAACTGGATGCTTTTTTTTTTTTTTTTTTTTGGGTACACATCAGAAGAATGTTCAATGCAGGTAGACGAAAGCATAACCGTCAACAAGCCATCCGAGCGTGGGGTATTCGGTCCCTGAATTTAATCGAAGCCTGCGCGTTTCGAACCTGGACAATTTGGATGGAATTATCACCCCCTTACCACCAAGCTATCACCTTGGTGGCAACTAGACGCTTCCTCCGGCAATTATTTGAAGGAAGCAAGCTGGCTTTTTTGGACCTTGAGAGACGAGCTCATTACCTTAGGTCGATTGAAATGGCAGCTGGCGCAGAATGGCCACTAGCGTCAACTGACATGATTTTCATTATTGTTTTATGTACGGATGCAAATGGGTCGGATCGGATTCTGAGTAACCACTATTTGATCCAATTCTTTGTTCGGATTCTAATTTTGGACCCAAATTCAATCCAGATCAGATCAGATCGGATTCAGACCTACAATTTTTGACCCAATGGATCATACGGATCGGATCGGGTCGGGTCGGGTCCATGTACAATTCAAACTTGATCTAAAAAAATTCGGGTTCAGGTTGAGTCGGATCCGCATCGAGTCGGGAAGTACTAAAATATGCATGCAATAACTGATTGAAATGCAACTATGACTATTTTATCTGGGTTGGCTGAGGATATTTGAGTCGCCTCTCTGCTGCTATAAAATCTGAATATGTCCTCACATCCTGGAAGCCCCCACTCCCCAACCACCTTAAAGTAAACTTTGATGGTAGTCTGTCAGATGGCGGTAGATGTACGAATGTTGCCTTTGTGATCAAAGATCATGAGTCCAATCTGATTGCGTCAGGAGGGCGTCGTACCTTTGAGTCAATCAATTCCCAGAGTGGAGCTCAAGGCTGCCTGAGAAGGGGTCTCCTATGCAAGACGAGTACTGGAGGCCCGAAGCATTATTCTGGAGGAGGATTTTACGAAGGTGATTGAGTGGATTCTACACGAGGGACCGAGGATGCTCGACCACCCTCTTCTTGAGAACATTCGACGGCTACTAAGGGAGTGTGATGTCTCCCAGGTTGTGCACGTGTTCTATTTGGAGTGTAAGGAAGAGGCTTTCCCAGTTAATGTTTATCCAAGTCCCTCCGCAGAGAGGCAAATAGAGCTGCTGATTAGGTCGCCTTTTTTGTTGCTCATCATTCTGGAGATATTTTATGGATTAACGCTGTTTCTGTTCCTCCATCTTTGTGTAGTACTTTGTCTTTTGACTCAAATGGCAGTGATTATGCAAGACTAGTGTAAACTGCTGATCTACCAAAAACAAAAAATAAATAAATAAATAAATAGTTATGGGCCGTTTGCGGTGATGAGTTGATCAAAATCAAGGTCGAAGTCCTGTGATGACAAACTAATATTAGTCACCTCGGATGCTGGTTTGTCTGCTGGCGGCAGCAAGTGCATCAATTATAGATTTTGCTTCTTGCAAGTAACCGAGGCCGATGGAGTGCCACGACAAAGTGGTTGGAGTTTTGAGGACCCATGCCTTATGTGCGGACTGGATTCCCACTGTTCGTCCAACGACATAACTGGCAAAAGTGATAAGGACCCAACGAAGCTTAAGTCAGCTGATCACCCAATGGCGATGCTCGGGTTAGGAGCGGGTTTGGCAGGGGGAATCCTTCCCCTCTGAAATAAGCACGGTCGAAGGTGGCGTCGTATATGAACCATCAACAAGAAACACATCTTTCAGACCAGATAATTGGGGCCATCAAGTCGCACGCCATAATGATATATCCTGTAGAAAGAAGAAGCCGACGCATACAGAAAGGCCTTGGTGTGCATTGATATTTAAAATATATCTTTACAACAGACAGGCATTACAGCTTATATACAACAAAAGAATCTCATACGACTTGGTCTAATGCTTGCTGAATGCAGCAGCATCCTTATCTGACTGGGTCATGGACCCTTATCATTATCTGCTCCAGATATATCTATCCACCAGATCCTAGTAAAAGTGGATTTTGATCCTCTGTTATATGGTACAACTACCAAATGTTTTACTAATTAACTTGGTAATCAAGTAAAGCTCTGTTGCATATAAAAAACCAAAGGAAGTTGATATTTTGAGCCACCTCAGAAAATTGTTAGGAAATAGCAATTGAAAAAATAAATTGTTGTTTAACAAATGCAAGTAGCTCTACCTAGTATTCAGGCTTCCTCGGCTATTGATTTCGTATACCTCAATATAGTACAAAAATACCGATGTGGGGAATTAAAGATGTTAGAAATTTATCTACCAAAAAAAGTTGTTAGAAATTTCAATTATCTTTCACGTGGCAGTCACCATTCTGCGATACCCTTGTTCTGCTTTGCACTGAGACCCAATTCGCCAGCTCTCCAATATATAGGAGGGGCATCAGGGCGGCCTCCCAGCTACCTACCTTGCCTTTTACCTGGAACTTCGCCCGTAAACAGGAGTTAGAGCTTTCTTTCAGGGCTGTCCGAGACTTCTTTATTTTCTTACTAGTTTCCTGACGAAAGACAGAAGAAATTGTTTAGGCAGACAAGCCTACGGACGGTTTTTATTTTCTTTCCCCTTTCTGGACCAAGGACAATTATTTTCAACAGGGATTGATAATAAGGCATGAAATTATTACTGGTCATAACTCATGACTGGAACCTTTCTGAAAATGACTCAATGGATTCACTGCAAATGAGTATCCAAACATCAATTTTTAGCTTCGATAAATAACTGACCTTATTCTTACAAATACATGGAACAGAATCATGTTTTCCGCATAACTGAGTAGGCTAGACATGATAAAGCAATAGAATAAACAAATACAAACTTCTGAAAAAACGATACTACACATTTGCCAACGAGCTGATTTCTGTCTTCAAATTGGATTCTCTGCAGGTTGTTTGAGCAGTGATTTAATTGCACTTCAATCTCATATTAGTTGCAGGCAGCAGGGTTCTACAGAAGAAAGCAAAAAGTGACCTTTCTATTGCTTTTCTTCCTGGGTATTGCCGCTCTGGCTGGCTAGGAAACGTACTACAACGCATGTAATATTGTCTGCACTTCCTCTTCGATAAGCTTCCTGCATCAGTCCCCTTGCTGCCTGTTCTGGGTCTTCAATGGGTTTAATCATCTCGACAGCCTCCTAAAATGATTATGCATCAACGGTCAATTAAGCCTTAAGAAAGCGACAAGTTCATGGGCAACATCAACCAAGATCAGAATATATCAGAATACCTCGTTTGAGACGACATCCCACAGCCCATCACTTGCAAGGATAAGGAATTCTAGAGAGCCATCAACCACCTCTTCCTGCATTTCCACAGTACTTGGGTTATCAGCCAACATCAGAGTTCCCAAATTTAAGATAGCTCTTAAAACTCTACACAAATCAACTCCACCAATGCACTTAAAAGAGTAAAAATCATCTTGAGAAAAATATGCATGCAGAATGCTCTTAAAAGAGTAAGCTGTCTCGCTCTTGAGAAACCGGAATAGAAGATCTTCTCACCGACTACAGTGTCAAAAAGGTACCTGAATTTCTGGATCAGCGACAACAAACTGTTTTAAAAGTCTATCACCAAATGCACGAGAAACAGCGAGAACACCACCAACCCGCCATGTTCCTGCAGATTAATAACATGTTAATAACTCACATATAAAACAGCTCAATCCAGGGGAAAAGTGCCCATTAAAGATGCCAGCAAATTACCAGCCCACATCACGAATCCTCCAGCATCCTCAATTCGTTGCCGTTCATCCGTCTGGTCAGGCTTGTGATCTCGTGAAACAGCTATGGCTGCAAATATCAAGTAGGTCATCACAATAAGGAAGGTCTGACAACAAAAGTGCAAACTTCTAATAAGTCCGCTAAGAAACTTCGATGATGAAATAATCTGTGTGAACAAGAATTATCTACATGTTATGAGGATCTCATAAACCATCTATCCAATCAAATAAGTTGATAAGACATTTCTATGTGAACAAATGGTAATCATACAACAGACAATTACATTCTATAGCAAGATGGAAGTAGTTGAGCATAAGGTTGAGCAACACAATCTGTGTATTATATAATGCAGCAGCTACTTCCATTAGTAAATAAAAAGCAAGCTCAAATGCAGTGATGAAGCTTACTTGCCATAGACACAAATGCAATCCTGAAGTGGTGATTCATTTTCTATTATGTATTGCTTTCCCATGAAACCAACACCAGGGTCACTTCGCACAGAAGCATTCAAATAGCAATGTCATTAAAGCCAATCAGCAGCTTCAAGCAGTAATTCATTTATGATATTCACAGCTTCAGATGCGCATGACATGGATACTAGTTGAAATACTAACTAGATGAGCACAAATAGCTCATGCTCTACAATGGCTGACATTTAATCATGTGACAGCCTTGGTACAGCATTGTAAATTCAGTAGTTTTGAGCTTTAAACGGACAAACATAAGTTTCCTAGCAACATACATTAGGCCCCATGAACAATGTTAGGTATCAATATTCCTGACATGGCACCAAATGGTACTGCTACTTGCATTCATTAATATCAATCATCGCGGACCCAGGCCCTCAATATAGATTTCCACAAGGTGGACCCAGGCCTTGTCCAATTCAGAAAGATAGCAAGGGCAAGGAAAAATTCGAGGATTCACAATTGAGTAATTTGCAGCCTTTGGGTACATAAATCATAACATGATATGCTACATAATTTAATGAATATTCACTCACCATCAATAAAACAAAATATGAACACATTTTCTAGAGGAATTGGTGTAACAAGATATTTAGAATATTCTCTAGCTGTGAAAAGGGTCGCAGGCAAGAACTGTTCTCATAAGTGTTATAAAACAACAGATTTTCCATTCAATGCCCATGTTCAGCTTTTAGCCATTAATGCTCATTAAACTATTCTAGAACAAAATATAAGATTACCTGAGGCAATATATTCATTTCACTTATTCTGATGAGGTAAGGTAGAAATAATTCACCAAGTAATAATTAATAGAACTATATAAAACATTTCCAGATATTTTACTGTCAACATCAACAGCAAAGCTAGGCCATAAGCAACATCTGAGAACAGCGACATGTCATATTACTTCTCCCAACTAGCAACGTATGTCACAGAGAAGAGATGAACAAGAATAAACAGTAATTGATTATATACTCACTGATTTCAGCCCTTGATGTCTCTAAATAACTACTGGTATGCATTTAAGAATTAATAATTCATGAAACAGAGACTTTGATTATAAACAACAGTCAGTTACTCATATGCTACAAACATACTGTAGTATCATTAATCACAATTTTCATTTTCATAATTTCTAAACTTTCTATTTGGAAACATAGGCATGAACATCTGCAGATTTGAATCCACAACTTCGAAATCGCAGATATCTTCTTCAAAAACAAAATCATGGGCCCAAACCCCAAGGCATGCATCAGGAACAATCTCTCCCTTTCATAGATAAATAGACATAGATACATGTGCAAGAACAAATATGTGTTAGGAAAAATTTAAATGCGCACGCGGCCCGAAATTTGGCCGCATGCGCGTTTAAGAGGGAAAACAAAAAGGTAACGCCCAGCGGGCGTTACGCGTTTGGTTTCGGAAACAACCGGGGATTTTCAAAGAAGGAATTAAATGCGCACGCGGCCGGTGTCGGGCCGCGTGCGCGTTTGAGAAATAAAACGGGCATGCCCGTTTGAATTGGAAACGCCCAACGGGCGTTTTTGGTTTAAATGGGAACATGCCAGCGGACAGGCGCACGTTGCCCACGTTCGCGTGAAGAGCGCGGACGCGTCCGCGCCTTCCGCCAAAAAGACCATTTTGCCCCTGCGTAAAACCCCTATATATACCCCCTATTTCATCTCTTTTGATACACGAAAAATTTCAGAAAAATAGTGGAAAAATTCTGAAAAAATTCTTCTCCCTCTTAGCCACTTCCAAATTTTATTTTACATTTTTTATTCAGTTTATTTAGTTCTTTTCATTCCGTTCTTTGCTGGATCTGCAAGTCCGATCGGGTTCGCTTTGACTTCTTCCGAGACGTGCCGAAGAAGAGGTTGTAGGGTCGTCGTATCTCCGAGAAGGATTGCCGGGTGACCCGTACGTGGGGGCAAATACTTCTTTGGGACAGCGTCTACGCGCTTCGACCTGCTTTCAATCAGGCTACTTTCTTCTACCTTTATTTTTAATTTAATATTAGTAGATTGGTAGGATTTGAAATTCTATGATATAAACTTATTAAATGCATAGATTTACTTTGTGCTAGAATAGATTTATTTTGTATTAAAATAGAATTATTTGAATGCCGAATGATATGCATGTATATTATTTCCTTTAAGATTTTTTTTTAATTGAATTTATAGATTTATTTATTTAGTTAGGAGATATATTGCTAACAATCCAAAGAAGTATTTATTTTTGTTAGTAATATATAATTAATTAAATTCTTTATTACAATTGTGGCATATTAGATTTTAATTGCAATAATTGTTTTTGCTAGCACATCATCAATAATAAATTATTCTAAAGAGTTAATAATTTGGTTAACCTCCAAGAGGTTTATTATACCTCCATTTGGACTTCTCAAGGAGTAATTTCCAGATCCCATTCAAACGGGAAATTCGGAAATTGGTTGATACATAATAGTTAATCTATTGAATTGACTTATTAGATCTCAATAAATTATTCTAATAAAGGAATAAATATTTTAATTCGCTGAATTGACATTTTAGATCTTAATTACAATAATTGATTTGCCATAAAATTAGTAATCAATTATTTCAATAAGGCAATAATTCAAATCTAACATATAATTCATTAAATTGATATTTTAGATCTCAATTAAAATAATTGATTTGCTACTACTAAATTAGTAATCAATCATTGCTAATTCGGAAAATTCAAACGAAAAATTTTGAAATTAGTTAATCCACAATATCTAATTTAAATTTGCATTTAGGTTATTTTAAATATTGAATTTGTGTGATTTCTAGTGATTATATCCACTAACTAATAGTGTCTAAGAAAAGCTTGTCAAAAAGGCATACGTGCCTAAGAAAGGCTGGTACTTAAGTGAGCCTAGTGCTCCACCACCGATCTGGAACTGATCTGGCTATTAGTTTTTTGGATATATCAATTAGACATCCAAAGTTCAATATAAATATTACTGCAATCTTTTGACATAGATTTTTTTGATTTCAATCAGGTTTCTGTCACTATTCTGTAACCCTGATCCTATGGCCTCAAACACTAGTGACCATCTTAGTGCCAAACCTGAAAAATTTGATGGCCATAACTTTAGGAGGTGGCAGAACCAAATGCGGTTCTGGCTCACCACATTAGGATTAATCTCAGCCATAGGTGAAAGTACGATCGAAGTTGATAACGGGTCCAACCCAACTACCTCTTCCAACACTGAACATTCTGCCTCCACTAGCACACCCTCTAGGACACCTGATGAGATAGATTATCATTGTATCCATAGAATTCTAGGTGCTCTTTCTGAGAGGCTGTATGATATCTATTACACAGCCAAGAGTGCCAAAGAACTCTGGGACACCCTAGATAGCAAATATGGTCTTGATGATGCTGGGGTAAAGAGGTTCAAGGCCTCCGATTTCAATAAGTTTAGGATGGTGGACTCAAAGCCTATGAATGACCAAATTCATGAATTTGAAACCCTGATCCACCAGCTTAGGGCTAATGGAACCAATTTGGATGAATCATTCCAGGTAGCCTGTTTGATAGATAAACTACCTACTTCCTGGTCTGATTTTGCTAAGACCCTGAGCCATACCCAAGGAATTCTCACCCTAACCCAAGTCTTAAACTCCATTAGGATTGAAGAGCAGCATAGGCTCAGAAATAATACCTCTACTGGATCTAAAAATAATGCATATAATGTAGAAGCTCCTCCTAAGAAAAATCAGAACCGACCCTTCCGTAAGAATTTCAAGAAGAAACCCTACAACCCTAGAAACCCTAACCACCACTACAATGGGAAGCCTATTCAATCCCAGAAGCAGAAGAAGAAGAAAGAGGAAGGTGGTGCTCGTTTCTGTTATGTGTGTGGTCGGACCAACCATTTGTCTCCACAGTGCTTCTATAAGAAGACTGTACCTCTTCAATCTAAGAAGAAGGGTCCACACACATCCAGTGCTCAAGTCAACATGGTGACTTCCGGCGCTGGCTCCTCTGAGACAGCTTTCAGGTCTGTTTCCTTCACTCCTGAAGTTAACATGACTTTACAAGCACTAGATTGGTGGATTGATACCGGAGCTGGTATTCATATTTGTTCGGATCGTTCCTGGTTTTCTTCTTACCAGATCTCAAGTGGAGGAGCTGTGATCATGGCAAACAGCTCGGAGGCACGTGTGTTAGGAGTAGGACGTGTGGACTTAAAGCTTACCTCTGGAAAAGTCCTGTCACTGCACGGCGTCCAACATGTTCCAGTTGTTAGGAGAAACCTCATTAGTGGTTCTTTGCTTGTCCAGCAAGGCTTTCGTCTTGTTTTTGAGTCCAATAAGGTTGTAATTTCTCATGGTGTTATGTTTATTGGAAAAGGATTCCTTAGTGAAGGATTGTTCAAATTGAATGTAATAGCTCCTTCAATAAATGAAAATCCTTTGATTATGAATATAGAGCCTCCTTCTATTTGGCATGGTAGATTAGGTCATGTAAATTATAATTCAATTAAGCAACTTATGAACCTAAATCTAATACCAAAAAGTGATCTCAAGAACCATGAGAAATGTCAAACTTGTGTAGAAGCCAAACTCCCTAGGAAGCCTTTTAAATCTGTTAATAGGGATTCTGATCTATTAGAGTTGATTCATAGTGATGTTTGTGACTCTGGTAGAACTTCTAGGGGAGGTAACAGATACTTTGTAACATTTATAGATGATCTATCGAAGTTCTGTTACATCTACCTAATTAAAACCAAGGATGAGGTGCTCAGCAAATTTAAAATTTTTAAGATTGAAGCTGAGAACCAACAGGAAAAGAAAATTAAAATTCTTAGATCAGATCGGGGAGGTGAATATACATCAAATGACATAACTCAATTCTGTGAAGATCATGGAATCATTCATGAAGTGACTGCACCCTATTCTCCCCAATCAAATGGAGTCGCAGAAAGGAAGAATAGGACTTTAATGGATATGGTGAACTCCATGCTTATAAGCTCAGGAGTGCCAGAAAATTTGTGGGGGGAAGCTCTTGTTTCAGCCTGTTATATCCTTAATAGGATTCCCTCTAAAAATAATGATCTAACCCCATATGAAGTTTGGAAACATAGAAAACCTAATCTTAGCTATTTAAAAGTGTGGGGGTGTTTGGCAAAAGTAAAAATACCTGATTTTAAGAGAAAGAAAATAGGCCCTAAAACAGTGGATGCCATATTCATAGGTTATGCAGCCAATAGTAATGCCAATAGATTTCTGGTAATAAGTTCAGAAATAAATGATATTAGTAACAACACTATCATAGAAGCCAGAGATGCAACATATTTTGAAGACACCTTTCCACTTAAGACTAGAGTAGATAGCGGTATAGCTAGTAGCTCTAGTAGAATAAGGACAAGAACAATAGAAGTAGAAGCAGAACCTAGGAGGAGTAAAAGATCCAGGGTAGAGAAAACATTTGGAGATGATTTTTATACCTTCCTAATAGAAGACTCTCCAACTACCTTTGAGGACGCAATGAAATCTTTGGATTCACCTTTTTGGAGAGAAGCTGTGGACAATGAGATGCAATCAATTATCCAAAACCATACTTGGGAATTGACTGATCTTCCTCCTGGTTGTAAAACAATAGGATGCAAATGGATCTTTAAGAAGAAACTTAGGCCTGATGGCTCTGTAGATAAATTTAAGGCTAGATTAGTTGCCAAGGGCTTTACTCAGAGACCTGGGGTAGATTTCTTTGATGTTTATGCACCTGTAGCTAGGATAACTACTATTAGGGTCCTTATAGCATTAGCCTCCATTCATAGATTAGTGATTCATCAGATGGATGTTAAGACAGCTTTTCTAAATGGAGACTTAAATGAAGAAATTTATATGGACCAACCAGAGGAATTTAAAACCCCAGGCCAAGAAAATAAAGTTTGCAGACTAGTCAGATCTCTTTATGGTCTTAAACAAGCACCCAAGCAATGGCACTTGAAATTTGATGAAACCATAATGACATTTGGATTTGAAATCAATAGCACAGACGAATGTGTATATCATAAGAGAGTTGGACACAAATTTGTGATCTTGTGCCTTTATGTAGATATACTGATCTTTGGGACAGATCTTCAGATAATTGATGAAGTAAAACAATTTTTAAGTCATAAGTTTGATATGAAAGACTTGGGACAAGCTGACTTAATTTTAAATACCAAAATAATTAGAAGTGCAAATAGAATTGAGTTATCCCAAAGTCATTATGTTGACAAGATACTCAATAAATTTAATTATTCGGATTGTCAGCCTGTCTCTACTCCATTTGATCCCTCTACTCATCTTAAGAAGAACTTAGGAACTCCTGTCCTTCAAAGCCTATATGCTCAAATCATAGGCTCACTAGGATTCCTAACAAACTACACTAGGCCAGACATAGCATATGCTGTAAATAGACTTAGTAGATATACTGTTAATCCAAATAGAGATCATTGGACAGCATTAGAGAGAATTCTTAGGTATCTTAAGGGTACCAAGTCCTATAGTTTGCACTTTAGTGGGTTTCCTGCTGTTCTAGAAGGCTATAGTGATGCCAACTGGATCAGCGATACCTTAGATGTTAAATCCACCACAGGATACGTCTTTCTCCTAGGAGGTGCTGCTGTGTCTTGGAAATCCACCAAACAAACCTTAATATCTAGGAGTACCATGGAGTCTGAACTGATAGCTTTAGACACTACTAGCACTGAGGCTGAGTGGCTCAGAGATCTACTTATAGACCTTCCTGTAGATGAGTCACCTTTACCACCTGTCTCCTTACATTGTGACTGTAAATCTGCAATAGATAAGTGCAACCAAGAAAATGCCAATGTAAAAATGAACAGGCACTTAAAAGTACGTCATAAATCATTGAGATATAAATTGAAAAATAATGTTATTGCCTTGAATTTTGTAAAATCAGAAAATAATTTGGCTGATCAGCTTACAAAAGGTTTATCTAGAACAGTGGTTCTAGAGTCGTCGAGGGGGATGGGGCTTAGCCCATAAAGATAGATCACCACGGTGGGAACCCAACCTTAAAAGGTTCAATGGGTAGAAACAAACCGGAGTGTGACTAAGAGGAGCACTATTTCATGTTTTCCTCATCCCTATGGCGCTAGTGCTCATAAAAGCAAGCGGTAGGATGAGTTCGTTTGTATAACTCTTAATGAGTCCGAGACCCAAGAGGCAGGAGCTTCCTTGCTAGCTTCCTTATTAGGACTCACCTATATGTGCAATCGTGAGGCCGCGATTATGGAAAATGGGCGATTCCCTAAAAAGCACATGATAGATACCTGCGCATGGCCATAATAGCGCAACCCGCTTAGAACCCAGATCGGGCTATATTATGTGTGCTGTTGATTTAATCTGAGCCATGGACCGAGGTTCAAGGTTAAGACCACCTTGGCTCCACAGATGTAATCAATTGTCACTAAGTGAAGGTTCAAACCAAAAGGTATCTACACCTATTACATAATATAAGATATCCAGCAATTTATTTTGATTTTAAAATTATTTAAAATTTTTGTGGGGGATTGTTAGGAAAAATTTAAATGCGCACGCGGCCCGAAATTTGGCCGCGTGCGCGTTTAAGAGGGAAAACAAAAAGGTAACGCCCAGCGGGCGTTACGCGTTTGGTTTCGAAAACAACCGGGGATTTTCAAAGAAGGAATTAAATGCGCACGTGGCCGGTGTCGGGCCGCGTGCGCGTTTGAGAAATAAAACGGGCATGCCCGTTTGAATTGGAAACGCCCAACGGGCGTTTTTGGTTTAAATGGGAACATGCCAGCGGACAGGCGCACGTTGCCCACGTTCGCGTGAAGAGCGCAGACGCGTCCGCCAAAAAGACCATTTTGCCCCTGCGTAAAACCCCTATATATACCCCCTATTTCATCTCTTTTGATACACGAAAAATTTCAGAAAAATAGTGGAAAAATTCTGGAAAAATTCTTCTCCCTCTTAGCCACTTCCAAATTTTATTTTACATTTTTTATTCAGTTTATTTAGTTCTTTTCATTCCGTTCTTTGCTGGATCTGCAAGTCCGATCGGGTTCGCTTTGACTTCTTCCGAGACGTGCAGAAGAAGAGGTTGTAGGGTCGTCGTATCTCCGAGAAGGATTGCCGGGTGACCCGTACGTGGGGGCAAATACTTCTTTGGGACAGCGTCTACGCGCTTCGACCTGCTTTCAATCAGGCTACTTTCTTCTACCTTTATTTTTAATTTAATATTAGTAGATTGGTAGGATTTGAAATTCTATGATATAAACTTATTAAATGCATAGATTTACTTTGTGCTAGAATAGATTTATTTTGTATTAAAATAGAATTATTTGAATGCCGAATGATATGCATGTATATTATTTTCTTTAAGATTTTTTTTTAATTGAATTTATAGATTTATTTATTTAGTTAGGAGATATATTGCTAACAATATGCACCCCGGCATATGCATACGTGTGCACACCCATGCACATGCACAGAGACATCCATGCAGAAACGCACGCACACGGGCACCCGCTTGCAGATGCAGATATATAATTCAGAAAGCACATTGTCAAAAGATTGAAGCAATTTTTGAACATTGGTAGCATTGTGTAAGGCTGACAAGCACACTTTTGCAGGTTCGAGTTCTGGAACAACCACTTTGTGCATGTGGGTTTTTCCATAACATACTATAATCATTCATTAGTTATTTCATGCAAAGTAATTACGGAATCCTCTCAAATGGTTGAAATTGGAGTGTAATCAGTACTCACCATTTCCGCCCCGACAAATAACAGCCCTAGAGTCGCCAACATTGGCAACTAGCAAACGATCACCAACAAGAATAGCAGTTGAAGCAGTTGACCCAGCATCACGATTCTCATTTTTCTCAGATTTCAACAACTCTGAGTCTGTATGGTTGTATGCATCAGCTGCAAAAATAGAAAGGTATCAGTAACTTTGTCAGAGGAAAAATAAAAAAGAATAATGCTTCATACAAATAGTTTTAGCTTATAAAAGGTGTAGACTCTAAAGAAACTGCTCACATATTGTCCCAAACATACAAAGACAGACTCCAAGTATGGATAATTACAATGATGAGTTTACCAGCAATATTGATTACAGTATACATTCTTACTGTTTTTACACGAGCAATTTTAGAATTCAATTTTGGTATATTTTGATTGTAAATGTTAGAAATAAAATATTGAAATACTTCAACCTAAGCATGGTCCGAACCAAAATTCCAACCTTGCAATAAATGGTGTTGAAATATTTATAGAGAACTGCCCTATTTATTTATTTATTTATTTTGAAAAAAATGTGGAAAAGATGAGCACCTATTGCTGACTTTGTATCGCTTATGAACTTGGGGTGATTGATCAAATTGCTGAAGAGGTGCTGTTTAACATACTCAGCTGCTCGAGCCCCACCATGACCTAAAATTACAATCACAAACATGTGAGGCTATGAAAAGGATAAGCACAACAAAAATATGTTCACAACATTCAAGAGAAGGTATAGTTAAACAAGCAACAGAAAAATTACAAACTTTATTGCATGGAAATTTATTTGTTAAAGAACAGGGGAAAGCAGTGCATATCATGTCAATCAATGGAAAAATTTGGCCAAAGTTCACGGGGTTTAAAAACAAAGTGACCAAATTGGAGCACAGAGCGTCCTGTTAATTAGGCAAAACAACTTCGTACCATCAAAAACTCCGAATAAACCAACAGTCTCTCCATCGACACCATCAATTCTGGTTTCGTAGAAATCCTCCATTGATGATCTTTTCCCTGGAGAGCTTGCATATCCATAGCTGAACTGCCCATTCTGGCTGCAATTAATAACACAGTAAACGTCAAGTAAGAGAGCCCTAAATGAGTATGAGAATTTGATAAAGATGCATCTCAACGTCAATCTGACTCAACTTCAAACCATCCAGCAAATCGCATGGGCGGAGGAATATTTGATTTTTCCTTTAAATATTCTCCCCCCAAAAAAAAATCTGAAAAAGAATGGAATACTAGTACAAAAATATATACATAATTTCAAGGATACGTGGAAATTAAAAAAAATAACAAATTGTTATCCTGAATTTTTTATTTCAGAACTAAACAAGAGAAAAAGATAATTTATAAGAACGAGTTGATCACATAAAAAGCAAGATTACAGACGTTCCTCTTTTTCTAAAAAAGGAGAAGAAGAGAAGGAAAAAGAAGAAGAACCTGATGCCTCCACCGCTGACAAGAGAGCCACCGGCCTGAGCTCCGCTGGTACTCGGATGAACAGAGTTCAAGTATCCCATTTTCTGTGCGAGCCCGAACTTTCTCGAATCCTTATTAAAATAGGGAAAAAAATTAGGGTAAATGAGGGATCCGAAACCCTTCACAGATTAACGATGAATAAAGCTTAAGAATTCTGGTAATCTCTGCATCTAATCCAACAACGACACATGACAAGGACCACGACGACGACGAAGAAGAAGACCCAGGTACTGATTCCCGGTCAACAACAATTACAAATTTTATTCTGAGAGCAAGAAAACCTGAAAATGCAATCCGCAACAACAAGAAGTTAGGAGAAAAGGAGGGGAGAAAAAAAGTAGGAGGAGCAGAGAGGAGGGGGGCGAGAAAGGGTAAACGAACACCGGGTTTCAAGGGTTTGGTTTGTGGCTGCGAAACGAGAGGGCAAGCAAGAGATCTCGACGTTTAACTATTTCTGCCCTTGCTTCTTGAAACAAAATAATGATTAGGATATTTTAAGGCAATTTTTGCAAAAAGAAATTTTTATTTTTATATATATATTTTTTATTTGTGGGGGTGGGGTAGCTGTAGTTATTTTGTGAATTTGGCTCATCATGCACCTACCATATATTTGCAAATAAAAACTATTTTACTTAAAAAAAAAAAAGCTGCGGTTGGTAGCAGAACTTTCAGAAATAAAATTTTTTGAAATAAATTTTTTATAAAAAATATTTGTTGTTTGGTAATTACATTCCTAAAGTGCTATGAAACTTTAATATATGTATTTGATAAAAAAGATGATATAGTGCTTTTGGTATAACAAAATGACTATAAAAAATATTGCATAATATTATACAATAAAATATAATATGTATTAATACATAAATATATATTATAGTATAATATTATAGTAATATAATATTGTATTCTATGACATAATAATATAACATAATTTAATATTATATAATATAACATATAAATATATTATGATATGATATTATATTATATTATATTTATAGTATAATACAATAGTAAAAATATAAAATATTATAATTATTGTCATTATATATTAACATTTTATTAATATAATATTTTTAGGAACTAATTTTTAGGTCCTTGTTTTTTTTTGTTGGGACTACTGCAGAATATAAAGAAATATTTTCTGTAATTATAATATTTTATCATAGGTATTTTGGTCTAAAAAGAAAAAAAATATAAATCAAAACAACTTTGCAGCGCATGCTAAAAGTGTTTTTTCGAAAATGTTCTATTTTGGAGCTTCTCCTTAGAAGTTGTTTTAGTTTTGTAACTTTCCAAATTTTTTTATCAAATACCTTTATTCCATTCAAAAGTATTTTTGGAGAGTCAAAAAGTGTTTTCTAGCCCATCAAAAACTTTTCCAAACCATTATGACACTCTCCTTTGCATCCAAGAATACTTTATTTTTTTTCAAAAAATTAAAATTTTGCATTATTTTTTTTCATATTAGTTGCATCAAAACTCCATTTGGAGGAAGTTAACTAGGATATATTACTCCCCCATATATTATAGAGTAATTTATTCCTGGACTAGACGAAGTAAATAAATTTCGAAGGTAAAAAGTTGCATATTACCTTTTAGAATATCCATCATGCCCTTCTAAAAATATAATTTGATTAAGCACTTTAACAAATACTAGGCTGAAAAAGAGTAGAATAGCTAGATTAGATTTTTTTTTATTTTATTCCACTTCTAGATGCAGCGCTCAAGAGATTTGAGTTCAAAACCTACCTTTGCCGGGATTCAGAGGGTTAGGAATGTCTACAGCAAGCTACGTCCTTTCCTTGCAAGTAGGGCTATCAATGAAGGGGAATGACCCAAACCGGATCTGAAATATAACAAGTTCGCATGGTTAGATCCAGAAAATGAGCCCAATTAGCTAACAAGTCAAAAGTGCCGATCGAACCCAGATTTTACCATGCCTGGCTTGAGATTTATCGACTCTTCTATGTAATGGTCGACCAGCTTTCAGGCTGCAAATTGGTACAGAGTTCCATGCCTCCGCAGTTACGTGCATGCACCAGAGTACCAGACTGCATGGGCCTCAACAAGTGGTGGCCCCCAGCAGAAGTGTTCAAGAGGTTGCAGGATATTGGAATGCTGACACGCTGCCATTCAGCAGTTGAGCCAACCTTTCTTGGATCGTTTGCCCACGAGCGGTACTGCTGAAGACTCCACTCGCCAACTTCTTTCTTAAGCTGTTCGTGCCCTTCATGCGTGGCCAAACCCAGCCATAAAAGCATTATTTGCCGAGCAAGTTGCACCCTGAGCTGGCCCAATCCTTAAGCAACTGAGACGATCACCTAAGGCTCCGACCCAAAGAAGGCCTACCGCAGAAAAGACCTCAAAAACAAAATAAAAAGAAAAAAAGACCATCTTTAGTGAGTTCACCTTAGGCCGGCCCACTGCAGGAAAAATCTCAAAAACAAAATACAAAGAAAAAAAGACTCCTATTAATGAGTTCGCTTTAGGCCCCCAAATGTATTGGGCCGCTCCTGTCTTGCACCCACTAGATGTCTTGATTTGTGTCTCAACTAGCAGTCGAACTACATCAATATCTAAGGTTCATAGTAAGCAGTATTTTTCTAGTAAGCGCACACTTGCCAAAATACCACTTTCTTGATTAATGATTTAAGATGAAAGCAGTACTTCCAATCAAGTGCAGGATGAGCGCAGCCATGTATTACTGGGAAAAAAACCATCAAACTTTGTGATGATACTGTCCGAGCTACTGATCCAATTAATCAACAAACACGCGTAGATTGCATTCATGCAAAATCATCCACTGATAGTTAATAATTCATCTGCAGAACAAGCAAAGATATATAGCTCCTCCCTGCTCAACATCTCTACAAGTATGCCGACGCATTCCCTTTTTACTTGAGGAAATCCATACAGAATTTGTTTTTCTTCTGGAACTTCCGGTGCGGTTATCATTATCATTTTCTTCCACCATGTCCCGTAAAAAAAAAAAAAATGAATATTTATAGGATTTACTAATTCATGGATATTGCAATCCATCTGGCTTCTCCAACCAGTGAAGAAGTTTCAATGGACAAAGCCAAAATGTTTCGGGTATTTATAAAAAAAAAAAGAAGACTTGCTGGGGTTGAAATTTTGTGATCCAAGGGATTTAGGATGGACTAGTATAAAGGTGCGTTCTGTGCCTGGTGATTCATCGGGTTGGAAGGGGTCAACCCATACCCAACCTATTTGGGTTGGTTTCGGCCTATATGGCTATACCCACCCAAATCATGAAAACTCTCATTAAATCCATCTATTTTATATGGGTTTGGGCCAAATGTTGCCACCTTAATTATACATCTATGACTATTTGTTAGTAATAAAATTTCTATATATGAAAAAACATGCAAATAAACAACCGCAGATAGAAAAGAGTATTTTCTAGCTGCTTCTCAGAGCCCATTTTTTAGCTTCCAACTTTTTGTAAATCATTGTTCAAATGAATTATAGATTTTTACCTTTTTGATATTTTTAAATAACAACAAAGACGTCCTAAATTTCCACTTGATCCATTGAAATACATGAAAAATGGCAAATTAATTGGGATGTGGATCGCAAAGTCCACATCAAATGAGTTTGAGATAAAAGCTAAAGTTTCTACATTTTAATAGACTTGAACAAAATTTCATTGCCGCTGAGTACCGTGAGCAGGCCCATAGTGTAAAATCGACTTTTCACATGACGGCAAACATCAACCATGATCTTTCTCTCCCCATCATCACTGCTGTCAATAAGCATAAAGAAATGATTGATTTTTTTTTTTTTTTTCAACATGGGTGTGATGCATCGAGTCCTAAATCTGCCATATAACATCGCATGCCACATTGCCACTTCATGGGTTATAATTCACTGATTAACATGAGAACTGACCATTACTTGTTTCTTAATCATATTTGATTGTTAACATATGGAATTGAAACTAAGACAAAGTATGGTAATTCCTCATGTCAAGAAATTTGCCTTTATTATGATTGCTTGTGTTTCTGCCATTGGATTACCCATGGGTCGCTTTCGCTTTTGAGATCTGTGCAGAAAGATAGTTGATAAAGTTTCGAGCGCTTTGAGATCATGCAGCGGGTGATCCAACGGTGGATATGTGCAAAGAAAGATGGTTCCTTGTTTGACAGCCATATGACAAATGTGTGAAATCCAGCATTGCATTCTATAAGCATTTAATGGTGATGAAGGAATGTTAGAGAACTTGGTGTGCACACTTTTAGGGAGGACTTTGCGAATTCATGCTTATATGTAGCTTCTCTTCTACCGGCGCGGCTGGCCTCAGGTGGTGATGGAGCTTCATCAAGCCCCTCTCAACCCATTCTTCGAGATGGTTTCGCCGATCCCATCTCCATCTCCGCCACCCTCGTTTCTCTGATCAGCATCTCCAACTGGACCTCCACCACCACCAAACCCTATGTCTATCATCATCACCACCATCCACATCAATCTCCAGACCCCTCTACAGATCCAGGCCCATCCCATTCATGGGCCATCTTGAACACAGTCCGCCCTAGTACATGCCGATCTCTATGTGCACTGATGCTCTCTTAGGATTAACATGCTTGGCAGCAAATTTCAGTAGGTGATGGAAGAAGAATGGCCCTGGACCAAGCATTGAGAAGCAGAAATTCTTTTTTTCACTCAAGAAAGCAAAGAGCAAGTTGTTCTTCTTATGGAAGTGAAATTTTGTTAGTTCAACATGTTTATATGATATGGTGAAAATAATACCAGCGCAAGCTACCAGCCCAAGAAAAAACTTCGATACAGGAATTGCCGAACAAGTTTATAACCGTGACTATTAATTCATTCTAATCCAAAGAACTGCAGATATAAACAGATCAGAATTACATATTTCACATCCCAGAAAGCACCTTCCATGACCGAATAACAGGGGAACCAACAGCAATATTAACACCTATCGGCGAACGATGTAGAATGGCAGAAACTCTAGCTGACACCATCTATCACTTTGGTCCAGATAGACCTCAAAGGAAGCATAAACTCCAGCAGTGAAAATGCAATCTAACTGAACCATTAGCATGAAGAAGTAAAAATCATGGGGCTATCGGTCTTGGGTTCTGGTTGTATTTTTCGCGTAAGAATGATTTGCCTTATCATACAACATGCACCGCTGGATTGCACAGTAGTCACCACAAGATTTGTGCAGGCAGATTAAAGAAAGTTTGGAATGCTTTGAGATCTGTATAAAACATGATCTAATGCTTGATGTTGCAAAAAAAAAAATCCATCAAAAGGTATAATTCAATTTTCCCTCTGCATCGAGAACCATTGAGGACTCTAACCTAGGAGATTTCTGCATTTGTTTTTTAGCAATTCGTAAACTAGTAATTGTTACACCAGTCCTGATGAATCCGGTAAACTCCAAACTTTGCATGCAGGGGCTGTTAGCTGATAATCTGGCTAAAACCTTACTCCCACCCACTAAATGCACACCTTGTCAGATCAAACAAATGCCCAACTCAAAGTAATTTGGGGGAATAAGATATTCCCCCCCCCCTCGGTGACACAAATGCCCCTAAGAAGTCGCACAATCGCCGACCCAGGACGGCCGAAGTCGACGCCCGACCTCGGAACGTCCGACCTCAGGACATCCGACCTCAAGACATCCGACCTCGGAACCTCCGACCTAGAAAAACCCTGATGCTCAAGGTCTACCCTTGTCAGCCACCTACTACGGCCATACCCCTCTGAGGTCCGGCCAAGGGCCATACTCTGCCGCTCCCCCAGCATTTATTGCGCATCGCCACTATAAACCTCCAGTTTACTCCACAATTAATGCGGATCTCCGGCTTGCTCCACAATTAATGCGAATCTCCGGCTTACTCCACAATTAATGCGGATCTCCGGCTTACTCCACAATTAATGCGAATCTCCGGCTTACTCCACATTTAATGTGCATGGCTCCTATCATCTACGGACTCTCAGCTCCTCACGGCAAGTTAGCCCAGCAGAGTCCAATCGACTATGAAAAGTCTCTGATCTCGGCCTTACCTCCGACACCAATGCAATGATTCGTCTGATAGCGTGTTAGTTCGGATCGTACGACAACCTCACCGCCGACATCAACACAATGATTCATCCGGCCGTGCGCCGACCTGAACCACATGCCGAGCCGTACTATGGCCTCGCCCCGTTACATCACAGGTAAACTGACCCCCGCCTATAAAAGAGAGCCTTGGCCTCTCAGGAAGGGGGTTGGGAAATTCCGTGCTCTACAAACACTATTTATCTCCTCTCTACCCACTTTGCCCCCCTTCTGACTTGAGCGTCGGAGGGCCGGCGCCGGAAAACCCGGCCACCGGTTCGTGTGCAGGCACCCAGACGGAGGACGCCGCCCGCCGACGGATCGCCGCTCCTCTGCGGGGACCTCCCGCCCCCTCTCTCCGACAGAAGATCGCCCCCGGGTCCAATTTCCAGCAACAGTTGGCGCTAGAGGAAGGGCCCGAGTAGCGATCATGAAGTTGAGAAGCAAGGGAGCCTCCAACATCTCTCGGCGTCCCCCACAGAGTCCTGGACATTCCGTCCAGAATCCGCCTACTCCGGCTGACCCGATTCCTCAGGTCCAGCCGGAATAGTTTAATGCCTTGGTGCAACAAGTCCAGGCCCTGACCGCCGCCGTCCAAGGCCTGCGGCGCGAGGAGGCTTTACCGACGCTTCCCCCGCAAGCCCAGGTCCTGCCGGAATTTCCTCCCAACGGCCCGGTTCTCCCCGGCCAGAATTTGCATGGCTCCTCCAGAGCCAACAATGAAGAGCGGACTTCCCCCCGGAGAGAGCTACCGGGGGAAGATTTCAACAGAAGACCCCAGCCTTCTGAGGCTGAGTCAGCCCCAGACCGCCGTGAGCCGGCGCAGACCACAGCGACAATCCCACGGGCGGGGGAGCTCGACAGGAAACTCGAGCATCTGGAGCGTCAAGTTGCAGCGCTCCACAGCAAGAAGGCGAGACAAGAGGGAGACTTTGAGTTTACTACCAAGTCCCCCTTTTCTTGCCAGATCGAGGATGAGCCGGTTCCCACAAGGTTCAAAATGCCTCAGGTGGAGCCCTACAGTGGAATCACCGACCCCCTCGACCACTTAGAGAGTTATCGGGCCCTCATGGCCCTACAAGGGTCCTCGGAGGTCATACTTTGCAAGGCCTTCCCAGCAACCCTCCGAGGGACCGCTCGGCTTTGGTTCTCTGGACTGAAGCCGAACACGATATCCTCCTTCGAGCAACTCGGCAGGCAGTTCGCCATCAATTTTGCTGCTAGCCGACGCCAACGACGGACGTCAGATTCCCTCTTAGACATCAAACAGAAGGAGGGGGAATCCCTCAAGGAGTATCTGGATCGCTTTACTGCCGCCACATGGGAAGTTCGCGAGCTAGACCAGTCAATAGCCATGTCGGCTTTGAAGACTGGGGTTCGCTCCTACCGATTCCTCTTCTCCATCGAGAAGAGCTTTCCGGCCGACTTCACCGAGATGCTGGCCCGAGCCCGGAAGTATGCCAAGGCCGAGGAGGCGGTCGCCTCCAGGCGGGGAGCAATTGAGCCCGCCTCAAAGAAGCAGAAGAAACGCCGCGAGGAACGCGGCCGACAAAGGAGCCGATCTCTCCGTCGAGAGAAGAATCTCCCCCGGCTGAGGAGCCCGCCCCGACAGCAAGGACGACCTTAGCAGAGGACCCCTCCTCGACCGAGGTCTCCACCACGGCCTCGGACGTACACAGGGAGGTACGAGAACTACACACCCGTCAACGCTCCCCGGGCTGAGATTCTGATGGAAATCGAGGGTCGGGACTTCTTCCGACCCCCACCTCCTATGCGAGACACGGGAGTTCCCCGTAATCCCAGGAAGTACTGTCGCTTCCATCGAGACCGTGGGCACGACACGGAGGACTGCTTCCAGCTCCGGGACGAGATAGAGGCGCTCATCCGTCGGGGAGTACTCAACCGGTTCGTGAGGAACCGACGTGAGGAAAGGAGGCCGACGGAGAATACCGTGCCGCCCGAAAATCCGGACGACAACAGACCCATCGCCGTCACCATCAACATGATTGGAAGGGCCTCGGCAGGAACGGCCGCCCAGGGAGCACTCCCGAAGCGCCCACGCACCGATGAAGTCATCTCGTTCTCGGACGAGGACTTGCAAGGGGTCGAGACCCCTCACGATGACGCTGTGGTCATCTCTATGATTGTAAATAGGTTTGATGTAAAGCGTGTCCTAGTTGACAATGGAAGTTCGGCCAACGTTTTGTATTATCATGCCTACCAAAAAATGGGGTTGCCAGGAGGACATCTCCGGAGAATTAATGCCCCACTGGTTGGGTTCACAGGAGATTCGGTCCCAGTTGAAGGTGAGGCCAGCTTCCTTGTTACAGTTGGCCTCGCCCCCCGGGAGAGCACTGTGGGGACGAACTTCCTGGTGGTCCGTCTGCCCTCGGTTTACAACGCCATCCTTGGACGGCCAGGGCTAAACGCCCTTCGAGCCATGGTTTCCACCCGCCATTTGCTCATGCGGTTCCCTACCGGCCAAGGAGTAGGCGAGGTCCGTGGAGACCAGCTGGTTGCCAAGCAATGCTACATGGCGGCCCACAGAGTAGGACAACCAGCCGAGGCGCCGATTCAGCCAACGGGCCCCTCACTACCCATAGAAACCCTCGACGGGAGGGACACCCTTTGGAAGAAGCAAGTAGAGCCTGGTGAGCTTCTTGTTCAAGTTCCACTACAAGAGAATTTTCCCGAGCTAACTGTGCAGGTCGGTTCCGGCCTTGGCGCCAGCGAGAGGGATCGCCTCGTCAGCTTTCTGCGGGATAATGCTGACGTTTTCGCCTGGTCGCCCGCGGACGTGCCAGGAATTGACCCTGAGGTCATGGTCCATCGACTCCAGGTGAAGCCGACCAGCAGACCTGTAAAGCAGAAGAAAAGGGGTTCCACCCCGGAACGACAACGAGCTGCTGCCGCGGAGGTGGATAAACTCCTCGGAGCTAGCTTCATCCGGGAGGTCTCCTACCCGGACTGGCTCGCCAACGTAGTCCTCGTAAAGAAGGCCAACGGGAAATGGCGCATGTGCGTGGACTACACCGACCTAAACAAGGTTTGTCCAAAAGACAGCTTCCCTCTCCCAAGCATCGACCAGCTCGTCGACTCCACCTCAGGACATCAACTACTAACTTTTATGGACGCCTTTTCAGGATACAATCAAATCCGAATGGCGCCAGAAGATGAGAAGACGGCCTTCATCACCGACAAGGGCACCTACTGCTACAGGGTGATGCCCTTCGGCCTGAAGAACGCTGGAGCCACCTATCAAAGACTGGTCAGCCAAATTTTCAAAGACCAGATCGGCCGAAATATGGAAGTTTACGTGGACGACATGCTGGTGAAAAGCCGAGCGGCAGAACACCATGTAGCTGACCTCAACGAGACATTCTCCAAGCTCAGGAGATACCGAATGAAGCTCAACCCGGCGAAGTGCGCGTTCGGAGTCACCTCGGGCAAATTCCTGGGTTTCATAGTCACCCAACGCGGAATTGAAGCCAACCCCGAGAAAATTCGAGCGCTGCAGGAAATGGCGCCTCCGAAGACAGTCAAGGAGGTGCAGCGGCTTACAGGGCGGGTTGTTGCCTTGGGGAGGTTCGTTTCCCGATCGGCTGAACGCTGCCTCCCATTCTTCAAGAGCCTCAAACGGTCGAAGGACTTCCGATGGACAGAAGAATGCCAGCGGGCCTTTGAGGAGCTCCGGAGCCTTCTGGCCTCTTCCCCGCTACTCACCAAGCCACAGAGGGGCGAAATCCTTTACTTATACCTGGCCGTCTCCCCAGTTGCAGTGAGCTCAGTCCTCGTCCGGGAAGAGGACAAGCTCCAAAAGCCGGTCTACTACATCAGTCGGGTCCTCAGGGATGCTGAGACCCGATATTCCAAGCTCGAGAAGACCATCTTCGCTCTCATCATCTCGGCTCGAAGACTCAGGCCTTACTTTCAGGCCCACACAATAGCTATACTAACCGATCAGCCCATGAAGCAAATATTGCAAAGGTCGGATCGTGCAGGGAGGATCGCCAAATGGGCGGTTGAGCTCGGGGAGTTTGACCTCGAATATCGGCCCAGGCCGGCTATCAAAGCTCAAATACTCGCCGATTTCATCGTGGAATGCACCCTGCCGGACGACCTCGAGCTGTCATCCGAATCCACGGAGGAAGCACCAAAGCCACCATGGGTCCTACACTCGGACGGGTCTTCAACTCCGGGGGGTAGCTGTAATAACCCCAAAAATTTTTTTTATATAAAAAGGGATAGAATAGTCCTTTAAAATTGATATAAGGGGTAAAATGGGAAGGAATCAAAAGTTAATGGCATAACTGTAGATCCGTTGAAGTGGCAGGGGCAAATTGGGAATTTAATAATATTAAAAAAGGGTGAATAGTGTTTTGATGTGATTTAATTGGAGGGTTTGAGCTACGGAATGAAGCAGAGAAAGAAAGAGGGAGGGGGTTCACAGACGGCAACAGAGAGGAAGAAAAAGAAGGAGAGGAAATGAAAGGAAGAAAGGAAGAGGAAGAAGAAGAAGAAAAAGAAAAGGAAGGAGATCCCGGTTGCGCTGCCAGCTGAAGGGAAAAACATAGATCTCCTTCCCCTCTACGCAAGGACCTCGATTTCCAAAAAGAAAAAGGTAAATATCCATCCATATCTAGTCTTTTGATGACATTAGGCTATACAAAGGGTGGATATAGTCTAGAGGGGTCGGATAAGGGTTGTAGAGGTGGTTAAAGGAGGAAGAATCGGATTTTAACAAATTTTTCCGGCACTACGGAAAAACTGTGTCGAAGTCCCAACTTCGGCGAATTATTTAGGGGGTCAAACGGCCTCCGATGATGATGCATGTTACCTCTTTGGAATCCCCTATGAGTGTAGAATGTTAGGTAAAAATTTTATCAAATTTGGAGTTTGGAAAGTGGATCAAAACCAGGATAAAGTAACTCACTATCAGTCCGGGTTACTGTTCATCCGAGTGGAAAATAAGGGATTTCATGCTATAATAGAGTATTAAGCCTAGATCAAGCTAAAAGGGACCTTGTACTCATGCAAAGGAGTCCCTAATACACATAAATGGTGAGTTAATTAATGAAAAAGAAAAAGAGAAAGAAAAGAAAAGATTTAGGGAACGGGGGAGTTGAATCAATTAAAGTTCCCTATATTATAATTGGCACGTAGATTATGACCTTGATACAAGACTAAATGTATGGTAAATGCATATCACAGTTGGGCAAGAAGCTAGGGAACGAGAGGAAGAAGTTCCCCACTGCCTGCTGTAGAATTCTAGAGGCGTATCGAGGCCGTGCCGGATTGACAGGTGAGTGGGAGTCATGTACTTTGCACCATGAGCATCCTTAATTCATTTTCATGAATGTCGCCAGGTGTGAATTGATTCCACCTGAGCCTATTGATTAATTGTTGTTGTATATTCCTCTATATTTTGATTCTCCATGCTTGATTATTCTGTACATGCATTTGAGGGAACATTGAGAGGAATTACGAGGGGTTGATGAGTAATCAAATTGATTCCGAATTGTGAAATGATTTCTTTTGTAAATTGATTTCATTTCCTCTATTTTAAAGACTTGTGAGTCGTAGCTTGATTATACTCTTTTATGAGTAATTAAATTGGTTCCAAATTGTGAAATAACTTCTTTTGTAAATTGATTTCATTTCCTCTATTTCAAAGATTTGTAGAGCCCATTTCAGTGGTAAATTGAGTTGCAGGTAAATTGAGTTGCATTGCACATCCTTGACCCCTCACTCCCAACCCTGATGTTAGTTTATGATTGGGTCGGAGTCGAGTGAGTGGTAGTCTTGATTATACTCCTTTTTAGTAGAGTATTGGGAGGGTGCATTATGGCATTCATGCATGGCTTGACAGTATCTGCAGGACACCTATAGTCGATGGGGTTGAACATCGGCCTTTGTGCACATAGTAGCCTTCTGGGTGGGCGGAGCCCAGTCCCTTCCTAGGGGGGGACACGGCCCTAGGCGTAGGATCGGCCGGTCCTACGACTTATATTCTGCTTGCCGCCGGGCATAGTAAGACCCCGCGAGGTGCAGTATGGCTTTCCGCGGATGTAGAATTCCCGCGAGGTGCCGTTTAGTATGTAGATGTGAGATGGATTTCTGTCCTGGATACTGGCCGGCATTTATATGATCAGTGTGGTGTCTTATCCTGCATATGCATGTGACAGTAGGGAGTTGTTGCTGGTTCGCCTGGGGCGTAAAACCCACCTCCTGATAGCTGTCTAGCATTTATGTTATCGGTATGGTATCTTATCCTGCATATGCATGTGACAGTAGGGAGTTGTTGCTGGTTCGCCTGGGGCGTAAAACCCATCTCCCGATAGCTGTCTAGCATTTATGTTATCGGTATGGTGTCTTATCCTGCATATGCATGTGACAGTAGGGAGTTGTTGCTGGTTCGCCTGGGGCGTAAAATCCATCTCCCGATAGCTGTCTAGCATTTATGTTATCGGTATGGTGTCTTATCCTGCATATGCATGTGACAGTAGGGAGTTGTTGCTGGTTCGCCTGGGGCGTAAAATCCACCTCCCGACAGCTGTCTAGCATTTATGTTATCGGTATGGTGTCTTATCCTGCATATGCATGTGACAGTAGGGAGTTGTTGCTGGTTCGCCTGGGGCGTAAAACCCACCTCCCGACAGCTGTCTAGTGATGATTTACATATTGGTGTGGTGTCATATTCGATGTATGCATATGACAGTAGAGAGTTGTTGCTGGTTCGCCTGGGGCGTAAAACCCACCTCCCGATAGCTGTCTTGTTGATGATTCAGCCTATTGACACCTGATTTATATGATTCAGTACTATGACATGTTGAGCATATTCATGAGTAGCATATATGTTTACTTGATTATTCCATATATGCTTCAGATGAGTTGATATTGATTGTGGTGATATTGATGATTTACTCCATATTCTCTATGTTGAGATCATGTTCATCTTGTTATTGCTCTTGAGATTTCATCTCGAGCCATGATTATATTTTGTCTCATGTGCATAGTACTCTCTACTCCACTCACTGAGTATTTATATACTCACTCCCCAGTTTGATGTTTTTGATTGCAGGAAAGGTATTGTATAGAGAGGAGCAGGATTAGTGGTTGCCTGCTAGCTGTGCCGCTCCATAGTATAGTATAGTATAATGTAAATAGAGGTTTATACCTTTTGATGTATTATAAACCTTCTATTGTATATAGTGCATAGTTACAGTCATAGATCCTGTTGTGGATATGGGTTTGACCATGGATGGAATGGGAACCAGATTTTTATACAGATGAGTTATATGCCTGAGATAATGTATTGATATATATTGTCCAGGTTCATTATGTGACGGATTATGTGATTGCTGCTCTGACAGGTAGTGTGTTATATGTATTGAGATAATCCTGACAGGTCACTATAGGAAAAGTGATCATTTTGTGCATGCATCATGCCAAATTTTTTTCAAGATTTATTGATGATTGATAGGTAGTAGGGTTCTACGCGGTGGCTGGTGGCCTTATGCCTACCCGCACCCTAGGACCGTCGCGGCGGCCCGCCGGGAATGGGGCGGGGGTCGTGACAAAGCTTGGTATCAGAGCAAAGGTTAAGAAGAGTCCTGTCAGAGCAATAGAGTGAGTCAGGATTAAGTATAGGATTATACTATGGAGCATAAGGTTTTTCTGTATGTTAATTTATGAGTCATTTACAATTCAGTAAAATATATTATGACTCAGTGTGTAACGACTGCCCTCTCTTTTTAACTCTTTTAGAGACATATAAAGAATACCTCCAAGGAGAGGATCTGCTCGTCCTGGAAGGAGGATGGAGCCAGATATAGCATTGGATGCGGGTTCCACACATATCGAGCCCCAAAGAGAAAAATCTCCTCCTGCAGACAGGCGGAGAGTTGATGATCAAGAGGAGGTAGGAAATAGAGATGCATTGATGGAACAGTTACTGGCGGAGAATCAGGCTCTGAGGGAGCAGATTGCTCGGGGGAAATCTCCTGCCCCGTCAGTAGTATCCATCCCACCTCCTATAGTTGTGCCAAGAAGTTTGGCCAGGCGGGCTCTAGATGATGAGGGGATTACTGTACAGGAATTTCTTAGGCTCAGAACCCCGGAGTTTAAGGGGGAAGAAGGTGAAGATCCTCAGAGATTTCTGGAGGAGACTGAAAAGATGATACGGAGACTGCCCTGTTCTGATGCAAGAGCTATAGAACTTGTAGGGCTTACAATGAAGGAAGATGCCTGGGGCCGGTACCAGAGGCACGTGGAGGACAGATTGTACAGTAGGAATCCTCCAACCTGGGAAGAGTTCAGGCAAGCAGTGATGGCTGAGTTCTTGTCTCCAGCTGAGAGGCAGAATCGGGCTCTTCAGTTTGAGAGGCTGAAGCAGATGCCCGGAATGAGCGTATCTGAGTACGCTCGTGAGTTCACTAGATTGGGGAAGTATGCTCCTTACATCATCCCCACTGAAGCTGCCAGGATAGAAAGATTCAGACGGGGTCTGATTTCCCCGCTTTATAATGCAGTACTGGCAGTAGAGGTCCCCACCTTGTCTAGGCTGATGATAAAGCAAAACAGTGGGAGACCAGAAACAAAGAGGAAAGAGCTGAAAGAGAACAGAGGAAAATGAGTGTGGGGAAGGAGCAAAACAGTAGAGGTAGATCTGAGGGAGTAGATCTCTCGGAGGGCCCGATGGAGCAGTCTGTACGCTCAGCTCCACCTGCCCCACGTAAGAGGAAATGGAGGGAAAGAGGTCAATCACAAGATACTTTTCTACCATCAATACCTCGTCCTCCAGTCACTATGGCCAGAACTGAATCTAGGTTCCAATCATGGCCAGTATGTAGCATATGTGGGAAGCAGCACCCTGGCAGATGCAGAATGGGTCAGGGAGTGTGCTACAGATGTGGACAGCCGGGTCATTTTGTCAGAGAATGCCCGCAGGGTGCCACCCAGCAGTTTGTGCCTTTAACATCCTATCCTTCTGTGCAGATGGACAGGCCTAGTAGTAGGGAGCCTGTAGGCAGAGGTAGAGGTCAAGCACAAACATCACAGCAGAGTGCTGGACCATCTCAACTGTCAGCTCCAGTAGGCAGAGGGCAAGGAAGGGTGTTCACGGTAAATCCACAGGAGGCACAGGCATCAAATGCAGCTGTGACAGGTATGCTCCTCATTGATAAGATTAAAGCTAGAGTGTTATTTGATTCTGGAGCTACCCATTCATTTGTGTCCCCTTATTTTGCTAAAAAGTTAGCTAAGGATAAGATATTGATGCATATTCCCTTAGCTATTAATACACCTGTAGGGGATAGTATAGAAGCGAAGTATGTATATCCTACCTATGTGGTAGAGATAGAAGGTAAAACACTCCTAATTTATTTGATTTCCAATACCACACCGAGCAGAATATGAAGACCAGATACACTCACCCCTTTGAGTAATCAGGTAATTTACTCTTTTAAATTCGAGGACGAATTTTATATAAGGAGGGGAGGATGTAATAACCCCAAAAATTTTTTTTATATAAAAAGGGATAGAATAGTCCTTTAAAATTGATATAAGGGGTAAAATGGAAAGGAATCAAAAGTTAATGGCATAACTGTAGATCCGTTGAAGTGGCAGGGGCAAATTGGGAATTTAATAATATTAAAAAAGGGTGAATAGTGTTTTGATGTGATTTAATTGGAGGGTTTGAGCTACGGAATGAAGCAGAGAAAGAAAGAGGGAGGGGGTTCACAGACGGCAACAGAGAGGAAGAAAAAGAAGGAGAGGAAATGAAAGGAAGAAAGGAAGAGGAAGAAGAAGAAGAAAAAGAAAAGGAAGGAGATCCCGGTTGCGCTGCCAGCTGAAGGGAAAAACATAGATCTCCTTCCCCTCTACGCAAGGACCTCGATTTCCAAAAAGAAAAAGGTAAATATCCATCCCTATCTAGTCTTTTGATGACATTAGGCTATACAAAGGGTGGATATAGTCTAGAGGGGTCGGATAAGGGTTGTAGAGGTGGTTAAAAGAGGAAGAATCGGATTTTAACAAATTTTTCCGGCACTACGGAAAAACTGTGTCGAAGTCCCAACTTCGGCGAATTATTTAGGGGGTCAAACGGCCTCCGATGATGATGCATGTTACCTCTTTGGAATCCCCTATGAGTGTAGAATGTTAGGTAAAAATTTTATCAAATTTGGAGTTTGGAAAGTGGATCAAAACCAGGATAAAGTAACTCACTGTCAGTCCGGGTTACTGTTCATCCGAGTGGAAAATAAGGGATTTCATGCTATAATAGAGTATTAAGCCTAGATCAAGCTAAAAGGGACCTTGTACTCATGCAAAGGAGTCCCTAATACACATAAATGGTGAGTTAATTAATGAAAAAGAAAAAGAGAAAGAAAAGAAAAGATTTAGGGAACGGGGGAGTTGAATCAATTAAAGTTCCCTATATTATAATTGGCACGTAGATTATGACCTTGATACAAGACTAAATGTATGGTAAATGCATGTCACAGTTGGGCAAGAAGCTAGGGAACGAGAGGAAGAAGTTCCCCACTGCCTGCTGTAGAATTCTAGAGGCGTATCGAGGCCGTGCCGGATTGACAGGTGAGTGGGAGTCATGTACTTTGCACCATGAGCATCCTTAATTCATTTTCATGAATGTCGCCAGGTGTGAATTGATTCCACCTGAGCCTATTGATTAATTGTTGTTGTATATTCCTCTATATTTTGATTCTCCATGCTTGATTATTCTGTACATGCATTTGAGGGAACATTGAGAGGAATTACGAGGGGTTGATGAGTAATCAAATTGATTCCGAATTGTGAAATGATTTCTTTTGTAAATTGATTTCATTTCCTCTATTTTAAAGACTTGTGAGTCGTAGCTTGATTATACTCTTTTATGAGTAATTAAATTGGTTCCAAATTGTGAAATAACTTCTTTTGTAAATTGATTTCATTTCCTCTATTTCAAAGATTTGTAGAGCCCATTTCAGTGGTAAATTGAGTTGCAGGTAAATTGAGTTGCATTGCACATCCTTGACCCCTCACTCCCAACCCTGATGTTAGTTTATGATTGGGTCGGAGTCGAGTGAGTGGTAGTCTTGATTATACTCCTTTTTAGTAGAGTATTGGGAGGGTGCATTATGGCATTCATGCATGGCTTGACAGTATCTGCAGGACACCTATAGTCGATGGGGTTGAACATCGGCCTTTGTGCACATAGTAGCCTTCTGGGTGGGCGGAGCCCAGTCCCTTCCTAGGGGGGACACGGCCCTAGGCGTAGGATCGGCCGGTCCTACGACTTATATTCTGCTTGCCGCCGGGCATAGTAAGACCCCGCGAGGTGCAGTATGGCTTTCCGCGGATGTAGAATTCCCGCGAGGTGCCGTTTAGTATGTAGATGTGAGATGGATTTCTGTCCTGGATACTGGCCGACATTTATATGATCAGTGTGGTGTCTTATCCTGCATATGCATGTGACAGTAGGGAGTTGTTGCTGGTTCGCCTGGGGCGTAAAACCCACCTCCTGATAGCTGTCTAGCATTTATGTTATCGGTATGGTATCTTATCCTGCATATGCATGTGACAGTAGGGAGTTGTTGCTGGTTCGCCTGGGGCGTAAAACCCATCTCCCGATAGCTGTCTAGCATTTATGTTATCGGTATGGTGTCTTATCCTGCATATGCATGTGACAGTAGGGAGTTGTTGCTGGTTCGCCTGGGGCGTAAAATCCATCTCCCGATAGCTGTCTAGCATTTATGTTATCGGTATGGTGTCTTATCCTGCATATGCATGTGACAGTAGGGAGTTGTTGCTGGTTCGCCTGGGGCGTAAAACCCACCTCCCGACAGCTGTCTAGCATTTATGTTATCGGTATGGTGTCTTATCCTGCATATGCATGTGACAGTAGGGAGTTGTTGCTGGTTCGCCTGGGGCGTAAAACCCACCTCCCGACAGCTGTCTAGTGATGATTTACATATTGGTGTGGTGTCATATTCGATGTATGCATATGACAGTAGAGAGTTGTTGCTGGTTCGCCTGGGGCGTAAAACCCACCTCCCGATAGCTGTCTTGTTGATGATTCAGCCTATTGACACCTGATTTATATGATTCAGTACTATGACATGTTGAGCATATTCATGAGTAGCATATATGTTTACTTGATTATTCCATATATGCTTCAGATGAGTTGATATTGATTGTGGTGATATTGATGATTTATTCCATATTCTCTATGTTGAGATCATGTTCATCTTGTTATTGCTCTTGAGATTTCATCTCGAGCCATGATTATATTTTGTCTCATGTGCATAGTACTCTCTACTCCACTCACTGAGTATTTATATACTCACTCCCCAGTTTGATGTTTTTGATTGCAGGAAAGGTATTGTATAGAGAGGAGCAGGATTAGTGGTTGCCTGCTAGCTGTGCCGCTCCATAGTATAGTATAGTATAATGTAAATAGAGGTTTATACCTTTTGATGTATTATAAACCTTCTATTGTATATAGTGCATAGTTACAGTCATAGATCCTGTTGTGGATATGGGTTTGACCATGGATGGAATGGGAACCAGATTTTTATACAGATGAGTTATATGCCTGAGATAATGTATTGATATATATTGTCCAGGTTCATTATGTGACGGATTATGTGATTGCTGCTCTGACAGGTAGTGTGTTATATGTATTGAGATAATCCTGACAGGTCACTATAGGAAAAGTGATCATTTTGTGCATGCATCATGCCAAATTTTTTTCAAGATTTATTAATGATTGATAGGTAGTAGGGTTCTACGCGGTGGCTGGTGGCCTTATGCCTACCCGCACCCTAGGACCGTCGCGGCGGCCCGCCGGGAATGGGGCGGGGGTCGTGACAGTAGCGGAGCCGGACTCATCCTCACCAGTCCAGATGGAGTGGTGGCCGAGCAAGCTTTGCGCCTTGAGTTCCCAGCCTCGAACAACGAGGCTGAGTATGAGGCTCTCATCGCCGGGCTCAAGCTGGCGAAAGAACTGAAAGTGGAGGACCTGAGGGCCTTCAGCGACTCCCAGCTGGTGGTGAGCCAGATTCAGAGAGACTTTGAGGCAAAAGAGCCATCAATGCAGAAATACCTCCAAAAGGTGCGGAAACTTACGTCTACTCTGAACTCTTTCAGTATTCCGCACATTCCCAGAGTGGAAAACCTCAGGGCAGACCAGTTGTCCAAATTGGCGACCTCTCGCATGAGCGAGCTTCCCAAGGGACCAACGCTCGAGTATCTTCAGATCCCCAGCACGGAGGAACTCGAGCCCGCCATGTGCATCGACTCCGAGCCAAGCTGGATTGACGGGTTCGTCTGCTACCTCCAAGACGGGACCCTACCTCATGACGAGACAGAGGCTCGCCGAATCAAACGCCAAGCCCCCCGGTATGTCTTGTACGAGAATAGACTCTCTCGTCGATCATTTACTTCTCCTCTCCTCAGATGCCTCCGCCCCTCCGAAACGGACTATGCCCTCCGAGAGGTCCATGAAGGAATCTGCGGAAATCACTTGAGAGGTCGGGCATTAGCCCATAAGATCCTACGGCAAGGATATTACTGGCCCACGCTCCAGAAAGATGCGACGGATTTCGTCCGGAAGTGCGACCGATGTCAACGGAACGCTAATATCCAATGCCGACCTTCGGCCCTGCTGACTTCCATCATCGCCCCCTGGCCGTTCGCCCAATGGAGGATCGACATTCTGGGGCCCTTTCCCTTGGCCACCGGGCAAAGAAAATTTCTGGTCGTCTCCATCGACTACTTCACCAAATGGGTCGAAGCCGAACCTGTAGTCCGGATCACCGAGCAAAAGATGCGGGACTTCGTGTGGAAGTCCATAATTTGCAGATTCGGACTACCCCGTATCCTTATATCCGACAATGGTCGGCAGTTCGACAATGTCCACTTCAGAAAATTTTGCTCTGAGCTCGGCATTGATCACCGTTTCACCTCGGTCGCCCATCCCCAGACAAATAGGAAAACTGAGGTAACTAACCGTACAATTTTGCAGGGACTCAAGGCTAGGCTTGATCGGTCCAAAAGACAGTGGGTCGAGGACTTGTACAACGTCCTCTGGGCGTACCGGACCACTTTCCGACTGCCCACGGGAAAGACCCCCTTCAACCTAGCGTACGGCACTGAAGCCGTCATCCCGCTAGAGGTCGGCCTTCCTTCTCCAAGGGTGGAGCATTACGACCCTGACACCAATTCCTCCCAGCTCAGGAGCAACTTGGACCTCGTTGAAGAGACACGAGAAGTCGCCCGGGTCCGTATGGCAAGATACCAACAGAGAACGGCCCAATACTACAACTCTAGAGTCAAGCCCAAGCTCTTCAAAGTAGGGGACCCGTCCTCAGGAGAGCCGAGGCTTCTCAACCGACCGAACAAGGAAAGCTCGCCCCAAATTGGGAAGGGCCGTATCAAATCGCCCGAGTACAGCGACCCGGAGCATACAAATTGAAGTCCGTAGAGGGGACCCTAATTCCGCGAAGCTGAAACTCCGAGAATCTACGAATGTACTACCAATGAAACCCCTAAGGGTTCGAGACAATCAGCACAATGGACTCAACCTCTTTTCTGCGAATACTCCTCCCGTCTTAATGATTATAATTTTCTTCTAATGTTGGGTCGTCTGTGATCCTCAGATTCCTCGACTAAGGTCGGGATGCCCCGAGGGTCGACCGTAGAGTCCCAAACTCCCTCGACCTCGGAAAGCGTCGCAGGTCGATAGAGGGTGCCCAGACCCATCGACTTGACGAACGATCCCTCGACTAAGGTCGGGATGCCCCGAGGGTCGACCGTAGAGTCCCAAACTCCCTCGACCTCGGGAAGCGTCGCAGGTCGATAGAGCATGTCCAGACCCATCGACCTGACGAACGATCCCTCGACTAAGGTCGGGATGCCCCGAGGGTCGACCGTAGAGTCCCAAACTCCCTCGACCTCGGGAAGCGTCGCAGGTCGATAGAGCGTGCCCAGACCCATCGACCTGACGAACGATCCCTCGACTAAGGTCGGGATGCCCCGAGGGTCGACCGTAGAGTCCCAAACTCCCTCGACCTCGGGAAGCGTCGCAGGTCGATAGAGCGTGCCCAGACCCATCGACCTGACGAACGATCCCTCGACTAAGGTCGGGATGCCCCGAGGGTCGACCGTAGAGTCCCAAACTTCCTCGACCTCGGAAAGGGTCGCAGGTCGATAGAGCGTGCCCAGACCCATCGACCTGACGAACGATCCCTCGACTAAGGTCGGGATGCCCCGAGGGTCGACCGTAGAGTCCCAAACTCCCTTGACCTCGGGATGCACTGCAGGTCAGCAAAGCATCCTCAGACCCGCCGACCTGACACAAGACTCCTCGACCAAGGTCAAGGCACCCCGAGGTCCGACTGTAGGGTCTCAAACTCCTTCGGCCTCGGAAAAAGCTACAGATCAATAAAGCCTTCCCCGATCCTCTCGACTTCGGCGGGCGTCATCGGGTCCGTAAGAGGCTCGAGCCCCCCCTAACAAGTCAAAGCGACCCCGAAAGTCGACAAGGGAAACAACCCACTCTGCCATGTGGAACACAATTCTGGGAATACAAAAGGTACATTTAACTCAACGCCCTCCTTGTCAAGTTTTATCTACGTTCTGCTAGCAGAATCTCAGTCAAAGTTGGAGCCTTATTTCGCCCAAAGTTGGGCTACTCCAATGAGTCGGCCTAAGACCGATCTCCTAACAACATTATGCATGCTCCGCTTGTCAAATCTCCACAACTCGTACAAGTCTTCATAAATTAGGGCCCAACTCGGCCCCCATACGTAGATTCCGATGTCTAACTGAGAAAATGATCCCGACTGCGGGCGTACCAGTCGAACACAAAGATGCCGAGGCAATCTTTGAAAGTTCCAGCTTTGCTCACCGAAATCTCGGCAGATTCCGAGAACGATAACTATGAAAACATTCGGCGATAATTCGACTATTAGCCCGCGCTCCCTACGAAGGATCCGGGAGTCGAGTTCGGAAACCCGACTAGACTCTCCGAATAGCGGCACGTACAGACCTAGCCCGGTCTTACTTGAAGGGCTAAGGCCCGACCCTGATGCCTTAGGAACCTAAAGGCCAGGCATGGCAACTTCTGCGATTCTAAGATCCGAGTTATAGGACTTAGAAAAATTTTCTAAAAACCTAAGCTCGGAGCTCCCTTTGGTCGGAATGACCGGAATCCGAGAAGGCCAAGATATAGCCCAGGAAAAGGCGACTTCGTTAAGCAACTCGAAAACTAAAATACAAAGTTAGAAGTCGGAGGAACGATAGATTAAGGCTCCGGCCTCATTCACGACAAGAGAAAAGGGAGAAGAACGAAGTAATAAAGGGGGCCTTTCATTGATAAAGGGCCGGAAGGCCAATTACAAAATTGGAGGTCAGCCATTCAAAAGTCGACCTCGGATACAATAAAAAAAAAAAAATACGCCAAGTCTTAAGGGGCGGCAGCAACATCCGCGTCACCCTCAGGGTCGTCCACAGTGATAACCTGGGGGCCTTCGGCAGGTGCAGGCTCGGGGTCAGCAGCGGGGGCTTCGGTAGGTGCCTCCGACTCGGCCACCGCCGTCGCGGGCTCGGCGGCGTCGCCTTCATACAATCCCGCCTCGGACGTCAAGATGGCGGGGATGTCGTCCGTATCTGACCCGTAGCCCAGGTTCACCCTCGGACGAACTGTGGAAAGATCGAATTGGGGACAGATCCGAGCCATCTGCTTCCGAAAGTTGTCAAAACCCCAGAGAAACCCGTCCACCGTCTCCTCCTCTAACATGTCGCGGAACTCTTCCGACTCCTTAAAGAGTTCCACGGCATGCTCGGCTCGCTCGAGCGCCCTCTTCTCCCGGGCCTCGAGCTGCTCGATTTTAAGGCGGAAGACCCCGCCCTCATACTTGAGGCCCGCAACCTCGGATTGGGCCTCCCCCAGGCGCGCCTCCGAAGCGCGCAGGGCCGACTTGGTCAAGGCATGGGCGGCCTTTTCCTCCTCGAGCACCTCCGCCATAGCAAGGCGCCCGGCCTCGGTGGCCTCCCTCCGAGCCTCGGCCTCGGCCAACGCTGCCTCTAGCTCGGCGATTCTTTTCTTGGCCGGCTCCAACTGCCGGCCGAGCCGCCGGGCCTCCTCTTGACAGCCTTGGGCGATAAACACCAAGGTGTCAAGTTCATGGATATGCTGCAAAGAAAGAAACAAAGATGGTCGTGAGTCGAAAAGCACGTAAGTTCACTAATAACTTTAAGAAAATTAAAAAGAACTTACCCGGGCGGTGTTGCGGTAAGTACCGTCAACAACTTCCTCTAATGGCAGGTTCCGGAACTTAGCCCGGTCTGCAGGAAGCATCGCACGCCGAAATACAGCGCGTGCGACCTCGGCGTCATGGATGGCCGAGCTCCCCTCGAGAATAGGGGAGTCCGGCTCGGCCGACTCCTCTCGGAAGGCCCAGGAAAAGCCCGGCACACCCGAGCCCGAGGTCCCGGAACCACCCGCTTCGGGGCCTCGGGTCGGCTCGGGCCCCGGGCGCTGCAGCCGGATCATGGACGGCCCCTCCCGCTGGGCAATGGGGCAGGACAAGGAGGGGCCGCTGGGCCCGCGTCGCTGGCGGCCTGCATCCGCCTCGGGTCGGCTGTGGAGGCTCCCGCCTCGAGGCCACTCGTCCCGGCCGATGTGGAAGCACCGGCCGACCTCGCCTTCTTCCGAGGCTGGGGAATAGCTCCCCCGGCCTCGGCCTCTCGCCTCTTCAGGCGGGAGAAGAGGGACACGTTGCTGGTCGGCATGTGAGGGATATCTGAAATCAAAAATTTTCCAAGTGTTAGACCAATGTAAGCGAAAAGAAAAGGCAGACAAGAAGGTAATGCAACTGCTCTTACCCTCGGGGCGCGCCGAGCTCAGACCCACGCTCGCCAGGGCGTCCTCCCGTAGGAGCTCGGTCAGGTCGTACCCCTTTCCGAGAGCCCGCAGAGAGTCCAGGACCCTCAGCTCCCTCCCCGAGGGCTCGGAGAGCTTGTTGAGGGTCTTCAGCCGAGGGTGCCCCCACATTGGGTTGAATCCCCACGGCGCCTCGGACGCGAGGAAGAAAAACTTCCCCTTCCACTCATGAATAGAGGAAGGGGCCCCATGAAAGAGTGACATACCGCCCCGAAAGGCGAAGTATAGCCACTCTGCGTCCGCCGGGTTCTTCTTTAATAAGAAACACCAACGGAAGACGCTCACGGTGATCGGGATCCCATGCCCGAGACACAGGGAGAGGAACCCGATGATAGTTCTCCACGAGTTCGGAGCAAGCTGTGCTGGGACGAGTTGGTACTCGGCCAGCAAGTTGTTCACGAACTCGTGAACAGGGAACCAAAGGCCAGCCCAGAGGGTCTCGCGGTGAACCGCGATCCGACCTGGGGGCGGCCGCGTCACCCTATCTTCCGGCCCCGCAGTTTCGAGGCGAAACCCGGGCTAGAAGAAAAACCGAGAGCGGATTAACTCCAGCTCCTCCCCCGACAGACTTGATCCCACCTCCTCAGGACCGAGACCCATTTTACAGAAGAATGAAACTAGATCGAAAACTGAGGAGGGAAAAGGAAGAGGAACCCTAGCAGTTACAGGGTAGGAACCTACGGGACATCGCCGGAAATCGTTCCGGGCACCAACGGCAAGATTTGGTCAGGGGGTAGAGCAAGGAGGGAGACGGCAAAAATGGAAAATGCAAAGCAACCAAATGGAACTCTTAGGGCAGGCTCGTGGGGTTTATATAGACCCCCCTGACGGCCCAGATCGGCAAGGTCGGTTCCCATCCCCCGACTGGATTACGCCACGTGTCGACCTCGGAGGCCGAGGTACCGCATTCACTCCGGATCAATAAATCGGGTATGAAATCGAAACGCTGTCCCATCGGATCTCGGGGCCTCATCATGGGTCCGCAGGATCAAATCGCCTTGAAGAACGAGCGGACATCACCCTCGCTCCCCTCATTTAATAAGGCTCTGGGACACGTGGAGCCCCGATACAACCTCCACCTCACTAGATCTATGATCCACTAACACAAGATCGGAAGCGTCCGACCTTAGGTCATGCCGCGTGTCCGTTTTGAAGCACGAAACGGCATGCTCATTGATGAGCGGGGAACCCCGACCACAAGATCGAGGCGCTGCCTCGTCGAGCTCGAGGACCCTCATCATGGGTCCGCCGCACGAAGTGATCTCGGAGATCCGAGAGGCGCCACCCCCGTTACAGCTGCTTCGGAAAACGTAAGGATACACGCCCCATCATTAGTCCGCTGAATAAAGCAACCTCGAAGCGCCCAAGGGCGCGGGTCCCGTCATAAAGGCGCCGAGAAATGCAAGGGTGCGGACGAGATTCCCCCCCCCCCAACTTTAACGATAGTCTCTACTTCCCACGTCCGAGCCCGCAAGCCGCTCGAACTCGGAAGTCAGGGGGTAGTGTTGGGGGAATAAGATATTCCCCCCCGGTGACACAAATGCCCCTAAGAAGTCGCACAATCGCCGACCCTGGACGGCCGAAGTCGACGCCCGACCTCGGAACGTCCGACCTCAGGACATCCGACCTCAAGACATCCGACCTCGGAACCTCCGACCTAGAAAAACCCTGATGCTCAAGGTCTACCCTTGTCAGCCACCTACTACTGCCATACCCCTCTGAGGTCCGGCCAAGGGCCATACTCTGCCGCTCCCCCGGCATTTATTGCGCATGACCACTATAAACCTCCAGTTTACTCCACAATTAATGCGGATCTCCGGCTTGCTCCACAATTAATGCGAATCTCCGGCTTACTCCACAATTAATGCGGATCTCCGGCTTACTCCACAATTAATGCGAATCTCCGGCTTACTCCACATTTAATGTACATGGCTCCTGTCATCTACGGACTCTCAGCTCCTCACGGCAAGTTAGCCCAGCAGAGTCCAATCGACTATGAAAAGTCTCTGATCTCGGCCTTACCTCCGACACCAATGCAATGATTCGCCTGATAGCGTGTTAGTTCGGATCGTACGACAACCTCACCGCCGACATCAACACAATGATTCATCCGGCCGTGCGCCGACCTGAACCACATGCCAAGCCGTACTATGGCCTCGCCCCGTTACATCACAGGTAAACCGACCCCCGCCTATAAAAGGGAGCCTTGGCCTCTCAGGAAGGGGGTTGGGAAATTCCGTACTCTACAAACACTATTTATCTCCTCTCTACCCACTTTGCCCCCCTTCTGACTTGAGTGTCGGAGGGCCGGCGCCGGAAAACCCGGCCACCGGTTCGTGTGCAGGCACCCAGACGGAGGATGCCGCCCGCCGACGGATCGCCGCTCCCCTGCGGGGACCTCCCGCCCCCTCTCTCCGACAGAAGATCGCCCCCGGGTCCAATTTCCAGCAACAGTAACCACAATCCCATCACAACACACTAAATAGGTATTTAAACTAATTGCATAATTTTTGTGATCTTCCTTTTGATATATATATATATATATATAATGTTATTGCTGAAAACAAGCGTAATGACTGATAGTACATCAGATCAATATCTCATCTTTGAAAATTTTATATTTTCTGCATACGCCATGGGAGGTGGCCGAGTGCTTCGAGAGAAGACGAGAACCGAGAAGGAAGAAGCTGAACAAGCGGCGCCTTCACTTTTTCTCGTTTTCTTCTGTCGTCGTTTTCGCACCAGTTTTGAACCTGGAACAGAGACGTACAAGCTTGGTGTCGCGGATCGCGTTAGAATGAAACAGAGAAACGAGGGTCGGGAGATCTGCTCGTTTAAATTTGGCAAAACGCACCGAATCGGGGGACTGGCACGCGGGGCCCACGTGTATCTCATCGGGTTTCGGATCTGCCGTTTGGTCTCGGATAAGCTTCTACGGCCCTGCCCAATAATCTCTTCTTGAGAGAAATGGGCCCCACGAGCAGAGGTTCACGCTGACTTGGGACGTGCAAGTTTTGACTGGCTGGGCATGACATCGGCTCCTCCAGAATCCAGATCTAGATCCTTCCTTTGATATATGTGGGCCTTACTCATTTGCAGTGGTGAGAGGGTGCGGGTTCTGGGTGCGTGAGATTCGGGAGTATTAGGAGACGTATTAATGGCTCCGTCCCCGGCATGGAGATTGGATGAGTTTATGTTTGGATGAGACGTATTTGGAAGACGTGACCTCCAAATTTTGACATTTGGGCTAGCGTGGAGACAATGCTTCAACCCGCCGCCTATGTTTTGATCTTGCTGCGGTGCACAATGTCTAAATTTAGAAAAAGTATTGGTTGGGTCAAATCTATAAGCTCGATAGTGAACCAATCCAACCACAGACCAATATGCGCAAACACACATCATTGATCCATTTGTTCTTCTATTTTTTCTTTTTTTTTTGCGCATATTGGTTTGTGATTAGACCGGTTTACTAACGAAGCTGTTGTATCTTGCCCGACCAATGATTTCTTCTAAATTTATGATCATCGCGTAGCTATAATTTGGTCCTAATGTGGATGGAGTTGAACATCGACATGAGCTTGTGAGCCCTAAATGCAGCTGTTGGGGGAAAAATGGATCACTCAAAGCACGTGGTTAAATTGCCGGCACTTAATGACGAACGCGATGACAGCAAACATACTCTCAGAGCGTCCGACCTCAGAGCGCTCTATCTCGGCACCGACAACCCCAGAGCTCACAACCTCGATCTCGGCTAAGTTAAGCCCGATCGACCTCAAAGCCAAGAAAGACTCAGTCAAAGGGAGAAACAGACCTCCCCACTCCACCGAAAATCAAGTCCTTCTCCTCCATATCCGGGATCAAATCCCACGATCTCCGCCTCAACGGCTGTCAACATTTGAATACACACGATCTCAACGGATCGCCAACTAGCCCGAAATCTCGGGCCGTTTACGATAATTCATTGATTGGCACAATCACGCCCGATCACAGGTAACTGCTACATCCCCTCTTATAAAAAGGGGGGAGCTCTAGGCAGGGTACTTCTTCTTCTGCCCCAGACCAAAAAATACATCCCTATGTTATTCTTCTCCATTACTTCTCTCCCCTAAAAGTCTCTCTTTAACTTAAGCATCGGAGGGCCTACGCCGAAATCCTCGGCCACAGGCTTCTTGCAGGTCTGCCGGAGATAGCCGTCCGCCACCGTATCAACAGCCGAAGCTCCTCCTCCTTAGTCTACGGTCACCTTCGGGTCCAATTTCCAACAACAGCAGTAATCCTCTCCTCTTAGCTTACGAACTTGATAGAAGGAGCCAGGACAATAGCTTGATCAGTGGTGCAGTCGCAATAAGATCCAGTTCTCGTATGCTTGACGATTCTTCAATATGCACTGCTTTGTGGATAATGAGCAATCCCACAACGATCAGAGCGCTGGCGAGGATAGTATTATCTCGCCTCTTTATTAAGTGGGCTCTCTCAGCTGCAAAAGAATATCCAATTGCTGTAGCTTGTGGGAAGCTACTGTGAAAAAATAATCTCTATTGCCATAGAATTCCTGCAAATTGGGAATTTTTATCTGTATATATTAAAAGATATGGTAGTGCAAATATATATTAAGCGCTTTTTTCAATTATTAAAGTTTCCCTTGGCATCAAAGCTCATATTAATTGGCGGTCGCTAGTTTAAATCCTTTCGATTATGGTTTGTCTTAATTTAGTTATCCTTCCACGCGTGCTATCCAGGCCGCACGAGAGCATGTGGGCTGGCTTTTGAGCCGCGTCGGTCATCCATAATTCGGCCTCTTGTTATTTGTCATGGAATAAAGTTTGGGCTCGCCATGTTTCATAAGAGCCTGCTTCCCGTACCGAAGAGGGACAAGGCAGGTCGGTATTTGGGCCGAGTGATGGGAGCCTCCCCTCGTCGAGAGAGAGAGAGAGAGAGAGAGAGAAAGAGAAGAAGGTGACGATGAAAAAAAAAAAAAGAAAGCTCATTTCTTCGTAAAAGGGTTGCTATGATGGACTTCTTTTTAGATAAATGGGTTTAACATTTTTAAAATCTAGTATCAATGAACTAGGCTTGCTTCAATTGTCATGCTCCACAATTTCAAGGCAGGTCATGCGTTTGAATCTTGGATACTGTGCATGAGTGTATCCCAAATATATTTGGATCCTGTATCTAAGCTGGATGACTGAAGAAAGCCATGACGGCCATTGGGCAAATGTTTGTCAATAACTCATGTTTCTCGTGCAAAGTTCTCTTTTTATTCTATGTCTGTAAGAAGATTATAGAAAGAAATAGAGGAATAGATGTACATAAATCCTCATCGGGAGCAATATAGTGCATCAGGCATAGCGTAAAGTTCTGCTATACTCTTGAATCAGGGAGGCATATGAAATTGAAATTCCTTTACGTGTAGCCGAAAGTTTTGAATGTTATAGTACTCAATGGAGCAGTTATGGGCCAAAGATAGGCCCAACAGTGAGTCCAGATGCACGATGAAGAGATGTTGAAGATTGAAAATGCAAAATCAACAAAAAAACAAACTATTAATTGGTTTGGAAAGTAGCAACATACAAAATCTTGACCCATATGTGACATGATCTAACATCGTGTTAAGATCACATGATCTATACTAATTTACTCTATGCCATAGCTAGAGTGATGGTGTTCTTACCTTACTGTTGGTGATTGTTTTGGTAAAATAGCAACATATATCCGATATGAACTAGCATCCTATCAAGATCTCATGATCCATACCTCTTCGCAGGTCATTTCATTTAAGAAAACCTATTTTAATCTAATATATATATAATAATATTCAATTCCTAATAGACCTAATTTGCTCACTTATCAAGTCCAATCTTTACAATTCTCACCGACAAATTTCAAAATGATTTAAACGACTGACATTAAGAAAAAGACGAACTATCTAAAAAATTATTCGAGATCATAACAACTCAATTTAAATATTTTCAACCTAAGTAAAAATCTGCCTGAATCAAGTCCAGTCAAAGATTCGATCCCTATCGTATCTATTTTTAAATTTTGATCAGAAAATTTGACTCATATATAAACTAACTAATAATTTCCTAATCCAAATCAGATATAGTTTCGGTTGCAAGTCAGTTTTGCCGTCCTTCTCTCATCTGTCTTTTTTTCTTTCGAGCTTTATACAATATTGTCTAACTTGCATGCAGGCCTGATTATTAAAATAATAAAAACAAAAAGAAAAAGAAAACAAATTGAATGACCAACACACTATAATTTGCATGTATAAATATATATGCTTTGAGGGTAAGGGTGAAATGTTAAAACCATCCATCAAAATCTCTTTAAATCCCAAGCCACCTCCCTCTTGATGGTCCCATGCATGACACATGTGAGTAGAGAGAGAGAGAGAGAGAGAGAGAGAGAGAGAGAGAGAGCGAGAGTTCCATGCGTCGGACGAGCAGTCATAGGAAAAGGAAAAGGTTCAAGATGTGACATGATTTGCGTCCGGAAGTTCCAGACTCCGGAGGATTTTGTCCTTCGCCTTTCTCTCCGGTCAGCGGGAATTTCTTCCGAGTTTTTGGGCATATCCATCAGCGTGATGGGAGGCGGATGGAAGGAATGGAAGGTGAGAGGGAACGGCGTGGGGAGGGTCGCTGCGGCGTTACCTGCATTTTGGGCCGCAACCGCATGTGCAGGCATTTATTGCGGTTGGAAATATCTAAGCAGGTACGGGATCATGAGTCCTGGCCTTTGCCATTTATCATCCATGGGCCCACCTTTTGGATCTTGTTAGTGGATCGGACTATGGATTGTTGTTGCTTTGCTACCGCTATTAAATGGTTGATGAGGCTACTGATCCTCATTATAATTATATACCATTAAAGTTTGATTTAACTTTTTTTTTTAAACGGACACCTATCAATGTTTTTACCAACTTGGTAAGCTGCCTCATTCGATTTCTATTAAAAATTCAAAAATTGAAACTTTGGTTCTATTATGGTTGAGCTCTACTCATTTTTATACGAGTATATAATCATCAATGTTTATATAGTGGGTTCACCTCAAGTTGTTGTATAGAGGATTTTAAACGAGTCGTGGTTGATACGGGCGTCACAAATTGTTTGGATTTGATAGAATTAATAGATAGAGGGGACGGTCAGGTAAAATACCAAGCTAAATTTATGTTATTTCGGTGTACTCTAAAATGGAAAGTTATATTAGATTTAGGAAAGTTATTCATGTCACATAAATATAAAATGGCATTAGCTTGGTTAGATGAACTAGGGCTTCTAGCAGTAGTCATACCCCTCTATGTGGAAATTGGAGATTCTAAATCTGGATCCTGGGTGCATTTCCAAAGTATTGAGACCTGCATAATTGTAGTAGGATCGATGAGCCCCTCCTCCCCTACCTCCCTCCAACAACAAAAAAAAGAGACAAAAAAGCGAGCTGGATTAGGTTAGTCAAGTTGTGCATTTGTGATGTTAAATGGCTCGTGCTAAGTTTGTTCGGTCATGTATTGACAAGATCAGAAGGAGGGAAGGACCCATTTCTTATTACTTGGCACTTTTTTTCCCTTCTTTTTCTCACCCTCCATAGAATAATATTAAGAATTTAATCCAACCTAAAACATTGATATGCCTTCCATTAACCTGTCTACGAATGTAGATACTTTCAAGGGACATTAATTAGCGCTAGAGTTGCATAGGAATATTAAATTTTCTGAACCCATTTTATATATACATATGTATTCTTTTGAAAAACAGAAAAATGCAGGGAAATTATCTCCCATCCAGTTAGCCAAATTGCAGGCAGGATTGGAAACCAAGTCACTTGATACCACTGCTCGATGACTTGACCAGTTGACAAGTTGACACTGTTGGGTTATCCCTCCTATGTTGGAGGAGACTTAGCCCAACAAATGTGGGCTAAATTAATTAGTTTTAGCCTATTTGGTTGGACTATTTTTGGCCCAAAACGTGAGGCCCATTAGGGCAACCTTTTATGTTGAGAATGCAGGGTATGTGAGCCGTCTTCCACGAATTAAAAATAGAGGGAGGCAGGGGAGAAGATGCAGAATTGATATTCAGCGCGCAGTCTTGATCAAACGACGATCGGGAGGTGATCCGTGGTCCGATCGAGCTGAAATTTGGACAGCAGGTTTGCAACACGTGGTTCTTCAATCTGTACGGTGTGATCGCCATTTGCAGTCTTCTATCACAGTCAGATTTTTCAGAAACATGGCTGCTGTTTATGTGAGATCTTCTCAATCTTTCTCTCTTATAATTGATGTTTGCCAAGAATATTGTTCTTGAGATTATGTGGTGATATATGCCTCTAGTTTTGGCTAGAGAGAACAGATTGTATACCCATTATTTGTTGATAGTGGAAGTTTTTGGGTGGACTACGGTCCCGTGGTTTTTACTCTCCACATTGGGGAGGTTTTCCACGTAAAAATTTGGTGTTCCTTTTGTGTTTTATTTTTCTGATCAGCTAAGTATTTGTGAATGCCTTGATATATATATATTAGGTGGATTGGCTCTAGTTGTTTGTTTTCTAACAGGTTTACACAAGGTGGGAGAGTTGTTGATTCCGTTGTGCTTTAATTATCTTGTTTGTTGTTACCTCCCAATCCCAACAAGTGGTATCAGAGCGAGGTTGTTGAATTATTTTATCTTGTGTGAACAATGGAAACAAATACTGCTAGAATGATTAATCTGAATGGTACTAATTATCATACATGGAAAGGAAAGATGGAAGATCTTCTCTATGTGAAAGGTTATCATTAACCGGTATTTTCTACTATGAAACCTGATGATAAAACTGAAGAGGAGTGGAAATTGCTCCATCGACAAGTGTGTGGATATATCAGGCAATGGGTAGATGACAATGTTTTGAATCATATTAGTGGAGAGACACATGCAAGCAGTTTATGGACCAAGCTTGAACAATTGTATGCCCGGAAAACTGGAAATAATAAATTGTTCCTCATAAAGCAGATGATGTCCTTGAGGTATCAGGATGGAACTCCTATGACAGATCATTTGAATACATTCCAAGGGATCATTAATCAATTGGCCACAATGGGTATCAATTTTGATGATGAGGTACAGGGATTATGGCTTCTAGGCACTCTGCCGAACTCGTGGGAGACAGTGAGAACAACTTTATCTAACTCAGCCCCGAATGGTGTTATCTCAATGGATTTAGCTAAGAGTAGTATTCTGAATGAAGAGATGAGACGAAAATCACAGGGTTCCTCTTCACAGTCAGATGTCTTAGTTACTGAGACGAGGGGGAGGAGTAAAAGCAGAGATTCGAAGTACAGAGGCAAGACCAGAAGTAAGTCCAATAAATTCGCTAATGTTGAGTGTTATCATTGTGGTGGAAAGGGGCATATCAAGAAGTATTGTCGGAAGCTGAAGAGGGAAAACAAGCAAAACAAAGATACAGATAAGAAGAAAGATGATAATGATAAAGATCAGGTTTCCATTATTGAAAACTTTCTTATTGCTTGTGATGTTGATGTTGTTAATCTTGCATGTCATGAGATGAGCTGGGTAGTTGACAGTGGTGCTTCTATTCATGCTACATCGCGGAGGGATCTCTTTTCAACCTATATAGCTGGTGATTTTGGGGTTGTAAAAATGGGAGATAGTGGCATAGCCAAAGTTGTCGGTGTAGGCGATGTTTGTTTAGAAACCAACAATGGCACAAAGTTGGTTCTTAAAAATGTGAAACATATTCCCGACATCCGTTACAACCTACTTTCTGTGGGTAGACTTGATGATGAAGGATTCTGCAATACTTTCTCTGATGGTAGATGGAAGCTCACTAAAGGAGCTTTGGTTGTGGCTATAGGTAAAAAGCACTCAACTTTATACTTGTTACAGACAGGGCTCTCCAGAACCACTATCAATGCAGTGGAGAATGAAGATACAGTTGAGTTATGGCACAAGAGACTGTGTCACATGAGTGAGAAAGGCTTATCGATGTTGGCTAAGAAAGGACTACTACATGGAGTGAAGAGTACTCATCTAAGAAATTGTGCTCACTGTTTAGCAGGTAAGCAGAATAAAGTTTCCTTCAAAGCATCCCCTCCTTCCAGAAAACCAAATGCACTTGATCTGGTGCATTCAGATGTTTGTGGTCCAATGAAGACAATGACACTTGGTGGTGCTCGTTATTTTGTGACATTCATTGATGATCAATCAAGAAAGATATGGGTTTACACCTTAAAGACAAAGGATCATGTATTGGATGTTTTCAAACAGTTTCAGGCCTCAGTTGAGAGAGAAACAGGGAGAAAGCTGAAATGTATCCGAACAGATAATGGAGGAGAATACTCAGGTCCATTTGATGATTATTGTCGAGAACAGGGTATTCGGCATCAGAAAACACCTCCGAAGACACCTCAATTGAATGGTTTGGCAGAAAGAATGAATAGGACATTGGTGGAGAGAGTCAGATGTTTGCTTTCACAAGCAGGGTTGCCAAGATCTTTTTGGGGTGAGGCTTTGAGTACAGTTGTACATGTATTGAATCTCACACCTTGTGTTCCCTTGCAGTTTGATGTGCCAAACAGAGTCTGGACAGGTAAAGATGTTTCTTATGATCATCTTCATGTCTTTGGATGCAAGGCATTTGTGCATATTTCCAAAGATGAAAGGTCCAAACTTGATGCCAAAACTAGACAGTGCATATTTTTAGGGTATGGTCAGGATAATTTTGGGTACAAGTTTTATGATCCAGTCAGCAAAAAGCTTATTAGAAGCCGTGATGTCGTGTTCATGGAAGATCAAACCATACAGGACATTGAGAAAGCAGATAAGACAGAGCCACAGTATAGTGATGACATGATAGACTTGGATCCAGTTCCTATAGCACCAACACCAGTGCCAGAAAATGCTGATGAGTTGCAGAATGACCAGCCAGATGCAGTTGATGTGAATGAAAATGCTCCCATACAGGCTGAAGCAAATAATGATGCTGATAATCAGTTGCAAGAACCAGATGTTCCAGCTCAACTAATTAGGAGGTCTAATAGAAATAGACAACCTTCCACACGGTATTCAACTAATGAATATGTGCTACTTACTGACGGGGGAGAACCCGAAAATTATGAAGAAGCGATGGAAGATGAACACAAGAAAGAATGGATTGAGGCCATGAAGGATGAAATGAAGTCACTATATGAAAATCACACCTTTGAGTTAGTAAAGTTGCCTAAAGGCAAAAGAGCTTTGAAGAATAGGTGGGTGTACAGAGTGAAGCAAGAAGAACACTCATCATGTCCACGGTATAAAGCTAGATTGGTTGTCAAGGGATTCAGCCAAAGAAAAGGTGTTGATTTTAATGAAATATTTGCTCCAGTTGTGAAGATGTCATCTATTCGAGTTGTTCTCGGTTTAGCAGCTAGTCTTGATCTAGAGATTGAGCAGATGGATGTCAAGACTGCTTTCCTTCACGGTGACTTAGAGGAAGAAATTTATATGGAGCAGCCAGAAGGTTTCGAGGAAAAGGAAAAAGAGGATTATGTATGCAGATTAAAGAAAAGTCTTTATGGCTTGAAGCAGGCACCGAGACAATGGTACAAGAAATTTGAGTCAGTTATGGGGGAGCATGGTTACAAGAAGACAATTTCTGACCATTGTGTTTTTGTGCAGAAATTTGATGATGATGATTTTATTATTTTGTTACTTTATGTTGATGACATGTTGATTGTTGGCAAGAATGCTTCTCGGATTGATAGGTTGAAGAAGCAATTAAATAAGTCTTTTGCTATGAAAGACTTAGGGTCAGCAAAACAGATCCTTGGCATAAGGATTAATCGAGATAGAGATGCTAAGAAGTTGTACATGTCACAAGAAAAGTACATTGAGAAAGTGCTTCAGAAGTTTAATATGGACAAAGCTAAAGTGGTTAGTACTCCTCTTGCTACTCACTTTAAATTGAGCACTAAACAGTGTCCTTCTACAGATGAAGAAAAGAAAGACATGCAGAAAGTTTCATATTCTTCAGCGGTAGGAAGTTTGATGTATGCAATGGTGTGTACAAGACCAGACATGGCTCATGCAGTTGGCACAGTTAGTCGTTTTCTTTCAAATCCAGGAAGAGAGCATTGGAATGCAGTGAAGTGGATTATGAGATATCTTCGAGGTACGTCCAGTTTGAAACTTAGCTTTGGATGTGAGAAACCTATGCTAGTTGGTTACACAGATGCAGATATGGCTGGAGATGTTGATACTCGCAGATCTACTTCAGGTTATCTAATTACTTTTGCAGGAGGAGCCGTGGCATGGCAATCAAAGTTACAGAAGTGTGTTGCACTTTCTACCACTGAAGCAGAGTTCATTGCAGCAACAGAATCATGTAAAGAGTTGCTATGGTTGAGAAAATATATTGAGGAGCTTGGTTTCAAGCAAGAGCACTATGTGTTATATTGTGATAATCAGAGTGCTATCCATCTTGGTAAAAACTCTACCTTTCATTTAAGATCGAAGCATATAGATGTGAGATACCATTGGATTCGAGATGTTCTGAGTTCTAAGCTGTTGGAACTTGAAAAAATTCATACAGATGACAATGGTTCTGATATGTTGACGAAGTCTTTGCCAAGAGAAAAGCTTGAGGTATGTCGATTGATCTCCGGGATGGTGAATCCCTCTACATAGTCGGGAGGGGGAGATTTGTTGGGTTATCCCTCCTATGTTGGAGGAGACTTAGCCCAACAAATGTGGGCTAAATTAATTAGTTTTAGCCTATTTGGTTGGACTATTTTTGGCCCAAAACGTGAGGCCCATTAGGGCAACCTTTTATGTTGAGAATGCAGAGTATGTGAGCCGTCTTCCACGAATTAAAAATAGAGGGAGGCAGGGGAGAAGATGCAGAATTGATATTCAGCGCGCAGTCTTGATCAAACGACGATCGGGAGGTGATCCGTGGTCCGATCGAGCTGAAATTTGGACAGCAGGTTCGCAACACGTGGTTCTTCAATCTGTACGGTGTGATCGCCATTTGCAGTTTTCTATCACAGTCAGATTTTTCAGAAACGTGGCTGCTGTTTATGTGAGATCTTCTCAATCTTTCTTTCTTATAATTGATGTTTGCCAAGAATATTGTTCTTGAGATTATGTGGTGATATATGCCTCTAGTTTTGGCTAGAGAGAACAGATTGTATACCCATTATTTGTTGATAGTGGAAGTTTTTGGGTGGACTACGGTCCCGTGGTTTTTACTCTCCACATTGGGGAGGTTTTCCACGTAAAAATTTGGTGTTCCTTTTGTGTTTTATTTTTCTGATCAGCTAAGTATTTGTGAATGCCTTGATATATATATATTAGGTGGATTGGCTCTAGTTGTTTGTTTTCTAACAGGTTTACACAAGGTGGGAGAGTTGTTGATTCCGTTGTGCTTTAATTATCTTGTTTGTTGTTACCTCCCAATCCCAACAGACACAACCCTCTATGCATCAATCAATAGCAATAATTTGATGTAAGTTGGCCCCATTGCTACCTCAACCTATATTTCTCGTCTTAGGTTGATAAAAGAGATGCTAGGTCTGCTGTATTTTTAATCTTTTGGATCCCTTTTCTCCCTAAAAAGAAAAATATAAAGGGTAGGGGCCAGGGCTCATCCTTGGATGTGCAGCGTGCTATTGAATTCTCAAGATAAATGACAAACTTGTAAGTAAAAACAAAAAAATATTAATTTCATAAAGTTCCAAAGCTAATAGTGACTTTGTACCCCTTATTTTGTTCGCATCTCTCTGATTGACCTGGCTAGTGTAATGCCAAAAAACAAAAACAAAAGGAAAAAAAAACTTATTTTGATCATGTGATATTGTCCATTGGATGATTACAATTAAAACATACAATCCCTCCTTGCAACCATAAAGAACAAGTTGCAATTATATCCACTGTCTGCCTCATTCACTATATATGATTTCTTAATTTAGTTTTCTTCATAATATAATCTCTATTATCAATCATTATTCTTTTGTAATCAAGTCCTTTGCAATATGAACTGTCATCTAGTATATGATAACTGCTGATAATGATTTAGACAGATAAATGGTTAATGGTTCCTCCAGTCCTCTCTCACACCCTCTTACAATCTCAATCTCTTGGGGTAGTGCATATCGCTCTGAACGATTTAATACTCCATTTATTTATTTTTTTTAATGGAAAAAATAAAATAACAAACACTTAATCAAATTATATTGGATATCTTGAATATTCGCAATCGAAATTTTGTTTCCAAACCTAGACGCACACTCTCTCTCTCTCTCTCTCTCTAATCCAAATTAATTAGTAGAGTACAAGTACAGTAGAACTACACTAGGTTTGATCCTGTCAGTTGAAAGCCTTTGACAAATAAAATCGAAGACAACCTAGATCTTACCGAGAATTAGATCTAGTATTTAGACATAAACGTGCGAGTTTATGTCTAAATACTAGATCCTCAATCTGTTTAGGTCAGGTCCAAGACTTACCTTGATTCATCTGCATCATGGTTAAACCTAAAGAAGGGAATAAAAGCTTCGAAAAAGTATTTGTTTCTTGAAACCAATTTCCTTGGAAAATTCAACAACCGACTCCTTTGTGGATGTGATTTAAAAAGTGTGGGTCAAAAGGCTATAAGCTAAAAAGATATCTTTGCTTGTTGGCCAAGCTTTAGAGTAATGAATTGAGCTGCAGAGACTAGAGATTGGTGGGCCATCGATTCGTCTGCCATTTGTGCATTGCAACCACCCCCAATGCTGACCATGTGCTTATCCATTCTATAAAAAGAGCAGGAATAATCCCATTTTCACCCGTACGTACATGTCGTGGATACCTTTGTGCAAAACTATATCCAAGATCTAAAACTATTAATTATTCCACCAGCTTGCAGATTCCAATGGACAAACGCCATTTGAGTTCAGGCTCTCTCATGTTATTAATTTCAATTAGCATGTGGTGCCGGCCTCACCGGAGACACATGATGAGGGTTATCTCAGGGTTCTACTTAATTAATCATGGTCAGAAAACATACTTTTATGCTCTACTTCCACTCATCATATCACTGTGTGGAAGACACACACAAAACAGTACAAAATTAACTTAAAAGGATGCAAATGGTTCAGATTGTTTGTTTTTTTTTTTTTTTTTTTTTTAACTTTTTACAGTTAAGGGTGATTAAAGTTAGTGGTCCTGTGTCATCTTTCCGGCAATAAAACCTAGCTAAGATGCTGTATCAAAATAAGTAGCTTTGTTATTTTGCGAAAACATTCAATCGTGCTTCTAAGAACCAAGTCATTTTCTTATGTTGCACTTGCTTGCCTTCTCTCTCTCCGTGCGCGCATGCGACAGCATGGAACCACGTGATAACAGAAGCTAGTATTCATGGATTTTTCCTCCCTGCTGGAAAATTAAAATGGATTCTTCTTGCGTTTTATGGTTTACTTCGCTTCTTTTATTCACCAAACCCACTGGCAATTTTTAACAGCAAGCAACTACTGCACAATAATAAGAAAAAAAAAAGGGGGAAAAAATCATCTGGAAGAAAGAGCTGTTAGTTTGTGTCCCTTAGAGAAACTAGAACTTCTCTTTGGGATCGGAACCAATTAGCAAAGAAGTCGGTTTACAGCGTAAAGATAGTTGGCTACAATCAGCAGCTGAATTCTCTAGTCATCATAATTTCTAGTTTAGTTAATTTCTTCTTTCACTCCCTCGTACGTACCAAACCTTCTAGTAATTCAGGAAGAATATATAGCTAACCGAAAGATCAAGTAGAAAAACAAGATCATCTCTTTCTCTAGATCCAACCCATGAGAGAATTTACAATGGTGCGCAACCACTGCAAAAGAAAGAAGAAAGAAACACCAGCCCATGTAGAAGAAAGAGTAAAAGGCTAGCTGCATTTAGCATCTACATAAGTTCGCCGTAGTTATAGTAAAGCAATCTCAATATAATTCCCGGCAATCACTGGTATCGTTCTCATATGAAGAAAGATTAAACAGAGTATCATTTATCATGGTCGTGGAGAGAAATTACAAGAGATCGGGAGGAATCAGATCAACCCACTCGAATTTTCTTGACCGGGAGAGGGAGAAAGATGGAGGCGAGATCAGGTGGAACTGGGTGGAAACCCTGCGGTGGAGGCCCGAATTTCCTCTTAATCGGCCGGGGCTTCCTTGGGGCCGGCGGGCACACCAAGGCTGGCCTGAGTGCATGCTCTTCGGACTTCGGTGTGACGCAGTACTCCTTCTCTTCCTTGGCAGGCGACCCCGGCTGGAGGCCCTCCACGGGCTTGGTATGGACCCTGGTTGTCTGGATTGGTGGAAGGGATGGCAGTTCATCATCCAAAACAAGCTCTAAGCCCATCGTTCAAGTCGACGACAGCAAGAGTGGGGAGACTAGAATTGCATTGGGATTATTGAAGACGTGGATAACGATGGCGGGGGCATAAAGAAGTAGCTCACAGGGACTTAAGGAGGGGGGCAAGGCAGGCGTGGAGACACATGAGATGGTGGTGATGATGGTCTTCGCAAGAGGAGATGGGAAAAAAAAGAGAACCGAATTATATGGAGAGGTAGTGCAAAGAGTAAAAAGAGTCAGAGAGAGGAACGCAATGCAAATGATTGTGAGGAATGAGGGAGGAGAGAAAGCTTCGAAAGGCACAGAAGAGGAAAAGGTAAGGAGCAGAAAGAGTAAGGAAATGGGAGTTAAAGGCAAGCCTTAACTCGGGGCTTGGCTCTAGCTGTGGCCGACTGTTATCTCGAGTGGAGCCCGCAAGTTGGCCCCCTAGGGGCTGGGTTGCACCATGGTTAGATTAGGTTGGCAAGTGTTTGATAGAGCCCATGGTTAATATCTTGCCTTCGCAGTGCAACTGGTTCATCCCAGCCATACCCATGCTGATCTTGATGACTTCGTTAATAGTTGTAGTTTTTTTGGGTATTCATGGCATTTTCTGTGAGGAATCAACTCTCGGAAAGCATTAAAAGTATATCTAGCAGTGCATTTATTTTGCATGCTCACTTTTCCTCCTCGGTCCATCTCATTAAAATTCACAAAAGATAAGGGAGATCTTCCAGAAGGCAGCCCCAATTAATGGAGTTATTTAAAGAATCCTCTTGAATGCTTGTGAAACTAGGAGACTGCCGCTCCTTTTGTGGTCAGCATTAGGTTTCATGATCTTAAAGCCAGATCTCTCCCTCCCTCCCCTGGAGCTGCAGGCAAAAGCTGTGCACAGCACATGGCATTTGTGGGGTTAGGAGGGGTTAACTTTCCTTTTAAGATTTAATTAATCAAATCAGCCTGCTTTAAAACTGAAAAGGGCTGGAAAATAATTATAAACAACCAATAAAAACATGGTTAAAATAGTATAATAGCTGCGATGTTATGATCAAATTGGGTGGCCGGGCCCTGTCTCACCAAATACTTCTTGGGATCCAAGGACCACCGGCTGCCAAAAGGTGCAGCTCAAATTCTTCTCCTCTCGGTGCATCAAAGGCTTTTATTCCAGCAGTGGATGAGTGTACGTTGCCACGTGCTACCACTCATACATGGTCATGGAGCCGCTCGTAAAAGCTCGATTAAATGGTCGGGTGAATTTGATATGTCAACTCAACAACTGTAGGGCTATTCACTGCATGAATTAAGTGGTAAGTTTCTCAAATAGAAAACAATTATTACATTATATATATATATATATATATATATATATATATATATATATATATATATATTGAAAAGAAGAAAGATATAATCCTTGTGATAAGACAAATTTGGTTGTATGGATTGGTGGCAATGCAATCAGTCCGCCTTAAAACTATCAGATCCAGATGAAAGTTCTCCATTAAATGCTATATAATTATGGTGATACGGATTTTATAGAGTTTCTCAAAAAAAAAAAAAAAACATTACAGGAGAACTCTACAGTAATAATTAATTTAGAAGAATAAATATTTTTTTCATAAGTAAATACAACCAGACATATTAAAGGATAACAACTCAGGATCTTAACCAACTAGGCATATCACAGTGTCTCCTAGTCCACATAGACCATGGGCTGGAATACCGCAGTACGGGCTCATCGAGACTAACCACGGGCCGATCGTGATGCTTGTGATTAGATTTAAATAAATTTAGATCCTTAGCTTAATAAGGACGTTAGGACTTGAATGGAGAAATATGTGAGGATATGCGTGGGTATGTATTTAGTTCTAGATCAGTTATTCATTGGGTAGATCTTGGGTACTTATACAAAATTAAGGAGCCAAAATAATACCTTCCGCTAGTTTTTTTGAGTGAGGTTCTAGATTGTTGCATAAAGTGTTTTTATAAGAGAAGGAATCATGAATATAAGAGTTGGAAAGAAGAACGAAAGGTTATGGAGGATGAAAGAAACTCACATATTTTGGAACTGTGAGCAGTTGGTGACTGGTATGAGTCCTGACATACCACTTTACTTTGACGACGATTTCCTCTACGGGTGAATTCTTTTTCAAATCAATGAGGAGAAGTAATATTATGGAAGAATATAAATTTATCAATGGTGCGTAGAGCAAGGAAGTAAAATTTTCAAGTAATTTAAATATTTCCTACTCTTTTTGAAGAAATAGGAATCATTTATAGTATATAGAGCAAGGAAGCACATGTATGCACGGTGTGGAAGGAAGCTCGCCCACTTTGTTGGTTTACGTAGTTAGCCTTTATGGGTTGTTTTCTTGCGTATAGATGCATGATAGCCTTTTCGGAAAACAAAAACCAAGATTGAAGGCTCCAAAAGTGAACAAAAGTGCAATATGCGTTGCATATGAAGAGGAAACAGGAAAGCAATATAAGAGAAAAGGCAATGAAACAAAGTGACTAGGGAGGGTATGGAAGAAGCCTCTCGTATGATAAACTTCATGGGTTCTCAGCTACTTGTTTGTTATACCCATTAGACCTTGAAAAAACTTCTTCATCAAGGATGATCTTTTTATCATAGAAGGTCACCTTTAGTAATAATATGGAAGAATAAAGGTTGTTCTTAAAAGAAAAGGAAGAATAAAGGTTTAAATATACATACAATGAATAATTAAAGTTCATATGGTATAAACAGCCGCATAAAAAGGAAGCATACAGAGGGTGTAAAGCCATGTTCCCCCTGTAGAAAAAAAAAAGAGTTGAACAAAAGCTTTAAGGTGAATATTCTTTGAGGAATTAAAGCTAACACCTGCTGGGCATAAACAGATTTACAAGTGAAACAAACTAAAGGAATGTAAACTCAAGCCAATTGGAAGAGGAAATTCATCTGTTCATATTCTTCAAGAGAAAGAAAAACGACCTTACAAAATGGGCTAAAAACAACAACTAAATTAAGCTAAAAATTAGCAACCACTTAGCAACTACTTAGAAACCACCTAGCAACTACTTAGAAACCACTTAGCCACTAAAAAACAATATAACATGTAATCCTGATAACTAGGAAGCTTAAAGACACGTAGCCAACTAATACCCAAAGAATAGGACAACAGATAACTAAAAAATTATTCAACAAACCCTCCTTTAAACTAAACTTTATATCAAAGTTCAGTTTAATAACTTCTCCAACATACAAACACCGAGCAACTTCCTTTGTTTCTGAAATGTTGACAACTTGAGAGGTTTGGTAAAAATATCAGCAATCTGGTCTTCACTTCTGCAGTAGACAAGATCAATGACCCCTTCTTTCACAAGGTCCCTCAAGAAATAATTCCTCACATCTATATGCTTGCATCTTCCATGAAAAACTGGATTCTTGGACATCTTAATTGTTGAGCTGTTGTCACAGAAAATAATAAGTGGTCCCTCTTGCTTGAAATAACATTCTTCAAGAATTCTTTGCAACCATATTGCTTGGCAAGCACATGAAGTTGCTGCTACAAATTCAGCTTCAGTTGTTGATAAAGTCACAATCGGTTGCTTTCTTGATGACCATGAAACAGCTGCTGTTCCCATCATAAAAACATAACCAGATGTGCTCTTTCTGTCATCAAGATCCCTTGCAAAATCACTATCTGTGAAGCCAAACATGTCTGACTTTTCTCCATTCTTATAAAATAAACCATACTCAGCTGTACCTTTCAAGTACCTGAGAATTCTTTTTGCTGCCAGGAGATGCATTTCCTTTGGACTCTCCATGTATCTACTGATAAGGCTCACAGCATGCATGATATCTGGCCTTGTAGCAGTTAAATACATCAAGCTTCCCACTATTTGCTTGTACAAAGTGCTGTTGACTTTCTTCCCTTCAGGATTTCTAACAAGCTTCATTCCTGCATCAATTGGTGTGCTGACAGGATTGCAATTCTTCATTCTAAACCTGTCCAAAATGTCTTGAACATACTTTTTCTGCGAAATAAAAATGCCTGCAGCAGATTGATTCACCTCTATTCCAAGATAATAATGCATCAATCCAAGATCTGACATCTCAAATTCAGCCATCATAGACTTTTTAAACTTATCAAACATAACCATATCATTTCCAGTGTAGATTAAATCATCTACATACAAACAGACAATAAGCATCTTCCCACCTTCTGATTTTATGAAAAGTGTATGTTCATAAGGACATTTTTCAAAACCTTCCTTCAGAAAATAAGATTCAATACGACTATACCAAGCTCGTGGGGCTTGTTTTAGTCCATACAATGCCCTTTTTAATTTATACACTTTATGCTCATTTCCAGCCTTAACATAACCAGGGGGTTGATGAATAAATACCTCCTCATCCAAGTCTCCATGCAAGAAGGCTGATTTAACGTCCAGTTGATAGAGTGGCCATGAATTCTGTGCTGCCAAAGCAATTACCAAGCGAATCGTATCATGCCTTGCAACCGGTGCATAAACTTCTTTATAATCGATACCAAATTCTTGCTTGTAACCTTTGGCAACTAGACGAGCTTTGTATTTGTCAATCTCACCATTCTCCTTCAACTTTGTCTTGTAGACCCATTTTACTCCAATAGCCTTCTTCCCTTTTGGAAGTTCAGTTAACTCCCAAGTATTGTTTCTTTCAATAGCTGCAATTTCTTCATCCATTGCCTTCTGCCATTTGGATTCTTTGGTAGCCTCTTCAAAAACTGTAGGATCACAGTCGGAAAATAGAGCAAAATATGTCAGTTCTTCCTCATCAGATTGTTCAATTCCAGGTACTTCATAATCAATCATCCATGCTGGTCTTCTTCTGACACGTTGAAACTGTTGTCCTTCATTTAATTCAGCTTCTGGAGCTTGTGGAGTTGCTGGAGCTACTGGAATGATGCTCTGACTCCCTGGTGTTTGCTGCTCATTCTCCCTAAGTTGCTGCTGTTTTTCCTCTTCAATTTCCCCATCAAAAACAACTTGTATCTTCTGTTCAGCTTTGCCTTCATCCCATTCCCAGAATTTTCCTTCATCAAAAATCACATCCCGACTGATGATGATTTTCTTGGTGTTTGGATTGAACAGCTTGTATGCTTTGGAATGATTGCTAACACCAAGAAAGATAGACTTTTCTCCCTTATCATCTAACTTCTTCCTCTTCTCATCTGGAATGTGAGCATAAGCAATACAACCAAAAATCTTAAAATAATCCACACCTGGTTTTCTTCCGCTCCATGCTTCCTCAGGTGTCATATTTTGAACAGCAAAAGTTGGACTTCTGTTCAGAATATGAATGCTCCAGTTGACTGCTTCAGGCCAAAAATTCTTGGGAATGTTGCTTTTCTTCAAAAGGCTCCGCACCATATTTAAGATAGTGCGATTCTTCCTCTCACAAACACCATTCTGTTGGGGCGTATAGGCTGCTGTCAATTGCCTCTTGATTCCATGTGTCTCACAGAAATTTGCAAATTCTTGTGAGTTATATTCTCCTCCACAATCAGTACGCAGCACCTGTATTTGACTCCCTGCTTCCTTCTCAACAATTACTTTAAAGCTTTTAAAAGCCATTAAAGCTTCAGACTTTTGTTGTAAGAAGTACACCCATGTTTTTCTACTAAAATCATCAATGAAAGTAATGAAATAGCGTTTACCTCCATTGGAAACTGGATTAATTGGTCCACAAATATCAGAGTGTACAATCTCCAATAGCCTCCTTGCTCTGGTTGAACTCCCCTTTGGAAATGGATCACGGTGTTGCTTGCTAATAACACATTCTTCACAAACAATTGAGGGACTTTCAAAATTAGGCAGACCAGTCACCATGTTCTTTTGTTGAAGTTGCTTGAGACCACCAAAGTTTAGATGACCATAGCGAGAATGCCACAGCCAAGCCACATCATTTGTCTTTGCTGAGAAACATGACTGACTAGCACAATTTAGATGCAGAGGAAACATTCTGTTAGCTGTCATTTTAACTTGAGCAATTAAGCCCAATTTGGAATCTTGAATCCGGCACACTCCATCTTTGATGATAATCTCATAACCCTTCTCTTGCAATTGACCAATGCTTAGCAGATTGGTCTTCAATTCTGGAACATAAAGGACATTAGAAATTTTTTGAGAGGCATTACGCTTCATTTGAATGATCACCTGTCCTTTTCCCATGACCGAGACTTTAGAATTGTCTCCGAACTTCACATTATCTCTGAAAGAATCATCCAAGGTGGAGAAAGCTGCCTTGTCTCCACACATATGATTGCTGCAACCAGTGTCTAAATACCACAGGTTCTTATTTGACCCTTCTCCAGCATGACATACCATCAACAAGGATATTTCCTCCTCAGTTTCTGCAAAATTTGATTTTTCTCCTTCATTGTTAGGCAAATTAGCTCGACATTCAGATTGGTAATGCCCATACTTGTGGCACCGAAAGCACTCAACTTTGGACTTGTCTGCTGACTTTGGTCTATAGGAAATCTGAAATCTGCCACGCCCCCTTCCTCTTCCTTCAAAAAACTGAGTTTGCTGATTTCTTCCTCTACCTCTGCCTCTTCCTCTGTTTAATCTATTTGAAAATGAAGAAGAGGTGCCGATTGTGGCCTTTAAAGCTTGCTCATTCTGCTCTTGTCGATTCAGCTTCCTTTCATGTACCAGCAAGGAACTTTCAAGTTCTTCAAGTGACATTTCATCAAGATCATTTGCCTCCTCAATAGCACAGACAACAAAATTATATTTTGGTGTCATTGAACGCAGTATCTTCTCAACAACAGTAACATCTTGTGTCTTATCACCATGGGTCCTCAATTTGTTGACAATTGCCATTGTCCTAGAGAAATAGTCAGTAACAGTCTCACCCTCTTTCATTCGAAGTATTTCAAACTCCGAACGAAGTGCTTGAAGCTGCTGCCTCTTTGTTTTTGTGGTTCCCTGGTACTTTTTCTTCATTGAATCCCAAATTTGCTTGGAGGTATCTTTGCAAAGAATAGTCTCCAAGATTGTCCGATCAATTGCCTGAAAAAGATAATTTTTTGCTTTGAGATCCTTCAATTTTAAAGCCTCCAACTCTGCCTTCTGAGCTTCTGACATCCTAGCAGTTGGTTCTGCTACTCCAGACTCAACCACATCCCAATACTCTTTGGACCTCAAGAAATTCTCCATCAGCATGCTCCAATGATCATAGTGACCATCAAAGCGAGGAATTGCTGGCTGCACAAAGGTTTCAGACGCCATTAGCTGCTGCGTTTGGTCCCCTCAATGAACCTGCTCTGATACCAAATGTAGAAAAAAAAAAGAGTTGAACAAAAGCTTTAAGGTGAATATTCTTTGAGGAATTAAAGCTAACACCTGCTGGGCATAAACAGATTTACAAGTGAAACAAACTAAAGGAATGTAAACTCAAGCCAATTGGAAGAGGAAATTCATCTGTTCATATTCTTCAAGAGAAAGAAAAACGACCTTACAAAATGGGCTAAAAACAACAACTAAATTAAGCTAAAAATTAGCAACCACTTAGCAACTACTTAGAAACCACCTAGCAACTACTTAGAAACCACTTAGCCACTAAAAAACAATATAACATGTAATCCTGATAACTAGGAAGCTTAAAGACACGTAGCCAACTAATACCCAAAGAATAGGACAACAGATAACTAAAAAATTATTCAACACCCCCTAGGGGAAATAATGCATTGTTGGGCATTTGGTTAGTGCAATAAAACATAGATTAGAACTTGATATGTGACCCTTGATCTTGTTTTCACATAAGTCCTTTAGCAGTTCTATCAAAGAACAAGGATTCTTTTGGTAATTGTGCTACATTAATTACTGTCACCATAACAGGAGGAATCATGAGATACTAGTGTGGACCAAGAATGGATAAATATGGAGCCTGAGAGAGGAGTGGCGGGAAGCCATAAAGAAAAAAAAAAAGAAGAAAAGAAATGGAGACATGATAGAAATGATAAGAGAAGAACCAAAAGGAGCATCAAATTGAGCGAGGGAAGACAACAACAGATCCTTTAATTCCGAGTAATGATCCAAAGAAAATAACGGGTTCAACAGAATCAAATCCATTCTAGGGAAGGAGAAGCCGAAGAAACCAGCCCTTCGGATTTTATTACTTGTCTTAAAGCTCTAATAACAGAACCGCCACATATGTACACTACTCCTCTTCATCCATGACTACATATAATAAAGAAAGAGCACGGACTTCAGAGAAAGTAGCATGAGGAGGACCACCTCCCTTCCTTTCTTTTTCAATTCCCCCTTGCGTTTTTTTTTTTAATATTTCATGGCAGGTGACTAGGGTATACGTCCTAGAATCTTAAAGAGTAAGGCGAACACTTCCTCCACATGCCCTCAGAGTCATCATGCACATGGAATGAAGTGCAAAAAGAGAAACGTACCCTTTACTCCAATTTAAAGTTTCTCCACCTTCATAAGAAGCCATTTATTTCCATCTCCTTCGGACCAAAAGATAAAATTACGCACAGTGAGAATCTTCATTGCAAATGGTAAAAATCCGTAGAAAAATTAGTTGGGGGGTGGCTCGGGCTCGTGAAGAGGGAAGGATCGAAGACGGTGGTCGGAAGCAGACACCAAAAAAAAAAGAGAGGGGGAGTTGGTGGCGTGTCAACGTATCATATCCCATGCAGACGGAGCAAATGCTAGCCGATTACCTGCACAAAAAGTTTGTGTTTGCGGCCTCTGCACATCCCAAGGCAGCTAGTTAAGATGTGATACACCCCTTTCGAATCTTCTCCGCACCCAAAGAGTGATAAATTTACGAACCACCTAATTGCAAATGATTGGAAAATTTCACAAGGTTCAAGGATTAGAATACGGGGGGCCAAAATTTCGCATAAAAACGACTTAAAATCTTATTTCATATAGGCTAAAGTCTTTATAAGCTGCCTTTTGATCTTTATTTACAGATATTGTTGGACACCCATGCATTGCTAAGCGAGATTACAATGTTAAAAGCAAATGGAAAAATTGTCAATTGTACCTCGTCATGGACCCTACGGAAAGCTATGTAACAACATTCACCAATTTGACATGGCAGCTAATCAAGGAACCCACCTACGAGCTAATTACGCCTTAAAATGTTGTTCGTGAAGCTTGTTGTTTAAGGCATCGCCTCGATCTTTGTTGTTCTTTCTCAAGAATATTTTTGTCCCCACACCCTTCAAGTCTCTGATGGTTTTGCATGCATAATGTCAGTCTTCGTTTGTGCTTGATTCTACATTTACTAACAAACTTACTAGTTGGCTATCTCTAGCATTTGCAGCAAATTGGAGTTGCATTATTGTTCATTTGATGACCGAATGATCGGTCCCCCTCTTCATTTATTGATAATTTGATGACTGAATGATCGCCCCTCCCCCCCCCCCCCCCCCCCCCCCACCCCCAATATATATATATATATATATATAAGAGTTAAGCTAAAATTTAAGGTCAACTTTGATGGCAGTGTCAAGGATAGAGATAGTAGGGATGGAACTGGGTTAATGATCCAAGGTCTAAACTTGAGACTGATTACAGTGGATGAGTCACTAATTTTTGATGTCTCAATTTCGGAAGCAAAGCTTAGGGCGACTTAGGTCGATGTTATCTATGCAAGACAAGTATTGAAGGCCAACTGGCTGGATCCAAAGTCAGAGAGGTTTGAGGGGGGGACTCACTCGCTCTCACTTGATATCTAGAAAAGCTCGTGAAAGTGTGCTTTCTGGACATATCTACTATGAGATGGATAGTATAGCCGATTGGGTTGATATTTTTATGGCGGAGCATTTACAAAAGTATTTAGGACCAACTTGTCAGTTGTCCCGATTGCTTTTTATGATATTATGTTTTCTAATCTTATGAAATGTATCCATATTAGATATGCATGAACCATCTATTTTATAAAAGAGAAAAGCATTGTCATGGGGTTTCCTTGAGCATGAAGTTTCCATTCTACTCTTAACAAACCATAAATCAACCTGGTTTGTAATACTTGGGGAAATTAATAAGCTGGCATAATTTTATCACGCTTGAGAGGAAGGAAATAAAAAAAAAAAATCCGGGAAGCAAGCTAGCTACCTAGGCTTTTTGTTAAGTAATAGGCTGTCCTTTTAAACTTTATGGTCCCAAACCATCATAAAATTTTCGTACATTACTTTGTCTCTAGCTCCCTCACGCTGCGACCACATTAGGGGGAGTATATTCTAATAAAGCCAAGCCAGATGCTTCCCTCTAAGAAGGATGTCGACATTGGATGCCCTGCATGCTGCTGTCTGGTGACGTCGACAGGTGTGGTGGTTTCGCCGTCTGCAAGTCTACTACTAAGATATACGCCCTCGATATATTGATTTTCTCAAATGTATGCTTTGCTAATAACTATTCCTGGCTTCTCCAATAATTCGCTGAATAATATTCAATCCAAACCTACTGCATGCAAAGTAAAAATTATGTGTATGTGTTGACATATAAAACTTATAGAGGGTGTAGCATTAAGGGTAAATCTTTCCTTTTTGTTTTTCTTAATAACTAAAAGCCCCACTAAAACATAGGTATCAAAACACACGTCATGTAGCCACTCTGCCTCTGACAAGAGATCCCCACCACCGGATATCCAAGGAAACTATTTTCAACTTAGCTCCTTACAATTGGTTGGAAGCAGGTATTTGGATTTTCCTTCCCTTTTCCCTGTTATAAACTCTCTCCATTCTCGGCATTTTCAAACGTTCCGGTGATGATGGCTAGAGTTCTACGGGCCAGCAGTTTCCATTCTCATGGTGGTCAGAGTAGAGCTGGTCATGAGCTAGACTTGAACACAAAAATATCAAATTACAAGAAGGCCTAGTCCGAAGTCTGATCAAAAATGAATAAAGTTTAGGCCTCAGATTCAACCTGTGAAGAGCTTTGGTGGCCAATATGATATATTATTATATAATATCTTCCAATCTAATTTACTTCTGAAGCTTTGTCGCTAGTCCTATAGTACTAAATACCGAGTAGTTAATATTTACAAATTTTAAGAATATGAATATAAGTAGTATCAAGGCCATTTTTGCTATTTTATTTTGACAAAAGAGTGCCTACTTTGTATAAGAAGATCATCAAGAGGTCTATCACCTACATGTGCATGGTTCTTGCTGTGGAGGTGAAGTCATTATATGGCCTTATTTGATTAGAACACGTCCAACTCGAAAGAGACCATCACCAGTTAAAAGCTAAGCCGCGCATAATTGGCAATGAACTTGAGCCACATAAAAACAAATGGCTTGTTGAAAGAACTTATCAGTTATCACCGGAGTGAGCACTGCAACAAAAGAGCTACTACAGGTACTTATAGCTACCTTAATAGCTGAAAAAATTGTCGCAAGTAATGGGTTATAACTCGAAAACAAGAAGGAAAAGCATCACCAAAATTTTCATAAATGTTGTATATCTTCTTACCCAAGTAAATAAATAGATGGATAAAACTATAGTTTGTATTTGAAGCGTTGGGATTATCAACTGCTTGGCTCTTTACTGATGGCCTTGTACCCTGCCTTGAGGTTTAGTGGGTTGTCAACTTGCGTGGCTGCTCTTTCGGTTAAGCATGTCTTGATGCAAGGAAACACATGCAATGGTGCGAGATCCCAGGACCTTTTATTTATTTTCATAGTATTATACAGGATAATGGGGAGATTTGTTTGCCCAAATCCTACTTACTTGCCACCTCTAATCCTCCATCCGGGCGTTCCTACTCCCACTGCCAAAAGCTCGCGACTTCCAAGGAAGTGAAGTCGCTTGTTGCTCCTTATAAAAAGAACTACGTACGAAAAGCAGGAAAAGATACGAGAAAAAAAAGAGAGCAGCATTGATGGATCGACAAGGCATATGATCTACTTATTGCTTGGGGGAACGTCATTCTCAAAAGATATTTTAAATACCAGAAAGACACAAAAATCTAAGTGTAATATGATCACTGCATGCTGCTTCTTTTTTTTTCTTTTTTTTTTAATGCCACGGCTGTAAACACTATCGTGGCATGAATACAATCAATAAAATTTATTGAAAAAAAAATGACGAAGCGGTGGAGAAGAGGTCTTCTGGTGTGTCCAGAAGATCTTTTCGGAGTGTTGGGCCGTAAAGAAGGCAATCCAGTCGGCGGTCCTGTTCGTCTTCCGATACATATGTGCATCCTGAAAGGCGCTACAATCCCCCATCATCCAATAAATGTCGCAGAGCAAAGTGTTTCCATCCCCTCTCCTTCTCTCATCTTCTGTCTACTCGATCATCGTGGTTAAGTCTCCTTTAAGAAAAATGCGCTCAACTCTCAGTACCTCTCTCACATAGGTGATACCCTTCCATGCTGCCCTGAGCTTCGCTCCTATGGCTATCAATCCAACGATGCATCACCCCCAAGCATCAATTAGCCTTGAGTCCTGACTCCTAATCACAAAGCCCACACTAGTTCTGTCTTCATCACCGAGAGTGTTATCATCGAAGTTCACCTTAAGATGGTTAGAGGATGAGGGTGAGGGCTCTCAAGAGGCATGGTCGAAGGGTGAGGGCTCCCAATAGATAAAGAATTAAGCGAAAACTATTATATTTAATCATGAATTTTTTTTACGGAATTTGTCTCTCAGCAATTTTTATGTTAGAAATAACATATTGTTGATTAGACCACGAATTAAAAATATTTAAAAAACTATATTGCTCTTTCTCAAGGTCCGATCGGCCTTCTTCTAAACCGAATTAATCTCAACCAATCCACTTACCATCCGTGATCACAAGGTCCCGTTGTTGTATCAAGGACGAAGAGGGATCCCTTCTATATAAGAGAGAGAGAGAGAGAGATACCAACAAAGGCCTCGTGGTGTCCTAATCTAATGCGATGTACCTCTTCCTAGTGAAAAATACGGTGTACCTCCTATGGAGCAGCATCCATGCAAAACGTGGTCCCAATGACCGCTGTTTTCACCCAAGAGAACGTAGTAAAAGACATTAGATCCATGGCAGTGTACTCCACATCCGTAACACTTTATATAAAAAATATAAAATATATAAATAAATTTATTTCAATCTACCAACTTAAGTTTTTGAAATAAAAATAATTTTAATACAGTATCAAAGCAGGAGTCCCGAATTCAAATTGTCTATGCTCATTTATTAAGAAAAAATCCGGCCCACATACTAGAAAGAGTATAAAAAATATAAAATATATAAATAAATTTATTTTATTCTACTAGCTTAAGTTTTTGGGCAAAGTTATTTTTTTCTGGTTTCATTTAGTAACTTGAATTCCTCCTCTTCTTTTCCTTCAAAAGCCTGACAGCCTACGGGTACCACGGATCTTAATACTGCGTATGGACAATGTTGGACCAATGCTTCTTGGAATTTGTAACGCATAGTGGACAAATATGGGGCCACAATAATTTTAAGGGAATGATTTTAGCTTGCAACGGGGCCGGGGAACCCATGTTTGGTCAATTTATATTCTGTGAGACCGATTTGGCCTTTCTTTATCTGAGTTAAACTGACAGAAAACAAAAATAAAAGAGAAAGGTACATACTTCCTAAAAATTGCTTGCGTAGTATATATATATATATATGTGTGTGTATATATATATATATTGGTAAATCGGGCTTTTATATTCTTTGACTCTTCTTGAAGCGAGATTTTGCATATGCATGCTCCCAAGAACTGAAATTTATGAATATGTCCCACCATTAACATATAATTTGGATTAGAACCTTGGTTTTCTTTTGAGAAAGAGACTTGTGGTTAAATGTTTTTCCTCCAAAAGAGAAGTACGGCCACATATTGGTCTATCATTTTATTCCTTCAGGCTATATTTTGCATATATGTGTATGTATATATATATATATATATTTAATTAGAAGGAGGTTAATTGTTTGTTTAAACTTGGAAGAGTGAATATCACACATATACACCACTGATGCACAATTTGAATACATTTGTAAAAATCTTCAAGCATGCATGATACTGACTAAATAATCAAGGATAACTTAACTTTACGCCATCCAGACTAAGATTTAAATGAAGAAAATGTATGTAAAATAAAAGAAGGGTTATACATGCAAATTTTGAAATTTGGTAAGGTCTTTACGTGCAGAAATTCGAAAAAGTGTTAGTTTTTGAATTAAAAAAAAAAAAAGCAATTTGGATGCATGTGGTGTTCATTTAGGCATTTAACATTATGATTGTAGACTCTTTTTTCTTTTTTGCTATCCCCCATGTTCTTCAAAATTCAATTGGATGATGATCAAGTCAAATGGTAACCTCTTCTTTAATCTTGACTAGGTTACTCTGAATACATATTTCAACTCGAATGACTAAGGAACCTATATTTAGTCTGTAAGTGTTGCCCTCAGCTCAGCCGAAGCTCCCAACATGAAAAGTAGTCCATGTACTAATTTCATGGTCAGATGACCATCATGGTTGGGGTGGGGGAAGAAAATCCCAAAATACCAGCTTGGCCAAGTGGTCCAGTGTGGGTTGAGATGGCCCGGGTTTCAGATTCCATTGCCCTTACAAAGGGGTGCAATCGTCCAAGAACTATAGCACCATTGCTCATCACAATGGGAACCTCAAATCTCTGGCTTAGGCATATTCCGAACGCCATGGAGTGAAGATTTTTACTTCACTTGCTGCAGAGTTTTCAAATCTCACGGGGTACATGGGCAATGGATCAGATCGAAATGCGAGCCCAATTGGTCGCAACCAGATGTCTTGAGTTAACTAAGCCCAAGCAAATGATGGGACAGGCCTGGATCGACGTAAAACTTGTCTCTGGAGGCCAGGCCACTTGAGCCTGCTAACCAAAGGCCCGATCTCATTTGAGACAGGACAAAGATCCAGGATGGTGAAGAGAAACTTAGGCCAACTTGAATGGCATATGGAATTCTGGCCTTTAATATCTCGCTCAAAATAATTTGGCATATCTTAAGATAGAGCCATTTATCAACCAAGATGAAAACTTTGATGTTCACTTGGAGTTCTCAACACCGTCAGTTGGGCCCTAAAACAACATCTACTAACTAAGGCCCAACAGTTCAGGATATCTACGGCACCAAAAAAAAAAAAAAACCATATCATCATATATGAGGGCCCTTATGGTATTGCCTTTTTTTTAATTTTCAAAAAACTCAAAAGAAATGAATTAGACTGATACGACAAGAATGTAGAAACCCTCTTGTTTTTAAGTTGTTTGAAAAATTTTTAGGTGGCAATTGTTGACCCAAATGAGATCACTAAAATAATATTAGATTATTAGTGATTCTTATCTCAGAGTAATCTGATATTTGATGACTTAAAATTATTGTGTTTGATATGCTATGTACCAGTAATTACGAATTTCTAGATATCCATGAATCACCAGACGCGACGATCCTTCTCCAAAGAGTGAGTTCTTCTTACCCTCTTTTTTGAGAGGGAGAGAATGGCGAGGCACTGCCGTCACCAAGTTAATGAAAGGGATTAAACGATGAGATTTAGAAATTAGTGAAAACTAGTGGAGATGTGCGCATATTCTACGAAGTTTCTTGGATAAATGGAATTCAGGATCATTTTGCATCTAGATGTCTATTGGCATCTCTTTGGATCTATGTCGAATCCAAATAGTTAGAAAATGATCGGATGATTATATATGGTCATGATATGTTCATTGGCATGACAGATATTTATTATGGGACTCATGATGTTGTCCTATAGTTAGGAGATTACATGCCATCGACATATTTAGAACGAACCTATCTTACAAATTCTAGTTATCAATTATCATGCTTAAGATGTTTATTTTAAAAGCATATGTCAAATTGAATAAAAACCAATCATGTTTTTTAAGAACGCAAAAGGAGACTATTGAGTGAAGTCAAAACATTGGGCTTGACAGGGTCGCTAACATGGCTTTGGGTCGATAGTTTGGACATAGCCCAAGGGCATCCAATAATGTGAAGATCAACTTAAATGAATTTTTAACGTGCATCTTATTTGTCAAAGCTAGGTATTATTAAGTATTACATGAATAACACCCAACATCAGTCAGATCTCTCCATTGATTTGAGAAGATTCAAACTTCCCCAATGTTCATGCGTCCAGGACCATGTGAATCAGGTATTATACGTGTATTGGCTTTTCACCATTTTAACAATTCTCCATGCACCCACTTGTCAAGGACAACCAAGTCTCAAGAGATAGTGAGGTCTTTCAGGCCAAGCATGTCTTTAGAAAGGCTAACAAAGCTGCGGATTGAGTGGCCGTCTATGTGGCCAGTCATACTGGGCTCATTTTATGAGCCAGAAAGAAAAAGTTGCCTCGAGTTCGAAAAAGAGAAATTATTTCCTACACTGCATGCACTATATAGCTGTGCATGCTACTACCACATACAACCCACACGTTCTTATAGACTCCATTCATCAAGCACGTATCTCGGTGTATTGTTATAAAAATGAGTGGTTACAATTGGCTGCACACACGACAACACGGTACATGCAGTGTAGAAATAATTTTTCGCTGCAGGACCTTAGTTTGCTTCTGGCCGTCTCCAGGATTTTGACTGCCGGGTGCCTTTGAGAAGAGACCAACAAAGACCCCGCACCTCCCTCCTCTCCAAGAAGCCCACCGTGGTCCATGGACAGTCTTGGTCAAACCTTTGGATATATAACAAAATAGTACGATCTATAACACCGGCACAAAATCTTACCACCCTAATTTCATTAGGCCCAGCAATCCAACGGCCCAAAAAGATACTTGTCTTTGTGCACATCCAGACCGCACTCTCCATCACCTTCGCCCACGGCTCGCCGTTTGGCGTCAAGACGCGATTCGTTTCTCCACCGCTGTTCCTTCGTTGACTTTTATTAAAATTCATCGACAACTAATAGTTATGAAGACTCGTGAAATTGATTCCTGCCACGTGGCGTTCAGCCGCTCGAGCGGCGACATGGAGGACCCGCCATCAAAACAACCATTATTATAGAGGCATCCTCCCGGCGAAACTACTCCTTTATCGTGGACCGTCTGATCGATCTAGCCACGATCCGACTGCTAGACTCGCTCACCGGCAAATCCCGGTCTCTTGGACCCTTCCGTTTTGGTAAGAGCTCGATTTCAAAAAGCCAACGGCTCGCGTGTCCCCACCCCCCATCCATTGTCAGCATCCGCATTTTCTCCACGCTTTTCTCGCGATATATCACCATGGGTTTATTATCGTCGCCACAACCACTCGGTTTCTCTCGAGGCAAATTGGAGCCAGTGTAATATAAATTTTCGTGTACAGCCCAATAAATTCTTTGCTCTAATCCATGCAAAAAATATCTAGAAGATATCAAAAAAAGAAAAATTAGATATTTTAATTTTGTCTTTCTTTTTACTTAATAATTTCAAGGTTGACTTAGGATTTGGTTGGTTCTATGAAATTTAAGAAAAAATAAAATATATAAAAAAATAGTTATATTTTCAAATGTAAACCTTTTAAATGCCGGAGCACATTATATATATATATATATATATATATATATATATATATATATATATATATATATATATATATATATATATATATATATCAAAAATGGGCAATGCTTATGTAAAAGTCCAAACACCGGAGGATCTTTTGGAAGAGGAGTCCGCCAGCTTCTCCGTGGACAAAATGTGGAGTCGTTCCTTTCACAATTTAAAACTATGGACTTCGATTTCATCAGAACCGTCCGATCGAAAGACACCTTTTGTTTTTTGGGTACAACATCTAAAGACACCTTTGACTAAGAATCTTATGTCAGTTTTCCTAGCCGGTTTCTCCGGTCGCCCCTCTCCCCTTACAGCCCCCTCCATCTCCTCATTTTCTCAGCTACTCCAATCCGCTGTCTCCGCTCTTTCCTCTTATCTCTCTAGCGGTCGCCTTGGGTTCTTATACTTCCGATTTCGATCTTATAGGGTTACCCGGATCTTGTCGATTGCCGATGGCCGTTGATCTTACGGGTTCCGCAAAGATAGACGACAAGATCGCGATCCAGGAGGCGGCCTCTGCGGGACTCGGGAGCTTGGAGCACCTGGCCTTCCAGCTCTCTGACCAGAAATCGCCGACCGACTGCAAGGAGATCGCCGATCAGACGGTCTCCAAGTTCAAGAAGTTCATCTCGATCCTCAACCGTACCGGCCACGCCCGCTTTCGCAGGGGGCCGCCTTCCACCGCGCAGGCCCTGACCCTGGCCCCGGCGCCGCCGCAGTCGAAGCAGCCCCCGCCGCCTCTGCCGGCGCCCCAGGCCCTAAGCCTGGACTTCAACAAGACTAACCCGACCCAGCGCACCGGGGTCGCCGCCGTCCAATTCTCCAAGGAGAGCTTCATCATCTCCTCATTCCTCTCGTCGATCACCGGCGACGGAAGCGTCTCCAACGGCAAGCAGGGTTCGTCCCTCCTCCCTCCTGTCGGCCCCGCCGCCTCCGCCGTCAAGCCGCTGCTCTTGTCCTCCCACAAGAAGTGCCACGGCCATGCGCACTCCGAGGTAGCCACCGGAAAGTACGCTGCCTCCGGCGTTCGCTGCCACTGCTCCAAGAGTAGGTAACCCAAAAGCCCCTCTCTCCCGACTCCCGCGCACGCTAGCAACCTCATTGATCGGCGCTTGTTATCAAATACTCTCCCTCTTGTCTAACCTACGCATACTTTATAGCGGTAACAGGAAATCTCGGGTAAAGAGGACGATACGAGTGCCAGCGATAAGCTCGAGGATGGCCGATATCCCACCGGACGAATACTCGTGGCGGAAGTACGGACAGAAGCCGATCAAGGGCTGTCCATACCCCAGGTGACTATGCTTCGCTCTTCTCTGTCGTCCGATGAATTTTTATTCCTTGACGTGGTCTTCATCCGGTCCGTTCGTTTTTTTTTTCTTCTTCTAAATCCAGGGGATATTACAAGTGCAGCAGCGTCAGGGGGTGTCCGGCGAGGAAGCACGTGGAGAGGGCGCCGGACGACCCTTCGATGCTGATCGTAACATACGAGGGAGAGCACCAGCACACCCAGAACCCTGTCCCGCCGTCCGATAAACTCATGGGGGAGTCTTCTTGAGACGGGAGGAATGCCGAGATGCGTGATCAAGACCATACATCTCGTGTTCCCCTCAATGTGATGTCGTCCTGTGTCGCTTTTTTGCCCTTTTAAATGTCTTTTTTTTTTTTTTTGTTTGGTTTTGTAAAAAAATCCTGAGGAGATAAAGGAAAATTTTTGGGGTTGGAAATTCGAGTATTTGTGAACCAAAGATCGGTTGGGAACGGGGCCTTGGGATTGAAGTCCTTGTCCTCTTTCCGTGCTGTGATTGAAGCGGATTTGCGTTTTCGAGTCCGGTGTCGCGGGACCCATTGTAACGTTGCGAAGCGGTCAAAAGGAGGTTGGTCATGGTGGGCCCCTCCGTCCATCTGCCTTCGTTGACCGATGCCTGTCTGCCGCATTGGAGCGTCAGAAGGGTCCAAGTCCACGTGGGATGGCAATTTCAGACCGGCAGGTGTTGGAGTCGTGAGGGGTGGAGTTCAAGAACCGAGCAGGATGCATTTGTTACGAAAAATGAAATCTAATTAGGCGGATAGTTGTGAATAATGATACGTTTGCAATGACGGGACGCCATCATCAATGTTCAAATTTGGAATCTCTTATGCGAAGAGATATTAATCAACTGCTTGCTCGAAGCAAGATTATTTGTTAGACTCAACTTCTCTCGGAAAATTTCTCCACTCTAGTAATCCCCCCAAGTTATCATTTGTTCTCGAAGCCATGAGTTTCTACTCATATAACAAATTGTTGCTGGTTTCATCCGGGAAAAAAAAAAAAGCAAATAATTACCGGCGAGCAGCATAATTTTGGAACTTATTTGGTTTGCAAAAAGAAAAGAAAGAAAAGTATAATAATAAAAAAAAAATTATATTTGGTTGAAGTTTTCAAAGAAAAAAGATTTGAAAAAGTGGCTTTTCGATGAAAATAAGATTTTACATTTTATGAGAAAAAATCTATATAAAATATAAAAAAATCTAATTTCCATCAAATTGGAATTAGGATCGTATCTTTTCAAAAAAATGCTTTAAAATTTTTAAATGGAATAGGATAAGTTTTTTTTATTTATTAATGGTATATTATATATTTTACATAACTTTTTTAGAAAGGTAGATACTTAACTAAATATAAGTCGTCCTAAAATATGCTATATTTCCACGGTCAACTAAACATGCAAAAATTACTTGCTCACGCATCGACTTCCGAGAAAAAAATATTCTAACAAAAAAATTCTTCTCACAAACCAAACTAATCCTTAAATCATGCCAGGTGAGCACTAGACGAGGCGTTCGAGATGCCACACGTACATCTATCTTGTGGAAGCCGTGGACTCATGAAACTATTGGAATTAGAATTCGTGCAATCAGTTTTTAGGCACTTATGTCTAATATACTACTATATCTGTCCTTCAAGATCATAAACACCGATCATATTTTCAAGTCTGAACCCACCGGTATGCCAAGACACCCTAAAATATGTAGATTTATAAACCAATGCTCCTTTTGTATTACAGAACTAACTTTGAAATATGGTATAGCATGAATGTCAACCAGCATGAGGGTAGCTCAGCCATGCTTAAAAAAGTCTAAACTGCTGTGCAGTTAGACTTGTAAGTGAATAGTCATCCAAGCATAATGGATTAGGTTAACAACGTAGAATTTATGGTTTTATAAAGCTATGCTCTTTATGCATGCTTTTGACAGAGCGACAAAAAGAAAGAGAGTTGGAGGGATTTGCATCAGCAATAGTTTTAAGATGTGGTGGTAATATAATTACCAACCAACATGTGAGCGTAGGTCAACTTTGCTTTAAAAAGTGGAAATGATTGTGGCATTAGATTATAATTAAGTGAATAGTCAGCTAAGTGTAGTAATATAATATTATATAGGCAATTACAGGAACCTAGCTTAAACTATCATGCTGTAAAATTATCGATTTTACTATCGTTGACCCAAGAAGCTTCTGTCGATAAGCTGCTCCTTGGACCTTCCAATAGGCTTTCCGTGACGTAAAACCCGATATGGAGAATCTTCCAACGCCGAGCAAGAGATTGGCACTGGGATTATTCCAAGTGGAAGGAAATAATTATAGGCTTTGGAAGAACATATATAGGAGCAATGTTATATAACTGTAAGGACCCATACGGGCGTGTGTTTAGTTCCACATCGATTATTCGCTGGGTAGATCTTGGGTACCTATACAGGATGAAGGAACCCACATAATACCTTCTGGCTAGCCATTTTGGATGAGATCCTAGCTTGTTACAAATGGTATCAGAGCGGACACTGCAGCATGATTCTATTAGGGTTGACCAAGGGCCGATCGTGGTGTTTGTGATTAAATTTGAATGGATTTGAACCCTTAGCCTGATGAGGACGTGAAGACTCATGCAGGCGTGTGTTTAGTCCCGCATCGGTTATTCGCTGGGTAGATCTTGGATACTTATACAAGATCAAGAAATTCAAATAATACCTTCGAGCTAGCCATTTTGGATGAGGTCCTGAGTTGTTACAATAACAATACTCAGATTTTTGGAAGAAGAATCCATAATGGGCCCGTATGTAGAATATTATTCTTAAAGGCAGCTTGCAGTCTTAGTCTTCCACCTTCCATGTGCGTAATACATAATGATCACTTGATCACTTATTATAGTTAGCACTTGGTGAAGGGGACCCATTATTTATTTCCCCTTTTATGTATGCATTGCATTCATACCAAACGAAGATGTTTTCAATTGTTCTCCTTTGGAGCATTTGGCTTGAATCACCAGTAAATTAAAATAAATTTTTTTGCATGAATAACCTTTTAAATATCGAATTTTGCATGAATATCTTTTCAAAATTAATATTTACATATATCCCTCATAAATACTTATTTTGTTATTTTACATTTTTTATCCTTACTTTTGTATATGCACTCATGCCATCTAACACCATTAAGAAATTAACGGTTTCAAATTAAAATGACTAAAATATTCTTAATAGGTAGATATCCCAAAAAAAACATTTATAAGGCGATCGTGATAGAAACCAACAAAATAATTTCAAAATTTTATTTTATTTTTAATTAAAATAAATATGCTTTTTATTAACCGTGTTAGAAGAACCATTATATTAGGAGTATTTGTGCAAAAAAAAGTGTTTGATAAGGATACAGGAATAAATATAAATTTGAAGAGAGTATTCATGCAAACTTAAATTTTTAGAACGGTAATTATGTAACAAAAAGCCTATTAAAGTAACTATAATATGAAAAGCTCCACCATTCAACTTCGTCCTCGTCTTTTCCTTGTGTTCTAAATTCCATATCCGTTGTCCTTTCTCCACGGCTATCCGAACTTAAACCAATAAATAGGCGGTGTAATTAAAAGATCTCCAATCCTATAGAGAAACGTGGGAAGAACTACTTGATGGCAAGAAGCAGGCGAGATTGGCTCTGGAGTCGAATTCTGGAGCCTGACCCAAACTGAGCCAAGCTAGTTCAGGGTAATTTCATCTGTTGGCCTGAGAGCACTCTGGATGTGAGATTACGGCCAAGCTAGTTCTTGGTTTAGTCTCTGGTTCGGCCCCATTCCCATGAAGGAATGTTTATAGAGACTAGTAATGGCAATCCCTATAGCCCTTGGGTTGTTGGAGGTTGGAGTACTTTATTGCATGTTTTTAATCCCTCTAATATTTATATAGTTCCTATCTCCAAGCTCCATATCACTCCTAATTCTCACCTCAGAAGATGTCGGGCTAGAACAATTTGATAGCAAAAACTTCCTAACTTTGAGATGTCATTGCATGGAGAACCAATACGCCGTTGGCCCACCCGAAGCTCATCATGCAATGGACAACATATGGTTCTCTCTCACCCATGCTAACTGATCGAGAAAGACCTGAAGCTTCATGGTTGGTGACCGAGATTTATCATGTCAAGTGACAGACAGCTACGCAAGATATCAAATGTAAGAGTTACGCCAAGGAGACGATATACTTCGATAAGAAGCCGATTTTATTATAGACGTTTCTCAAAAATAAAAGCATACGCATTATTTCTTTATTTTGAGTATCATGGTGATCGATATATTCTTGGCGTTTTTAGACAATAACAGTACATACCATTTTATCCTTCTCACTAAAATCAACTATTTTCCGCATATATGTTTATTATACTATGGATTTCTGTACTTAAAATCTTTTATTGTTCCATCAAACTTTATTAGATTATCAAACTGGTACATCAGGGAAGACTTAAATAATTAAACAACCATTTAAACTCATCTAAATTTCTCCATATAAAATAATAACCTTTTTCTATTCCACGTAAGATTTTTCATCGTAGCCAAGAACACAGTGTAAGTACCGCCTATAATCAATATACATGCATATATGCGGAGTTGTAGCCATGATTTTCCAGAGACGCGGCAGCCAAGGACTCCAGAGACAGGCAAAGGAGAAGCAAAGAAGGTGGAAACTGGAAAGCTGCAGGAGGAGAGAGAAGAGAGTTTTCTTTTTTTTTTTTCTTTCTTTTTTCTTTCTCTATTTTCTCTTATCTCTCTTAGTATCTTTCTCTAGTTGATCGGGACAATTAAACAAAGAGATATTTTTAAAAATTTATTTTTTAAAAGTAAACTCGGTGGAATAGAATTTGAATACTAAAAAAAAAAAAGTAGAATTTAGATTTTCAAAAATTGGGGCATTATATTTTTGCTCCTATAATATAAATAAGAATGGAGCCCAATTCAACGAAATAATTAGAGTGGAAGTCACTCATTCTTATTTTCATTATAGAGCACAACTCCTTTCTATCAAATGTGAATATACTTTTATTTAGAGATGCTAGTTGAATGGGGTTTTTCGGATATCCAACCCGTTTCAAATCTTAGTAGAACTCATTTAGTAAAACCCTATATAGTTTGGAAAAGTTTTAGAATTTAAAATTAAAACCCGTTAGGGTTTAAGATGAGATTTGACCTACTCAAACCTGATTATAATATATATATATACACATACAATAGAGGGATGAGGGGATTATGGATTTAATATTGGTATTATGGATTATATTTGTTTGTTCAAGTTTGAATTGAAAGTTTGACATATTATTGTTGTTACTTGATATTATTTATATTTAAATTATTATGCAAAGATCCCCCCTCCCCCTCTTCCTTCTTTTTTTTTTTTCTTGTAATTTCAGATTGGATATTTGGCTCGATCCAAATAATCTAATTTGAATACAGATTAATTGGACAGACTCAGCTAGCCGATATTTGATGGAATGTGTCTGAGATTTTTGGTAAATTTTTAATCAAATTTAGGATGAATTTATATATAGTATGATATTTTTAAAGGGTATGGGATAAATATTACGGATATTGAGGGAGCAGAACGGTACTCTTCCCTGTTACTGAGCTTCCAGACTTACAATCGTACCTCGATCGCCTCCGTCTAAGATCTAAATGGTGGAACCCAAGGTCTTGGACGGAAGGATTGGCTAGTGGGGCCCATCAGAGACGGCACGCCTCCACCGTTGGTTCCGAGCAGCACAACGTCGTTCAGTTATTTAACGGTTACGAGGACGGTGGGTTAGTGGATGCCGAGCCGTGTGTTTGCTGTTGGGCATCTGATTCTATTAAAACGTCCACTTTGACACCCCCTTGCAATTTAAAACGTTGGAGGTTGCAATTTAATGCATGGTACATATGGATTGAACCCGATTGTTACTGTTCCAATTCTAAATCCGATATTGACACAATTTTAGGTTATCGATGACTTCTCACACAAAGACCACTTCAATACATATCACAATGCTGCCATCTACAGTTGTTTTCAGGCAACCATCAATGACTTGAGCTGCGTTCAACCATCAATTTTAGTTCTAGATAATAAATGATGCAATCTAACTCAACTTGTACTCCATTTGATTCCTTCCTGACTTGTAGCCAAATTTTAGATGCACAATTTGGTATTTGTCTCGAAACGAGATTAAAATACAAACTTAGTAAGACGTTGTTGTACCCATTTGCATTGGATCAAAAAATATGTGCCAGATCTAGCATCAACTATAGACTAAGTCATTATAGAAAGGATTGGTAATTATGCCTAGATTTCAGATAAATGTAAATTTGATTGATAAGACCTCTTTAATTGTAGCCAATATTCTATTATGAATGCCTTATAGTAATGCGGAGTGACATAATCAATCGAATTCGACTGGTTCCCCTTATTAGTAAATTCCGCTTTAGAGAGAAGATGTCCGAGACCAAGCTCTAAAAAGGCACGTAGGATTTGCTCCCATTGGAGCCCCTTTTTTTCCAATCCAGTAGTGCAGTGGCGATAGAGATCGACGAGTCAGTAACCGCAGCTCCCTCATCTGTTGTCGGAGTGGCTAGGCTACTATAAGTACACAGCCAGCTCAAGCTCAAGGTAAGATGGTACAATCATTTTCAAAATTTCTCTAATAAGTTGAGAATGAGCACTGTAAACTATTCGCTTCAAAAAAGATAGTGGATCGTTTTTTCGCTGCTCTTTCCTGGATTTTTCGTCGATTCCTCTTCCCCACCCCATGATCTAAAGTCTATCTTGTAATGATTCATGCATAAAGACCAGTTCCAAGCCCTAGTTTCGAATCTAATCTCAGGCTAGCTTTTTAATGAAACTGGCCTCACACAGAACCAGTTCAACCTGAATGCTTTTCTACTCATAAATGCATAAGGGCATGGTTTATTGGCAGGACACGACCCTTGCAAACTCTTTAACATCATTAGCCCTTTATTATAGTATATTAGACAAAAATCAAGAGTTTGGATTCGTTTAGTGCCATTCAATAATGTCTATTGCAATAGATGGACGACTGGATAGTGGACCTTTCCAATTCAACCTTGAATTAGAGAAGATATGGACTTAATAATTAATGCCTTAAATATAAAAGGTAGGGTATTTCTGCAACCAATTATAATCACTCTGCTAGGATTTATTTTTGAAAAATCAAAAATAAGCACCTTAAGCTACTTTCACATCTTTATCTTATGGAGCTCAGTATGTTCATATTCATAATAATAATAAGAATAAGGATGAGAATAAGAATAACAACAACAACAACAACGGTCAAACCTTGATTCAATTAAACAATCTTTGATGGAGAACATAGATTGGATGGTGGAGATGGGAGGTCATCACCTTCTTATTAAGAGATTAGAAAGGAAATAAAATAAGAAACCAAGAAACTATTAATAGCTATTGCTATACGAAATGAAAACCCTAATCTAGTAGCAAGAAGAGATGCAAGAAACCTATTCTGTCTTAATTTACGCTTAGAAGCAAAATCTTATCCTTGTTGGAGTTGCCTTTGTGGGCTATGCCACGAGTGTAGAAGTTTGTCTCCTAGTTTTAGGTGAGATAGGAATCTAAGAGGGATACATTTTTAAATTTGAACTACATTAGTGGTGGGAAGGACTCTAGGTACAATCCACTACCCCTCCATGAATAATGTCTTAGAGACAAAATAGACTCCCAATATTTAGACTAGAGTTTCATGCAAAGATGAAATGAAAAAAAATAAATAAACAAAAAATGGAGAAGTGGGGGAGAGGGGAGAGATATAGTGTGCAACACCCTTGTTGATGCTCCGTCTTCTTCTTTCTTAGTTGCAAAAGGTTAGGTAGGAATAGATGTTAGAACTTTTGGAGGTTGGATAGAAGTAGAAGAAAGCATGGTGTGTGTAGGGGTTGAAGGTTAGGGTTTCAAGTAGGAGTGTTGGTAGAATCTCCGTCATACATCCTAATTTCTTTATATTTTCTCCCATTTTTCAAGAGAATAAGGAGTATTTACAGAGGGATATTACTAGTTTAAGGTTCCAATTTAACGAGAGGTGGAATAGTCTAAATGTAAGGATTGTCATGGAATGCTAGATTGAAAATCCTATGTGTTAAAGTGTGTTAAGGTAAAGATTTATGATGTGGTTGGATTCAAGGATTAGAATTCAAGCAAGTCATAGGAGGGGGAAAAGAAAGTTTAAGAGTCAACCAAAGCTCTTTGGAAGGGGCTAAAATTGTTGCAAGATAACAAACTCTTATTAGCTAGGGGGGAGAGGAGAGGATTATGGAGATGTACGGTTAGGATTTGAGGAAGTTGTATTTTTATCTTGCATTTCTTTAGGTGGATAAGATGAAAGTATAAAACACACAATTAAGAGAGAGAATTTAATCCAATAATAATAATAGGAGATTCCAACTGAAATAAGAGAGAGACCATTTTTAATAATAGATGAGGTTGAAACCATTGCTAAATGATCACATCATTTAATTGAGATTCTTATATACCATCTCACGACTTATGTTGTTCCCTTGTGCAGGGGCGTTTGAAAAAGCGAGCATGATTTCAGAAAGGTGGGGTCGCCCTTTATCACTCGGGAGAATTTATCCATGATTTTCCCCTGCGGCACTTCATAATTCGTACGAAGCGAAATCGGCATCCTTGGCCGATTCTACGTGAAGCTCGCATCAATCATTCAACGAGCTCCACCCTTCGCGAAGAGGTGACGTTAGCGGTGACGCTGACAGCTGTCCCGCTCCCGTCACCGCGGAACCCACCATAACAATAATCCGACACGTCATGCGTTCCTTCGTCCTCCTTAAAACCCGGTCCCGCTTCCCTCGTTGCCGTCGAGAATAGCAACCCCCCACCCCCCCCCCCCCCCCCCCCCAACCTCCCGGCTTTCTTGAACCCTCCCTCTTTCGCGATGGCCATGGCGCGATCGGAGAGAAACCCTCGACGTCTTTCGCCCAATCGAAACCCTAGGCCCCAAGATCCCTTCGGTCTCCCTTCTCTCGCCGACAAGCCTTCATCGTCGGAGATCGGGATATCCGTCGCAACGCGAGGGTCCGGGAATCAAAGAATTTCTCCACGAGAAAAAAAGCCCTAATCTCTTCCAGATCTTGGCGCACCGATTCGTCCATTCTTCATCTAGAATTCGAATCAATGTTCTCCGCCCCAGTTATGGCGGTTTCTTGGTGATTCGTTATCTCTTCTTTTCTTTCACTCGTTTTATTGTTGATTTTTATTGCTTGTTGGAAATTATTTTGCTTTCTTTTTGGGAAAACATTGCGGAATTCATCACATCTATGGCAAATGACAAGTGTTTTATTTTCAATTTTAGCAGTTTCGACTTCAAGATTCTAGCTCTGTTTGCTCCTTTCGTCTACTCTCAAATCTTACGTCACTTGATCTGATGGATATAAACCAAGGACTATGGAAATATTCCTTGTGATGTTATATAGAGTCATTTTAATTGCTAAATTTTTCGTGCTATTGGAACTTGCTCATATTATTTGCATATTTTCTGTCTGAACGTTTATCATATATGTATGTCTGTTTTAAAAGCGCAAAGAGTAATTGATCAGATTCGCGGACGTTCCTATGAGGAAACACTTATGATACTGGAACTCATGCCTTATCGAGCATCTTATCCAATTTTACAATTGGTTTATTCTGCAGCAGCAAATGCTAATGAAGAAAAGGATGGTTCTTGTGTTGTTGCATAGTTGGATAATAATATGTAAATTACTTTGGCACTCTAGTTGATTCTTTCTTGCATTACTGTCTTTTTGTACTTCCAAAAGTCTGATGGACATCTTTCCACAAACTATTCGCGAATTTTGTGCCTAAATGTATGAGCATGTCTTTATCAAGTGACACTATTTTGTGACATCTAGGTGCTTTTGCAGTCCCCAAGAATGACATTATTCAGGCAATGTGCATTCATGTTGAATAATTCTAATACCTTCACAAAAGTTTTAAGGATTAGATTACTGAAGGACTTTGAAGGAGCCTGCGAGATAAGTATGATGTTGAGAAATAAATGAGAATGAATGGTGCGATCAGAATGTTGGGGAAGATTCCTGTTGAAGTTGTAGCAAGCAAGTAGCAGTTCCTGGTAAAGTGTCAGGGACTTGAGGATTGCAAGATTTGTTTCTTTAAAAAATAATGGTGGTGGGAAGAAGTAGAACAATGACTTGGCAGTATTGTCTGGATGGTTTAGAGTATGCAAACCCCAGGCAGTAGTTAGATGACCAATTCTTCTCAGTTGACTTGTGAATCAATGCACTAGAAGAGGAGTAGCAAAGAGAGAAGAGTAAAAAAAGCATGTAGATGCAAAAAATTTGGAGGCAAGGCATCTTTGATGAATACAATGCTAAGTCTGTGGAAATTTGCAGCATGAAATTCTTATTCTTCTGAGATAAAACATACCTGAAAGTTGTAAGATGATGGGTTGCTATTTCATTTATTGTTTCAAGCGAAACTGGCATCTATTGGCAGGATATTATCAATCATTTAGTCTATACAATGAACTTATTACAGATAGAAAATAATGGCTCAAACCAGTTTGTGATTTAAAACTGCCATACAACTAGAGAAGAGTGTACATTCCTTAGGTTGGGAGATAATGAACTAGTGAAGCCCTAGACTTCCTCATGTTCCCAAGAAGGTATATTCTTTAGGTTGTCATTCACTGTACTTGATGAAGCATAGATTTTGATCCATTCAATGTGAAAATGCTTTTATGCTTAGTACTTGTTGTGAAGAGGACCAAGAAGTAGAGATGCCTCTTTTGAGATTTGATCGGTGACTATTCTGAGTTTGGAGAGGAAAAAGGAGAGATATTGATAAGGGCTTTATTCCATGTTAGAACGTTATCTAGTGATAAGGATCTTTAATCATAAAGACAAGATTATGAAGATAGAATGCTGAAGTGATGCCATTAAGATTGAAAATTTGTGTGTCGATTGTGAAAAAAGAAAAATTTAGGTGAAAAGGTGCAAGGCTTACAGAAGTGCCCAAACAACCACAATATTCACCACAATATCCACAAATTGTAGTGATTTATGCAGCTATCAAGGGATTCCTTTTTTTCTATATTTTCAGAGAGAGAGAATTGTTATATGATTTATTCGAAGCCGCCACAGGTATGCGAATGATGCATAATTATTTCCGCATCGGAGGAGTAGCTGCTGATCTACCTCATGGCTGGATAGATAAATGTTTGGATTTCTGCCACTAACAGAGAATGAAGGGAGGCAAATCGAAGCCCTGTCTCTTGCCCGGCGTAGCTCTAGGTTGACGTTATGGTCCAACCGGATGCTAGGAGGTGCATAGTTGTTGGCCCAGTCAGTCCGACCTGTGTACAGTCTCGTCTTCAGTCAATATTATTGGTAAAATAAAAGGTAAGGCATCAGGGTGGGGGATGGGGTGCATCTATCTTAGTAGAGAAGAAAAGGGTTGTGTGTTCTATGTTTGGTTCTTAGGTGGTATGACAAAAGCTACCTAGTTTGACACTGATTGATGATTTTCTCTTCTTTAACCTTCTAAAAATCTCGTATTATTTCTTAGTATAATGGATAGCTTGCTCCCCTGGTGGATCTAAGCTTCTGAAATCATATGAAGCCTTGTCTTTCTATGATTTGTTTATTTAACTTTTTTTATAGTTGCTTATCACTTTCATATAGATGCTTGTCACTCAGTCTGCAGCTTGAGAGATTTGTCAGGTAGGGATTAGGGTTTGGAAATTTACAATTCCAATGGGTGGCATCAAGGCTTAGGCTTAAGTAAGATTAGTGGATGGATCAAGCGCATTTGGCTTTTGGTAACTAAAAATAGAAGCCCTTTTGATTCAATTGGGCATCCATAAATCATTGCAAGGAAAGTCCAAATGGCCAACATTTTGAGCAAAAATATGGTCTTAAATCTGAACACAATCGAGCATAATCTTACAGTGCCTATCTGACTAGGTGATGCTGTGATTTACGTCGCCGTGGACAAGAAAATGATAATGGGGCTGTGGTTCAGGCCTCTAGGCTTGAGAAGTTGTGCATAATGAGGATTCTCACGAAGAAATTCTACTTAAAATACTAGTCATACATACTACCAATAAGGCAGGTATGTTAATATTGGTTCATGAACATGCCTTCAACAAAATCATTGCAATCTCCTCAAAATTGATGCGAGGTTGGAGGAGGATGATCAGCCACTTAAATCTTCACATGCATCTAATACTATCCTATGGACACAGTCACAACTATTTTGCATTTGGAGGAGTAGAGGATGTTATGAAGACTCATATCATATAAGGAATAAATCCAGTTCAAAAAAAACAAAAGGGAAGAGAGCATATGGCTCTTTGCAAGTGGATTGTTTTTATAGAAGGTATGAAAGGAATGCAGTAAAGGTAAGAGAAATTGTGGCCTAGGTCCATGGGTGGGAAAATGTAATTTAACCATCACAAGCTACATGAGGCAAATATGCCAACAAATTGTAGATGTAGGGGTGGTGGATTAGCCTAATAATGAAAGTGATGTTGGAATTTTTTTCCATAGTCTCTATGGATATCAGCACTTTTTTTTTAAAATTAATGCTTCAACAAAGATTGATTTATTCCCTTTAAGGAAGGCATTGTTTTATTAGGTGATGATTTAGCTTGTAAGAGTGTTGGTATAGAATGCTTGTCTCATGAAGCTTTGTGTACTTCAAGTGCTAAAATGTCCCAAGATGTGTATGAATTTGATTTCACGTGGCATATTGGATTTGTGGATTCTAATTGACAATAAGTACTGATTTAAAGTGCAACAATTTATTTGGGTTATGCACCAACATAATTGTAGCTAATATTTCAACATCTTCTATAGCAAGTAATGTATAAAATGCGGTGCATAAAGCTGCATATGTAGATTCCCTCTAGTCATCATATTTTCTTTTGGAGGGAGCAGAAGATGCTAGACTCTTCTGTTATATCATACAAGGAAGAAGCCAGCTCAAGGAAGAGAGCAGGTGGTTCTTTACAAGTGAATTATATATGTAAGAGGTATCAAGCGAATGTGGTAAAGGTAAGAGAAATTGTGGCCTAGGTCCATGGGCAGGAAATGTAATTTTACTACCACAAGCTACATGAGGCAAATATATATCAACTAAAACTTTAGATGTAGCATGATGGGTTAGCTTAATAATGAAAGTAATGTTGGAAACGTTTTCGTAGTTTCTTTGATAGATCTTCAATTGTGGCTTTCTTGTTCATGCTTGCTCCAATAGAGATTGATTTATTCCTTTTGAGGAAGGCATTATTTTGTTAGGTGATGATTTAGCTTGTATATGATCCAGCAGGATCGATGGATCCACTTTGGACCACTTTGGCCACCTTGGATAATCTGGACAATGTTCAAAAACAAAGATTTGCCACATCCGAGACTTCTTTATGAATCAAAAAATCTGAAGGCATAACTTTCATACACAATGTCTGTTTAGGCCTTAGGGTGCATTTTTCTGAAATTGGTTAATTGTTCAAGATCTACAATGTGGCAGCCTATTGATAGATTTGCTGGGCTCTGGATGATCCCATTTTAAGTCCATTTAGGCCTCCGCAATGCCGGGTCAAAACAAAATTTACAATTTTGGAGACTTTTAACCAAGCCGTATGTTTCAATTGGGAGAAATTAGGTGAAGTGGTAAAATATAAAGTGGATGTACAAGTTGAGATCTAGCTCCAGAAATAATTTACCTTTTTTGTTATTATTTCTACTAGTCACTTGCTATTTAGGAAAGTTGTAACCTTTCTTTTTGCTAAGACAGATGACTCACACAAATCTAGTATGAATGCATCCCCAAGAGTCTGAAAGTAAAATGTTCGGAAGAGGGGCTGGCACGGCACACCACCCGTCCACAGCGTCTCACTGGAGCGATCAACAACAAAAGATGCAATTCAATCTATTGCTTTATTTGCCTTGCGGTAAATATGACTCGCCTCGAAAGTAACACACTCCCTCGCACACTGCCGAATGTCCAGGATTGGGGGGGGGGGTCTGACCCCAGCCGCAGAGGCCGCAGGCGCGTAGCGGCAAGTCAACAGGTAAAAAATCTCCTGCTCACGAATCCATCCAATCATGGTAGCCGAGTCGCCCTCCAACAGAATGAAATTCGCTCGCAGGCATAACCTCTCATAGCTGACTCCTACCCAAGCCTCCCTCGGCTCAACTCCTCGAATAGAGGTGTCATAGATCTGGCTCCCGCCCGTTGCAATGAAGCGCGAGTCAGGGCTTCTGATCACGAAGCCGACACCTCCTTTGCTGCCGCCATCCCTCACACTGCCATCAATGTTCTCCTTGAGAGAACTCGAGAGTGGGGGCTCCCAAGTGATGAAGATCATCCTGATCGCTGAAGGAGCTAAGGGGGGATCCCAAGTATCTCGAGTTACAATAGGCTCTCCAAGTGGGGTTGAGTGGATAACTTTAGCTGCCTTAGTGAGGGCTCTTTCAACAGTGAATCTTAGCGGCTGACTACTCTCAAAGATGCGACCGTTCCAAGCAAGCCAAATATGATACACCAGATAAGCCACCTTGATGCCTTGCCCTCTGCTCGAGCCTTTGCTAATGTAATCTCTCAAGTAGGAGAGGAAGGTCTGGACAGGGGTCGCCAACCGAAGAAAATACAATAAGGTGTCAAGGAGCCCCCACACTTGAGTCGCCCATGGGCATAAGAAGGGGACATGAACCACTGACTCCTCATATGGGCAAACATCACAACTAAGCAGGAGGTTCATCCCTTGTTTGTCCATGGGCATAGGTGGGTAGGGAGCCCCATGCCACCTTTCAAAGGAACAAAGCCACCCGAGGGTGCACTTCTAACCTCCAAACCTAGGCACAATCTCACCTCTGATTGGGCTCAGCTCTGTACAGCTCATACAAGTCCCCAACCTTCACCTTCGGGCTGGTTGTAAGTCGCCAAATCCTTCTGTCACGAGTAGCAACCCTGGGGATCGGTATAGCGGCGATCCTCTCAACAAGCTGAATGCCCGAAGATGCGAGTGATCATAGACAAATTCCACGTCCTCTCTCTCGAAGTGAATGACTCATAGATTCACATATCGGCACTGACATTGGCTTGATCTTGGTGGGCCACTAAGACAGGGAAAGGTCAGATAACCAGGCATCGCCCATAACTCTCACAATCAACTCATCACCGATAAACCACCTGATGTTGGCCATGACCACAGGAGCATGCCTACAGCTCTCCTTCTACATGAAGGAGTTATTCCGACTAGCATGCACAGCAACAAGGGACATCCAAGGGCCATACTTGGCCCGCACCATCGAGCACCATAAGTTTCTTGGCTTCAGAAGGTATCTCGCAACATGCCTGGCCATCAAGGCCTCCCTCCTCATCAACAAGGAATGGACCCCTAGTCTGCCATCACACAAAGGTTGCTAGAAGAGAAGTCTGATCCAATTTCTATAAAAGTGGACCTTACTAGCATAGATCAAGGACCTATGCAACAGTTTGAGAGCTTCTAGTTGAGTGGGTTGAAGAAAATTTTATCTTCTCCTTGATTGAATCAAGTCGGTACTAGAGCATGGCCCACTTTGTAGAGGACTAACTAGTGTATGATCCAGAGTTTTGAGCAGTATAAACAGATGGGAAAATAGCTGTCGATGCTTGAAGTACATTAAAAGATAAAGGTAAGGATTGCTGCCTCTTCTACCTTAACAGATGATGTGAAGAGGTATCTCACTCAACTAGAGAAGCAGATAGCACAACTCATCAAGCTTGTGAATCAGTTAATGCTTTCACTAGATTCAACACCTCTAGTTCCTATCATGAAACTATCTCCAATAATTGGTGATAAAAGAAGGATCAATTCCTGGTTACTCAAAACTCTTCTCTTTAATCTTTCAAAGTTGAAACTCGAATCAAGATCCTTGTGTATGATGGAGTTGTTGATATGAATAAATTGAACAATTGTTTGTACCATTTGATGACCTATTTTATCATATATAATTAACACTGATATCCAGAAAGTTGCTTGTGCCTATCTTAAACTTTACGGCTATGCTCCTATCTAGTGGAACTCCTTTATAGGAAACAATGATGTGTATGATATGATATAGAAGAAGTTTCAAAAATTTGATCCAAAAAGCAGTTCTATCTTACTAGTCGTGGATCAATGGACAATAATTGTATCTCTGGCAAAAGTATGATCAACTTGATTAGGATTAGACTACCAAATTTTGTAGGCAGACTCTCTCTCTAGGATTCTCTTTGATGATCATGCAGTCTTTATATGAGACATAACAGGTTTCTATGAGAATATTTAGATGGAGTTAATGCTTTCAAAGTTTAAGACAAACCAAGGGATGGCAGGAGGGAGATGAGTCAAAGACTCAAGGCAAAATTGGCAGCAAATCGAGCCAAAAAGACAAGTAGAGCAGGAAATAAGCGAACTCAATTCATAAATGTGGAATTGATGGATATATGAAAGATAGGTGTTTGAAGCTTCACACAGAGTTGTAGCTTAAAGAAAAGAAGACAGAGGAAGATTCTAAGAAGAAAGAGAAAGTAATCATCAACATGATGGAGGTTGATTAGTTGGTTGAACTTGAGCAAGCAAACTCGACACTGAGCTTGATGGCAGGGAAGTTTGAGGCAGTGATGATGACAGATGTAGAGGAATGAGAGGAGCTTGTTTGCTTGAAGATCCAGGTGTAATATAGCACCATTGCTGGCATTGTTGACCTTGGAAGCTAAAAGAACATCTTTAAAAGTCTGGTTCAAAAGCTGGGGCTGAAGACTCCCCACATCCTCATTCCTTCCTTCTCCACTTGTTCCAATGGGATGCCAAATTAAAAACCACCAAGTAATGTACCTTCAAATTCACAATAACTGAAAGATACGTTAACAAGTTAACATGCGAAGTAGTTCCCCCTGGATGTATGTTGGGTCATCATTGAGAGTCCTTATCTTCAGGATCGGGATTGCAATTTGCTATAGGTGGTAGTGAAAGTACCGATTTGTGAAGGGCAAAAGGGAGTATGATCAACGTTGTCATGAGAAGAGGCATTGATATTGTGACTGTTGCACAAGCAAAGAGACTAGTCAATAACTACAAAAAGTTGTGTGCTGATGTTAGGAGCCTGATGTTGTCCAGGAGAGGTGGTTCTTTTTTTGGAGGCACCGAGCTTATTTGAAAGGCTGAGATTAGTTGACTGTTGGAAATTTCATGGATCTATTTCAAGATGTGATGGAGCAGCCTTGTGGAAAAGCAATTGAGCACAAGATTCAGCTAGTTAGGGATGCATCTTTACCCAACTTGTCTCTATCACAACTCAGTTGTGGAGAGTAAAGAGATCAACAGGGAGACCATCGCGTTCTTGGGCCATGCCATGATCAAGCCTAGCCGCTATCCATGCAGGTTACCCATGGCACTCGTGCAAAAGAAAGATGGTGGATGATAGATGTGTATTGATTACCATGCCATGAACGAAATTACCATCAAGAATCAATATTCTCTACCGTGGATTGATGACTTATTGAACCGGCTGAGGAATGTTTGCTATTTTACCAAGCTAGATTTGAAATCTTGTTACCGTCAGGTTAGGGTTCATATGGACACTTAGAAGATAGCTTTCAAGATGAAGCAGGGCTTGTTTGAGTGGCTAGTGTTATTATTCAGCTTATATAATGCTCCTGATACGTTCATGCAATTGACAAATAATGTGCTACAATCTTTCATTGAAGATTTATGATTGGGTATCTTGATCACATCCTAATCTACTACAATAAAATGCCCCTGGTACCTTCAGGCAACTGATGAATAATGTGTGATGACCTTTGATTGAAGGTTTCATGATTGGGTGCATTTATGACATTTTGATCTGCACCAGTAATTGAGAAGAACAAATCAAGTACATTGCAAAGGTCTTGGAGTTGTAGAAAAAATCCATCAAAGTTGAACTTCAAGAACTGCTAGATTGGGAAGCAGTCTTTGGAGTGCCCAAGCTTTGTGATTGGTTGAGATAAACTAAAAACTTATCTAGAAAAGTGAAAATGATACAAAAACCGAGATGTAAGCTTTATATGTTTACAAATTTATCAAGCAGTTCTCGATAACTATAACACCATTTTGTAGTTTACAAAGGCTGATCAGAAGTTTGAATGGTTAAAGAAGCACGAAGATACTTTCCTGCTTCTGAAGAGAGACCTATCATGCACTAGTCCTTGCATTCCCAAATATATAAAGATTCTTCGAGATTGAAGTCGATGCATCAGGTTTTTCAGCAGGATTCATCCTGTGCAAGGGGCATGGCTGAGTTATCCAGCCTGTGATAAGGATTAAGGAATTGTATGCACTCTATCAGGTTGTGAAGCATTAACTTCTGTACTTACTGGGCAAAGAGATCACCATTCACACAATTATAAGCTGCTTCAATTCCTTCACACAGTCCATGTTGCAGCAAGCTTGGCAAATGAAGTAGACATCTTATTGTAGTAATTCAACATAGTGATCAAGTACAAGAAGGGGGCATTGGCTAATTTATTGTTTAGGTCTCCATTGCCAACTATTACCGGTCTATTGGTTGCTGTGCAGGTTTGGCGACTCTACCATTAGAAGTACATGAATCTTCTAGATGTTTCGGAGTTGGAGACATTGAAGAAACGCCAGTCAACTGTTTACTGTAGAGGGGAGTATGCTTATGTGTCCCTTAGGCTGCTAATCGATACATTGAATTAAGAAGGCTCGCAATACTAAAGTTGCAAGTCACTTTAGTGTGGAGAAGACTATTTAATCTGAGTTAAGTTTATTGGTTTAAGATGTAGTATGACATGGCTCAATTTTTTAGAGGTTGTGTAATATGTAGCATATTGAAGCCCTCTAATAAGTAGTTGGGATGGTGTGCCAGTTATAGTAGATCTTGGAAGAGTGTTTTGATAGATTTTTGGGAGCATTATTAAAGATGAGATGCAGCCATGATATTTGTATGTTAGTTGATCAGTTCAGCAAGATGGGTGTGCCTAATTCCTTGCAAGAAGATGGTTACTAGAGAAGTAGCAGCTGGTTTGTTCTTTTAGCATTTTGAAATAAAAAAATGGGCTGCCCTCTTCTATTATTTCAGATTGAGATAATCGTTTTCTGATTAGTATTTGGTGATTTTTGTGGATGATGTTGGATACTAGATTGAAGCAAAGCATTGCCTTTCACTCATAGGCAGATGTATAGACACAGGTTGTAAACCGGATGCTGGTGCATCTCCTTTCAGGTTTATAATTCCAAGAATCCAAAAACTTAGGATGATAATTTGTCTTATCTCCAGGTTGTCTGCAATTGAGTTATCCATAGTTCTATCTAGAAGTCACCTTTTGGGGGTCTACTTGGGATATCTATGCATAAAGCCCCTTCGATCTAGAGTTCACAGTTGGCAACATTCAATGAACAGAAGGAGGGTGACCAGTTATGGGCTCAAAGATTTCTAGAGAATATCAAAGAGGTACATAGGAGGTTGAAGTGTAGCTGTCTAACTTAAAACAGTGATATAAGAGTAAGCATGGGCAGCATCGAGTTAAGTGCACTTTCAAGGAGGGGAGCTTGTCTAGTTTCATCTAGGGAAAGAAAGATGGGAGGGCGAAGAAAATAGTTGAAAGAAATTCGTATAGACCCTTCAAAATCCTGAAGAAGTTGGGAAGATTGTCTTCTATCTTGACCTACTACCTTATATGGAAATGTACTTAGTTATCAATGTTGAGAATCTGAAGCTGTTCGAGCCTTCCAAGGTCAGGAACTCATAATACTAGTTGATGACAACCTATGAGTAGAGATGTATGGGCAACTAATTGAGGATTGCATTGTCAAGAGGAAGGTCACAAAAAATTAGGTGAGTCTTCTCTCGGATCGACCAAAAGAGTCAATTTTGTAGCAAGACCCAAGAGGTTTGGTCGAGAGATAAGGATCAAGAACTTCACTATTTTCAATCTTAATTTAGTAGGAGCTGAATTTTCTAAAGAGGAGGAGCTCTAATCTAGCACTTTGGACCAAGATTCACTGTCTCGGTACCGAATCTCATATTGATGTCGTCCTATTAAAGTATCAGTATGCCCAGTATGGTATCCGGTTTGGCGTACTGAGGGTTGTTATGCCCCCCATTATGTATTGGTTCAATAACGATATGGTCGATACGCACCGCTAACGATCGGTATAGCAAATAGGGGTGGCAATCTGATCCAGTCGGGTCAGATACTGATCTTGTTGGATTCGGGTCAAGTCAAAAATTCATCAACCCAAACCCAATCTATTTATTAAACAGGTCAAAATTTCAAATCTGAATCCGACCTATTTATTAAATAGATAATCCAACCCGACCTATATAAGCCATTTATTAAATAGGTTAAATGGGTTAAATAGGTTAGACAGGTTTTTAATGGGTTAAATGGATTTAAACTGGTTGAACAGGTTAAGCAGGTTGGGTTAAACAGGTCAGAAACATGTTAAGTAGGTTTCAAACAGGTTAAACAGGTTTTATATAGGTTAAACGGGTCAGATCATAACCCGACCCAATTATTAAACGGGTCAAAATAGGTCAAAGGTTTAAACCCGAGTCTGACCTATTTAATAAACATGTTTAGACAAGTTGACCCATTTACGATCCAAACCTATTTATGTCAAAACCCAAACTTGCTTAAATCGGATGGTTTGCGGGTTGGGTTGATGGGTCGGCTCAGAATTTGCCACCCGTGATGGCAAACCTTGCTTTGGACACTTGTAAGTCTAGATGGGGTTCGAAAGTAAGATCTATCGTATTCAAAACTAATTCATCAATCAAACTTTTCAAGGGCACGACTTTTACATACAATATCTATTTGGGGCACATTTTTTGAAATTGAATAATTTTTTGAGATCTACAATGTGGTGACCCATCGATAGGGTTGCCAGGCTTTGGATGATCCTATTTTGAGGTTGTTTAGATTTCTAAAATGTTCGGTTAAACTCAATTTTGTTGTTTCTGGAAACTTTTGACTGGGCGGTATTCTCCAACTCAAAAATTTTTGTGGCAAAGTAATAGAAGGCAAAGTTGGTGTAGAAGTCGAAACCTAGCTTTGTGATGATTTTAGATTTTTATGATTATTTTCACTAGTCACTATTTAGAAAAATTGTAGACTCTTTTAACTAGAACGAAGAATTCGAGCAGAAATTCTATAAGGGCATATCTTGTTCATAGAATAGAGGACATATGTAATAGTTTTATTCATATTTAGTAAAAGTAAAATCTCAGAATCCTTGTTTAGATATTCAAGTTAAATATGTTGAAGAAAATTTCTTCTCCCAAATAGGATCGGTAAGGTTGTTGGTATAGAGATAGACAAAATTAAGATAGTTGCTTAGTGAAGTGTATATTTCAAGCGTTGTTATAATGTCTGCAAATGCATGAGAATTTGATTTCACATGGTGTATTGGATTTTAGGGATTCTAATTGACAATGTGCATTGAGTGAGGTACAACATGTTCCAGTTATGCAGAAATTATAATTAATATTTCAATGACTTCTATTGCAAACAGTGTTTAGAATGTGGTGCATAAAGCCAGATATGTGGATGTACCTTTCTGTCATGCTAAAATAAAACCATGAATAATATGTTGTGAACCCATGCATCATGCTGTAATCCATTTGTTGGTTTTTGTTTCAGTCAAATTGCTCAAATAAAATTCCTTGTCTTTTTTCCGTTGATTCTAGACCAGATGCATCTTCATGTTAAATGGCAATACTAACTTTATGGCATGCCCACATTAGATTTTTACTTATACGGAATTTTTTTGGCATTTCTAGGTTATAGTGTCCGATAGCTACTTTTAATGATTAAAATGAAAAGCTTTGATGATAACAGATCTGCCGCGGAAACATCTAAAAGGATTCTCTTAGGTTCCTTTTCATATGATGGCAGAATGCGATCTAATTTTCTTTTCGGTGAATACGATCTAATTTTCTTCATGACAATTTCAGTAGGTGCGACATGAGCAGCTAAGTATATGGGCTCCCCGATGCCCCCCTAAGATATTCTCTCAACGCTGCCAAGTCTGTACGATGGCTGCTCTATCATGCCATCCGGCAATAGCATGGTCCAACTTTACGAGAGAGGGTCCTGCAGGTGATCTGGATCCCAATAAACTTGATGCTGTTTTCAGTTAAAAAGGTGATTCATCTATCCCCAAAAATTTTAGGAACATTTCTGCAGGAATTGATAAGCAGTTGTTTATGCGTACCCTAGGTCTAATGGCATAAAGTTTGTTGTCTTTCTAACATCCATTGAATAGTCAGATCTGGCAAATGTATTTATCCTCACAATGCACAGTACTATATAGAAACATCAATCTTACGCATCAAAATACTTCAGAAACTTGATAAAGCAACAAAAAGAAGAAAAAAAAAGACTTCATCCTGCATCCCCAGATGCATACTGCACAGGCTAGCCATTTGTGATTCTTAAAGATTAGGAGAATCATTAATTACAAAAGGTTAATAAAAAGTAGGACCAGAGCCTATAAAGAACCATCAACACATGACAATGCTTAGGAGCATGACCAGACACACTATACCAGTAGCTAAGAACAAGAATCCTTCCTCTATTAATGTCGAAAAACAAACTCATATTATCTTGTATAGAATGAAGTAATAGCTTGATCACAGCATGTACAATTTCATCATGTATAGCCCACCCCTCTATATAAAACCCCAGCTTCAATTGAAAATCCACTCTTACGCCCTATCAGCGGAGTTCAGTTCCGCTGTCCATCATCTGCAATACAGAAATATGTATTAAGCGAACATTTTTAAACCAGACACAGATTTAAGGACTGTTCTTGAGATGGAGATTGGACCTTGCTTTCTCCCCCAGCTAACAGGGAGGAATTTACCAAGAGCAGCCAGAGGCCAACTGAATAAAGAACAACAGAACTTCTGTCACAATTAGTGAGAATACAAATACCAAAAAAAAAAAAAACTAGGCCACAATATAGTGAAACATAGATGCTCATATAAGAGCCACTAAAACTAGCATGTCAGATTCGTGTTCTACAAATCAATCAATGTTTTTCAATTTTATTTTTTAAATTTTTTTTTAAAAAAGAAGAACCTGAAATAGCTAAGAGACTACAACTATTTAGAGATCACATGTGGGTGCATTAGGCAGTGTTAAAAACATACTGCAATCCAATAAGTGAACATCAGGGCTTTAAACTTTAATGGATTAGTTTATCACATTTTAACTAATAACTGAGAGAATAGCAAAATATACCTTATAAAGCCAATGGCGATTGAAACTAGCCACAGCTTCCAATTGAGCCTCACAGTCGACGTAAACTTCCCTAGAAACTCGATAATCAAGACCTATAGCAGGGGTAGTCATTGCAAACAGTTAAGATCATACAAAAAGGGAAAGGAAAATGGTTGCATGCGGTAGCAGAAATTTCAAGTTTTTTGTTTTCTTTACCTGAAATAAAACTGTAATTCCTATTACTCCCATAAAGAGGGGGGTTTTGGCTACTCCACCAAACACATTAATTTCATCCGGTCTCCGAGCATTGAACTCATTAAAAACCTGATAGAGCAAGGGAAATCATTGAAACATCTGCTGAGAAGCTTATGTATGGCAACCCTAAGTTTATACAAAAGTTGCTAATACAGAAGACCATTTTGTCCTTAAATGAAAAACTTGGGAGCATATGTTCCACACAAATGCAGTAATTTCAGCACGGATTTGGGCAAATTAACAAAAATACAAATTACACAGACACATAACTAAGATGGAAGATGTTAATCTTGACTAAGAAACTTGGAAACAATTATCTGTAGCAAAATTTCACCACATATCTAGTGCGGATATATCAACAAGAATGCGAGAACCAGATCAGATATACTGTATGGAGCAATTACATTTTCACGAAATGATATATCAGAACCTTTCTGGAGGATAGAAAATTAAAACTGGATATAATGTTATACTGAATTTGTTTCTAAGGGTACCGAAAAGTTTTCTAACTTACTTGACATAGGACAAATGTATTAAAGATGAATGTATTTTTCACTTTGTCTGCGTGCTCTCGGCTGTCATGCCTCAAATGCAAAATACTCCTCCCATCAAAGTTGAGTACCAGGAGGATCGTAACTTGATATAAAGCCTGCAGTAATATCCCCAGCCATTAGCTGCAATTCTTTCAGAAAATTAAGCAAAGTCTAAAAGGGTACTGAAGATTGCAAAAGTCAGCATAAAAGATAAAACAGACCTGTACTATCAAATTTCTCCACATGACCTTTGTAACAAGATGTTCCCTAAGAAAGAAAGACTGTAATTATCAGCGTCATTCAAGTAAATCCATTTCAATAAAATGCATGAAATAACAACCAAGAGCAGTTTGAGAAATTTTTGAATTGTTTAAAGGAAAATGAAACAACCATAATGGCTACTACTGATGGTTTGACACTCCCATGTAAAGTTAACGGATTAAGCAATGCAAGTTCTTGATCATGGCCAAAATGGATATGAATAAACCAGAGAGTTTAACTCTTTGATAATAGCTTGAGCATGAGAAACATTGAACAGGTCTATTTTCTATGCAACTCAAAATCCCATATTAGATAGTTCTGACAAAAACAGAAACAAGGTAATACAGAATCCTGAGTCACAGATTAGCAAACAACAGGTCTTGCATTGAGACCTACTTGACAAAAGTTACAAGCACATAGTATCTATATACATAATCAAACCAACAAAACATCCCAACTGCTTCAGGACAGTTACGTACATGATTTCACATATTTCCTAAATCTAGCCATTGTATGTGCCATATTCTTCCTCTTAACAAAGACAGATTTCTCTCAGTTGAAACAAATAAGTGCCTCCAAATGTCATAAATAGCTTGGCAAAACTAACCTTGAGAAATATAAGAGGCAGTTCTTAGGTAAGGCAAAATCCTAAATTCAACAGCACATGACAGGTGGGAATAAAACATTGCAGAACCTCATGTGGCCATCAAACAACACTTCCAAGGAATGAGTACCTATTTTATAAATATGTCAAAACTGACTGAAAATATGATTTTGACGCTTGTATCTGTATTGGCTAGTCTCACTGGACTAAGTATGAGAACATCCAAACAATCTCTATTTTAGGCAAAGGCAATTCTTACAAGAAAATTAAACATCATCTTCCTAACATTAGATATGTTTAGCATCCCCACTGCATCAATTTAGGTCAAAGAAGAACGAGCAAATACGAACAAGAAAATAACATCAAATGGGATAACCTGACCAACAAAAGACAGCTATTTTTGAAAGTTCTGACATCTCCCTCTATCTTTATTCCTAAGGTTAATTTCCAAATTCCGCATAAATAATATCATTTTCTCTCTATATATGAATATCTCAGTTACAAAATGATTACATCTGACAAGAACCCTTCTTGTTGTTGATTCTAGATGGTGGAAGAAAAATGCTATTTTATGAAGAACTGTTCAAACTATTTAATGAACCAATACTGATGTCAAAATTATATTATGATAATTATTTTCACTATAGATTCGGGTTTAACAAAATGGAGCCTCAGTTTCCGATTTCAACTCAGTGCATCACAATGGTGGTGGGGTAGAAAAAAGGATTTCAGGTCAAAACTTGGGACCTATTAGATGCTTAAATTGCCATCTGTGTGATATCAAGAAGGAAGGTATGAGAAACTAGGTCGCAGGACAAAGAAGATTTTTGAGGTACTGCATATAATATTTTAGATGGGATATGTTATATGAAAAATATAGGGATTGGGAGAGATGCCTCAACCAATTTCTCACACTGATCTTCTCCTTCCCCTCTACAGATCCACTCCCGAACATGTGAAAAATTTCAAAAAGGCAGGTGACCAAGCATCCAAGACCCTTAATCAAATGAAATTTAAATAGCCATCCTCTATACAAGCAGCTCCACATTCATCTTAAGTGGAAAGGTACCAGATTGATGTGGAAATGTCTACACATTTTTCAGGCTACAAACACAGTCATGACTGGTGGTATATATGAGACACTGACAGATCTATTTATTAGCTAAATTAGCAAACAAATATAGCTCAAGTGTTCTAAACTGTCTGCAATAAGTTATGCCTGTGTTAGAGAACATATATTAATATAGCTAAATGGAGCCACCCTCTAGTTTAATCATCATCATCTTGTTCAACAAGTTTTCTACTAATAAAATTATTGCAAGGATTTAATGGTCCAAGTGGTGCTCTACTTCAGCACATCAAAGGCACCAACTTTCTCAACTATTCTTGTAGGTAATAATTAAATGAAAAATATTTCTAACCTTCGACCTACTGGAGGTCTGTCCATTAGCTGGTCCGTTGGTGGTTCTGTTGCCAATGCAAGTGCTCCAAGCGTGTCCATGATGAGATTCACCCAAAGAAGCTGTTCAGACAAGAATGAAGCCACACAAAATGGTCGAATCAGCTTATGAAGACTATAAAGGCAAGCACAAGTTTTCTCATAGTGTGTTCTATTTGACAGCTAATATCATTGTAAATGTAAGCCAGAATTGTCGTCCTCTTTTTATCACTAAAAATAAAACAGCAACTTCTCATGCATTTTTTTGAGCAAATAAGCAGCTGGTATGTTGTCTCACTAGGCACGTCATGCTGGTTTATCTAGCTAGATAAAGTCACATTTTGCTTTTGACTTGAGTCCCTCTGATCCTAAACCAATAAAGCATGCAAAGATTTTTTTTAATCTAACCTGGACAGCATTCAAAGGAACTTCACCAGATGAAAAGGCAGCAACAACATTAATTACAAGTGCTGCCACATTGACAGTGAGCTGGAACTGGATAAATTTCTGAATATTTGCATATACAGAACGACCCCAACGGACAACCTATTAAAAAAATAAATAAATAAATAACATATCTTCTCTTCCAGCTAACAGCTAATGCAAAGATATCATGTGATAATTTTAACATACATACCCTCACAACTGATGCAAAATTGTCGTCCAGTATAATGATGTCTGAACTTTCTTTCGCTACTTCGGTTCCCTGAATGCCCATGGCTAGACCAATGTCTGCCTGAAAACCAAAAGCATGTTTAAATAAGCAATAATACATTCTACTATAGCTTCAGCACATGAGAGAAGATAACAGCAAACCTCATGCAATGCAGGAGCATCATTAGTGCCATCGCCTGTGACAGCAACTACATGACCTAGTCTCTTCAGTGCCTTGACAAGTAGCAGCTTGTCATTGGGGGAAGACCTCCCCATCACCTGTACAAGAATTTTCAGATTCAAATCAATTGCTGCTATCCCAGTTAGTTTTCTATCATATTTCAACGGTACACATGCAACTATGCAAGAATGAGGAGAAAGATATTTTCCTTCTTTTAACGGGAAGATGTACAGAAGCACCCAATGTAGCCTGCGATTTGATGCATGATTGCAAGTGACAAAGTTAAGAACAAAGCTGGGAAGAATAAGCACCTGACATAGTGAAGTACATGTGCAGAAAGCTTCAGGGCTTACTATGTTGTATTGACCAATTGTATGAATATTATTTTCCCATATATATTTCTAATGAATTAGTTTATTATTTATTGGTAATTAGATTTTATTAGTTTACTTATTGGACATAGCAACCAAGGCATTACATGCGCACATGCGTGAGAGAGAGAGAGAGAGAGAGAGAGAGAGAGAGAGATGGCTTAGACAATGCCAATGCATTGTTTCCATAGTCTTAATTATTTACAACTCATATCACATTGGCATTTAAGTATCTGAACCAGGGTTCTGGAGGCCTATATATTGAATCCATGCCCAGAGTAACAAAAAACTTTTGGGAACAACTAGAACAAGCAAAATAAGAGAAGACAACTTTGAGGAAGTGAAAGCAAAAAGCGTAAGATGCTGCATAAGACATATTAAAATATAAATCTATCTAAAGCAGGAAGAGAAATGGACAGAACAATACAGATTCAGTTTTCCATTAATCAACCAGGAGAAAAAGAGCTAGAAATCATCTAAAAAAATAAGTCGATAGATCTACATTATAGAAACGGGGGGCAATCTGTGCACCTGTTCCAACCAAATTAATTTTTGAAATTGAAAGATGCATAATATATATTTGTATTTTATCTACACTTTGATACTCCAAGTCAAAAGTTTCAATTGACAGGTTCACAAAACTGATTCTAGATTTGTTTGTATATTATAACAATCATCATTTTGATATAAGTTCCTTTAGAAGTGCTAAAAGAATTGATACCCTTATTTTCATGATATTTGACAAAAATCTAAACTAAACAATCGGTGTTGCTTGAATATATAAAAGAAGGTTAATTGTAGTCTTACACTTATTTTCTCAGCAATTCTATCCCTTTCCAAATCATCCTTGGCACGAAATATTCTTCCCTCTATGAGAGTTGGCTCTGAAGCGTTGGCATCTGTAAGTATCCCACACTCAAGAGCTATTGCTTTAGCAGTCTGTAGATTATCCCCAGTGACCATGCGAACCTACTTGTTCAAAATGATTGATCAAAGTTAAATGATACATTAAAACATGTCAGAGAAACACATCCCTCTTGAAGGTTAAAATTTTTCTGAATAGCTAATAGTAGCATATCTTATCTGCGAGGGCCTCTAAATGAGAGGCTCATTTCAACATGGACCTTGCCAGTTTTTTTATAAAAAAACTGATTCAATGACTAATAGATCGGTAAGTTAATTAAACAATCAATTCTCGATGATAAGCCACTTCCACAGTTTTTTTGTCATCAAAATTTATCGCGGTCCAAGATTTGCAAGGTAAATCATAGTGACTGTAAAGTGACTGTATGCTATGCCATAACAAGTTTAGAAGAGTACCTTGACACCTGCATGAGTGCATAACTCCACAGCATCTTTGACCCCAGGCCGACAAGGATCCTGAAAGTCAACAAATTCATCACCCAAAAAAGACACCATCAATATCAAAAAAACATAGTAAAAAGAAATGAGGTGCAACGCATTAACAAGCAAAGCCATATTACAACCCTAAGAGCTAAGACAACAGTTAGAATCCCAACAATGATATGATGGAAAGTTATTAACATGAGAAATTATCTCGATGGATGTTTATTTGGACTCAATTAGTCTGTTAACTTACCAGAAAACACCAAAAAACCCACACAAATTTATTAATCAAACACTATAAGTCTTCAATCCAAATAGCTTTTTGGATCAGGCTGATGCAATTAAGGGCCTTAACAGTTATCACTATATGATTTTGGAGGAAAAATAGTACTAATGCACTCCAAAGAAAAGAAGCGACTTGAATAATTTGCATGTCAGACCAGGGAACAGCTGTAAAATTCACCAAGCTTATTGACAAGAGTTTGTAATATACATATATCACAAAATTATCAAGAAGCATTGTATTTGGACTAAAAAACTCTTATGATAAACTTTTTCCCACATACTGTAAAGTTACTCTACTCATTACCTCCCTTTTTCACAGGAAGCAATAATGAGTTTCTAGTCTCCAACAAATGAGTGAATGGAAAGTAAAGAGCCTCATCAAGAGTCGTCTAAGAACATATATGAATGTTGAGTGCAGGCAACTAGATTACCATCAGATACATTTCTCACCGCATACCTTTATCCCCACAATACCAAGTAGAATCAGGTCATCCTCAGGCAACTGCCAGTTGTCTCTCTGTTCCTCACTTGGGACATTTTTCAAATCATACAATCTGTAAGCAAAAGAAACACAGCGAAGGCTAACTGCTGCCATATCTTCAATCAATTTCTTAAATGCATCAACCTGCAATGACGTGATGGATCAGAAATTTCTTAATAGTAAGGATGGACAAAGACTTAAAAGAGATTTACCTTGTCTGAGGTCATTGGCTGCACCAAACCATCTGCATCGAGCCAGCTTGTGCATGCGGCAAGAACAATTTCAGCAGCACCTTTCCAATGAACATGAACTTCAGAATCTCCCTGCAATTACAAGAAGACAAGAATCAAAATGCACAATCAAGAACATGACAATCACCCATCAATGTGAAGAAAAATACTCCAAAAATAAACATGAAAAAAACAAGATATCAGATAATTGGTATTGCGTAAATATAAGTGCTACATGAAGTCTACCTAGTACGTTCCTAGAAATTTGTATTTGAAGGCAGCACGTTTATCTTTCCAAGTGTTACAGAGATGCATATTTGTCAAGGTCACTGTATTTGATCAAAAGTACATGCCAAACAAACCAGCAATAGCCAGGAGTGAATTTTTAAGTAATACAATGTTTTAAAGAGGCACATGGTTTACAAAGATTGTTCGCTGAATTGGTTTTTGCTAGTTTATAACTAACAAGTGACACAATGTCTTGAGGAACTGCTGCCAGAAGTACATAAAGGCACATGGTCTGATAATTCAAATAGCCGAATTATGCGAAACTATTATCAAATCAAGCATGAACAAACCCATACTTCAAAAACCACATGTAATAGTTGCATCTGTATATTAAAATAGAGAAATTGTATAAAGTTTACAAAAGAAAAGAAAGAAAATTAGGCATCCCTAAATTAGTTCTTATCAGTAGCAAGTATAGGACCATCATGGTTTCTCAAACAATTATAGTATGTGATTACCACATGCACTGCAACACCACCACGTTTTTTCTCAGAATTGAAGGGGAAGACGTGAAGAATTGAAGATTTAGATCTTGCATCACGAAACTTCATCCCAAGCTATGGAAGATCATCAGCATGATTAGCCACTGATTAGAAAACAAAAAGGTGAAATAAAACAGCATAAACGGCATGACCAAGTACCTTGACTGCCCAAGAAAGAATAGCCTTTTCAGTAGGTGACCCAGTAATCTCAATCGCTCCACCATTCTATTAAATAAAAGCTTCAGTTATTACATAAGAAAAGAAAATCTTAATTTGCCAGATCAAGATATTTAATAAAAAAATTGCCAAAAAAACTGAGTAAACCCACAACATCAGATTATAACAAGCATTTAGACAAATATTGAAGTGCTTATATGCAGACGAAGAATTACTTGGAAATGTTCCCAAAACATAAGTTCCTAACTAATCTGACAATCTTCATGCACAAAAGCCAGCAAAACATTAAAAAAAACAGAAGAAGAAGAAGAATAACTTTGGATGTACATTTAGACATGATATGCAAAATGCATAGCATAATTTTCAACTATTGACAGGAAGAAAAAAAAAAACAACTCTAAAGGTCCCTCGCAATCATCTTTGCTATTATAATGGCAACTCTTAGGATAGGACTTTACTCCCATTTGACTCCACTTATGATATATTGACAAAAGTACCACTTATGAGAGAGCCCAGCCAGAAACAACTCTCTCTCCCTCTCTCCCTCCCTCCCTCTCCCCCCCCTCCCTTTTTAAATAAGTCCACTTTTGTTATTCCTTTTTCAAGATCAGCTCTATGTCCTTTTTTTCCTCTCCCTCTTTTTCGTAAAATTTTTGTTCTGTTTGCTTTTTTCCTTTCCTTTTTACTCCGCATGTAGGCAACCATTGCTTGTTCTAAATTCTAACATGCCTTAATTAAGAGAGTTATTTTACACATGGTATGCTGAACTGGCCCGTACCGGCCGGTTCGGCTCGTACCAGACCGATCCGGTGGCTTACCGGTATGGTTCCACCGTGGAAACCGGTTCACACCGAAGCCGGAGAAGAAAATAAGAAACAGCGAGCGAGCGGGGGACGGAGGGAGTAGCAGCCGCCGTGGACGCTTGTGGAGGGCCGCGTGGGGGGTGGGGGTGGGGTCGTCTCCTATTTTGAAAGAAACAGGGGATGCAGCCACCCCCGCGGCCTCCGCCGCGCCCCCATGGCCCTCTGTGGTAGTCCAAAACACGAGATGCAGCCGCCCCTGTGGCCCTCTATGGGAGTCCGCGGCCTCTCTTCCCTCCCTCCTTTGCTCGCTCGTTGTTTCTCTTCTCCGGCTTCGGCTGGGCTCTCCCGGTATGGGCCCAGTACCGAGACAAGTACCGAACACGCTGAACTGATCCGGTCGCCAACCGGTACGGCTTTCAGTACCGATTCAACATACTTTGGTTTTACAAGTGAACTCTTGCAAATAAACATAAACCCCTGCATTTGTTGTAGCTATGTCTCACCTGCACTTGAGTCAACCAACATCTGTTACTTGCAAGGTCTGCTAAACCGGTTGGAACCGACCAGTTCAGTCTATACCGTACCGGTACCAGCCTCCACCGGTACAGTACAGCCATTAAATTCTGTTCTAACCCCAAGGTACAGGCCTACACCGGTACGTTACAGCTATGGAATTCAGTTTCTTGCCGTACCGGTGCGAATCGGTGCAGTTTCCACCAGTACAAGCCCTGTATAGGTGCGAACAACACCGGTTCACACCGGTACAAGCCCTGTACCGGTGCGAACCGGTACTCGCAGGGAAGAAGGGGGAAGAAAGGGGAAGAAGACCTCTCTTGCGCTATCAGGCCTCTTTCTTCCTCCTAAGCACCTCGCGGGGAAGAAGACCTCCCTTGCTCGTGGGAGGAGGGAAAGAGAGGAGAGAAGGGAAGAAGAGAGGAGGAGCTCGAGAAGAAAAAAAGAAAAAAAAAGAGGCAGTGGGGAGTGCGCCCTTGCATGGGTGCGAGTGGGGAAACGCGTCGCCAGCGCATGGGGCAACGAGCCCACGCGGAGCTCCGCGTGGGCTTTTAAATGCCACTCTGTAGCATAACGCGTCCGCGCGTTTTTTTTCCTACCGGTACCGGTCTCCACCGGTACGTCGGTTTGGTCGGTTCCGCATACCTTGGTTACTTGCAAATGAAAAATAATTCCATAATGATTTTTTTCTTACTAAGAAAAACAAGTATCTCACAATCATCATTATATTTATGAGTTAAGTTTGTTGGTTGAACCACAACTGAGATGTCGAGAGCATCCCCTCTACCATGTTAACCCACAACCAAGATGTATTGAAGATCTCCTTATTAGTAACTTGCTACATGGTTAACAAGAACCAAGAGCAGAAAAAAGCCCTTAGTAATTCCAACATATGTATATTCTAGAAAAATGCCTATATATCCAGCCCTTCTATCCACCTCGTTCCTTAAAAGAGAACCAGCTTCATCATACTCTTTCTTCCCCAAAATAAAAATTGGAGTTCCCTTCATTTACTAAATTTTTGCATTTCAAAAGTTTGAAAACATATTTGTAATCGTTTCTAGTAGAACATAACCAAACTAGATTTTAAAAGTGAACCAAACCAGCTAATGACCCTCTGTCTTAACTGGCGATTCTAATATTAAGTTATGGATGGATTTGGCCACACACTAACTGATGGCGTAAATAATAATAATAATAATAATAAAATAAGAATAACAAGGCCTGACCATCACATCTCCAAAAAATTACACCTAGTACAAATGCGTACAACTCTTATCTCTCATTTTTTAAAAATCCAGTGAACCTTCATCATTTCCAACTCAGTTATTTCTATTTACCTTTGATCTATTATCTCTCTTAACCTCATCCATTGATTATCCAAAAAGACATAAGGTTACCATTCTAGGAAAGTCAACAACTTTGTCTCTAAGTTACTATTCTTCGTCTTATACAAAAAATTACTTGCAGGCAAGGTACGCGGTACCGATCGAACGGACGTACTAGTCTCTACTGATACGTCGGTTCAGTACCGGTTGGAACAGATTCCAACTAGTACCGAACCGGTTTAGAAAAAAAAAAAATGCGCGGACGCGCACGCGTCCGCGTTATGCCGCAGAGTGGCATTTACCATTGTGGCATTAAAAGCCCACACGGTTCGCACTGCGTGAAACATGCGCGGGCACGAGTTGGGGACGCGTTTCCCCACCCGCGCCCGCTCCCCCGCACGCGGGCGCGCTGCCCCGGCCTCTCTCTTTTTTTCTTTTCTTTTTTTCCTTCTTCCCAGGCCGTTCTCTTTTCTTCTCCTCTCTCCTCTCTAATCCTCTCTCTTCCCCTTCTCCCGCGAGCACGAAAGGTCTTCTTCCCCGCAAGGTGCTCGGGAGGAAGAAAGAGGCCCGGTAGTCTTCTTCCCCGCAAGAGAAGTCTTCTTCCCCCCTTCAACAGGTAGTCTTCTCCTCTTTTTCTTCTTCTTTCCTTTTCTTTCCTCTTCTTCCTCTTCTTCTTCCCCGCGAGTACCGGCGCGGTTCGCACCCGTACCGGTTCGCACCGGTACAGACAAGAAACTATCCGAAACCAAATTCTATGGTTGTACCATACTGGTGCCAGCCGGTACCGGTACAGTACAGTTTGAATCGGTCGATTCCGACGGATTCAGCAGATCTTGTTTACAGGTATACATAGATATGGAACACTATCTCTCACACAACTATATAATCATTTAGTTGTTTGACTACTGCTATTTTTTTTTTTTTGTGTATTATGATGAATATAAGTTTGAAGTATCGAATAGTGCTTCTAATCAAAATCCGGTGTACCATAGCGGGCGTACCGTAGCGGGCGTACCGTACCGGGCAGATATACCATACCATACTGGTACCGAACCAATACGCGGTCTTATATCGTATCGACACTTGGTACGTCTCACCGTCTTGTACCATACCATGTACTAACATTGTAATAAGATGGTACCGGTACGGGGTCTAGTACCGAGACAACAAACCTTCTAATAATTTATCCTTTTTATTAGTTAAGTAATGGATATATTTGTCTTTCAAACTGTGGCATTGAAGTAGACATTTAAAATTCAAAGAATAAATTTCCATTCAATTATGATAATATGCATAGATCATACATAAATTATTGTTGAATATAATTTTCCTTGCTTTCAAAGAGATATTTTTATATAACTAGTTTTAATATATGTCTTATGTTAAGTCCTCATTGGAAAAATTCTAAATCTTCCCCTGCTCAAACTAGTTCTCAGTTTCACAACACTGTAGAATCCTCAGTCTCTTCCTAGCCAGCAATTAAGAGGTCGCATATAAAGCACACCTGATCAAGTTTCAGACAGATGCGTGAACAAGCTAGGACTCACCATATTTAGGAAGTTGAGGACACCATCAACACCTCTGAACAAAGAACCATATTGTTATCATAGGTGTCAATGTGCCATACAGAATATACCATGACTACAATATCAACAATCTATTCAAGTCAAAAGGATTTGCATGACTCTTGGGTTCCCATCTTCAATACCAAGTCCTTCGATGGTTGGGGTGCCTTGCAATGATCGGACAGTCAGTTGTTTGGCACCTGATGGTCAATGCCATGCCACAGGGACATGCTTGATAAATGGGGTGGTTCAGTTGTGATGTTCAGTCACTGGCTTCACACGCATGAATGTAATATAGATGAATAAGACAATCGCCAAATAGTGAAGATGGTTGATTATTTTGGTGCACTAACATAGTGCCTGCGACTAGGTTGTGCACATGAGAAGGGTGCTGAACTGTAAATAAGTTCTACTGAACATACAGAACAAGACTAAGTGGTAGAAAGAAGTTTCATTTAATAATTTGAAATAGAAGTGGACTAGAAAAAACATAAAAATTGCCCTTAATAGGAAAGCTTTGCTAATGAGGATCCATTAATCCAACCCCAAAAAGTAGGCACAAAGCTTGATGGTTATAATTATGGAAATAGAGTGAACTATGGAAGTCGATGAGGTGGCAAATTTGAGAGAGTACAAAGAGTGGTCTGCACGTCCAAGGGAGGGTAGGATTTGTTGGCTTTCAGCCAGGTATGTATCATAGCCCAACAATCAAGGCTGCAAACAAGGACTTGGGTAAAATATGCTTGAAATGTTCTAGGAAAAAAATTTCTAATCGCATCTGAGATCACTTGTTTTTGTGCTAAAAGACTAGAACCATCAGGTGTTTCATGAAGATGTTAGGCCCACATACTCTAATTCGGAAACCCAATAAGCATAGGCTATGGATCTCCAAATCATATAATTTTTTGATGGTAATCAGTTTAGAGATAGTAGATCACACACAGTGGCTAGCATCATCAGTGTCAGGCCCTTGGTCATCCAATTCGGAAACCCAATAAGCAAAGGCTATAGATCTCCAAATCACATGATTTATTGATGCATGTATGTATAAATGTATATATATGTATATATGTATGTATATATGTATGTGTGTGTGTGTGTGTGTGTGTGTGTGTATATATATGTGTATATCTATTTATGTAAATATAGAGATGCAAACAAAGGGAAGGGCTGTATAGTTCTTATCCATTGGTCCAACACAAATAGCTCCACTCTGCATACAAGCATTGCATTAGAGCACTACGGAAATAATTTAAAATTCCTTGAACACCACCATAATAATCGAGATAATGACCTTCTACACATTCAAGGCATTATACCCACTTCTGTGCAGTCAAGATTAAAAAACTGCAATGAAAGGGAAGACCCTACAATTCTTATCCACTAGCCAATAGCTCCAGTCCACATTCCAAATATTGCATCACAGCACTCCACCAGAAATAATGAAAAATTCCTCAAACACGTCAACAATAATCGATATAATGATCTCTTCTAAACAAGTGAAAAGTATCAAATTATCCACAATTTAAGCCCATCAATTTGCAAAGAGGGAAAAAGGAATTTATTTGTCCCTTTGGTTAGGCTAATAAACAAGTAGCCGCTTAGAAAAAGTTACTAAGTAAATGTAGCAGTTCCCCGCACTCTGAAGGGAGGTTAGGGTATGCAAAATCCTTGTTTAGAATATATTGTTATTTAGAAATTTTCAAATTATCATAGCTTGACATGTATAACTAAGTTCAAAGTGACCTTCTACTACACATTCAAGGCATATTTTGAGGACCAATGCTATATGGATTCGAGTTTAAAGGGCTGAAGAAAGAAAACAGAAATCTGACTAAGATCAAAGCATCGAGTGAGGCCATTGATCCAACATCCTAAGATACTTCCTCAATCTCTCTGACTCTTTCTTCACCTGCTCTACTTACTATTACACAAAGAGATTGGTTTAGCATCCAAACAAGCTCATCATGACAAACGATTTTAGGTTACACAAAAATCAAAAGAGAGAAAAAACAAAGAAAGCATACTGATCCAACAACACTTTGTCTTCATCATGGTCACAAATATAACAAACCAAGTTGTGGTTAGAGAAGTTCAAAGAAAAAGACTAGTTTACCTCTGGCTCAAACACACTGCCTGTTGTATTTTGTGCAATTCCTTCAATTAAGAGAGCGCATGCGGTCGATTCAACATCTTCCAGAGGATCTATCTTCTTTCCACCAACATATGCCTCCACAATAGTCATCTAAAACATGAATGTAAAACATTTAAAGATTGAAAAATAAAAATTTCAAATACTTTGGAAAGAAACAGGGAAATTTCTACTTCAGCAAAATAAGCCCAGCATATCAAGAGGAAAACCAAACACCTGGTCCTTTGGTTGACCAACATTTTATGTTTAGCCCATAGTACCTTGCATTTTATGTACAGCCTTGCACACAGTTAGGCCAGTATTTTGAATACATTTAAACCTGTTTTGCATGCATATACACCTGTTTATTACACAGTTATCTGCTCTGCACACAGTGATGCTGAAATGTGTACATTAAATGAAACTGAACTCAAGGGGAATGAAATTCTCAGTCAACAACTAGTTATACAATGGCAGTCAGACAAAGGACTGGGTGTCAGTTACCCCTATTAAAAGCCAAACTAATAACATCAACCAATTCTAACATCTACTTGCGACTGAACTTGGAAACAATAAAAAAAAAACAAATAGCAAACTGTGACCATGAAACTGCAAAATGACACACCTGATTCAGGGTCAAAGTTCCAGTCTTATCACTGCATATAGTTGTAGCTGATCCCATAGTTTCACATGCTGAAAGCCTACGCACCTGTAGAACAATCATTTTAACACCATCAGATCATACATGTCAGACAACATCTGTATTAGGATTTAACAAAGACATGTACCAAAGCCTTGTCGGCCATCATCTTTCTCATCGAGTATGCCAGGCTGAAACATAATAAATGTGAGAACACTGAAAGATAATGGGAAACTTAATAATCCACATTAGATGAATAAAAAGATAAAAGAAACTATGCATACTTACGTCAAGGTAACAGCCAATGGAAGCCCTTCAGGCACGGCAACAACCACAATAGTCACCTAATATTTTATTTTGGGGTGTAAGGCCCTATTAAAAAAAAAACAAATCAGCAATATCTGAAGTATGAATACATACTGCAATTGTCAAGATCTTAATGGCTCCATTAACTGCAGCCTTTACACTCGTCTGTCCCTTTATAAATTGCACAGAACCGTCAGGATTCTTGGTATGTCCAGTAAAGTATCTGAAAATATGTTAATACAAGACAATATTGTAACTCTTGGAAAATATAAAATGCTGCAATAATTTACATAAGTAAGTTGTCACTTACCTAACCAAAAGGACTGCAAGAACAACAGCAGCTACACTAAGCCCTGCAATGCCAATGAAAGTAGCAACACCATTCAAGCGTACCTTTTAAAGAACAAGCCACCCATGAAAAGTCAAACAAAGCATGTTGCTCAATGCAATACAATTCAAAGGATATATCATCAAAAATAAGAAACTAACCTGCAAAGGAGTTTCTTCACCAGTATCCTCTGAAATACTGGCCATCAATAAACCCCATTCGGTATGGATTCCAACAGCAGTTACCTGAATATAATTTAAATAAGCCACACTAGCAAGCAACTACCAACCTAATACAAAACAAGCTCCTTAAAAGCATGGAGAAACTCCAGTCCATACACAGCTTGGAGAAACTTGTTTAGGTCATCAATCAATATACAGCACTCACCAACATGTTACCATAACCATCAGCTACTTTGCATCCGGACATTAAAAATGGTGCCTTCTGATCCTTATGGACCTGCAATAAAGCATCATAGGAGTTCAGTTGCAACTTAGAAGTGACAGAAAGGTTCTTGCAGCCCTAGAATAATCACAAAAATTGAAAGGTTTGTTTATAAATTTAAATTCCATTGTGGATTGTGTGCAAAACCCCCAGTAGCTCTTCACATATATTAAATTAAAGATTTTAATAAATAATGAAGATAAGAGTTATATATGTAAATATTTTATATTTGTTAATCCAAAAAACTAAAATGGTGGGGGTTTCATCAACAATCTATTACACACTAATAGTTTTAATGCAACTCTCTACAGAATGTCACAATCCAGGGGTCTTTGGGCTTTTACAATATTAAGTTTTCAAGGTGTAAGTTAAAAATTTGTTCACATACTAAAAACAAGCGCAGGATTATATCATAAAATATTAGCTTATATGGAGTTCAATGTAAAAAAGGCTTGAAATAACACCTAAAATGCAACATATAAAGAAAGGGGTTTGGTTTTATTGAAAATTAATTGTATCATTATTAAAGAAAACTAACATAATTATGATAGAAAAGAGAATGACAGAAACTCACGATTTTGCTCTCCCCAGTCATACTAGATTCATCAATTGCAAAAGAATGACCGCTGATTAAAATGCCATCTGCAGGGACCTAAACAACAGTATGCATATGACCAACTCGCAATAAGCACACACCCAAAGGCCATTTAAACAAGAATTACTCATGGCATGCCTACCTGATCACCAATTTTAAGAGGAATGACATCACCAACTACAATATCATATATTGAGATCTTAATTCTCCTACCACCTCTCATTACCTGAATATCATAAAGTACAGATACAATAAGATGGAAAATAAATACAAGATTAAATAAAGGTGAAAATATTTTCCTGCAGTGGTAAAGGCACCTCTAGACGTATGTTTCGCTTCTCTTCATTCAGACTTTGGAATTGGAGTGACTGCCTATAATCGCTGATTGCTAGGAGGAAAAAAGAAAGAATTCAAGCATATGCAAATAAATGCTGCTTGCCTAACAAGAAGAATTTTCAGCATTTCGCACAGAGACCTCCATTTACACATTGAACGGAAGAAAGAAAAATGGCATCTGAGAGGGGGTGTTGCAGAATTTCACAGAAATTATCTTACAAGAAAATTCTGTTTAAGAATCCAGAGGTAATAAGCTAAGAATAATTTAAAACCACTGAAAATTCAGAATTACGAGCTTTGAGAAAAAGTAAAAAAGCAGAGACCACGTGATACTATCACTATGCAATGACAACAACACTACATCATTCAAAGTAAATCCTCAGAAAACATGCATCCTATCAAGAAGTTGATGATGATATTCACTATTCAGCAAGAATTATTTCTCTTAATATTTGATTTAATACTTCCAACAACAGCATCAAATTAGTATGCATAATCTCCACAAGTACATGATGGATCAAATTGAATGACTGCAACTAAAATAAAAAAAAATGCAATAAGATCTTTGTGAACACAAGTCGAATTGTTTTTTTTTCCCGACTGACCAAAGATGTCAAGTTCAACCATACATGATTTGATGCTAAAAAGTGGATATGCTGCACAAATAGATGTTGAAATCACCGCCCCCCAAGCCCCTGCTTTTCTCAATCATACTATGTATACAATCAATAAAAACGTGCAAAAGGCCTCATTTAAATCCATTGACCTGTTGCCTAATCAGTATCAGCCTCCACTAATCAACAGGTGGTTTTGTTGAAAAAAACATGCAAATATCTGTTTTGCTACCAAAAAACTAGAAAAATCATATATCATTTCTCGTTCTCAACATTTCCACAATGTTCTTTGATTATTTCAGCACCTCTGCCTTAAAAATGTAAGCTTTCCAGATGCATACTGGCATTTAGAATTCTCATGCATACAACCAGAAACAAATTAGATACTCGTGTGCTTCAGAAGAGAGAAGATTAAAGAATAACCTCAAACTGCAGAAGACAATTTTTAAAGTAAATAGCACCAAGAAAATTTTACATGACATGTTGAAGGCTGAGAGAGTTTGACAGTAGAGGTTGACCATTTAGTTGGAAAATAGAAAGAGCAGGTACAAACATTAAGTGGTAAAAAGATCAGTGGCAAGGGTCAACAGAACCACAACACAGAAGACCTCCTATTGGAGCGAACTAAATCCTTCAAGAAGGACATTAAAATTCTTTTGTTTGGAGAATGTATATGAATACACACAAAGATCTTTTGTTAAATAAAGGTGATCCTGATTTGTAAAAATCTTGCTTTGTGTCATTGATAGATTACATATAATTTCCTTAACAAGAAAATCCCATGATTCCGAGAACTGAAAAACAATGAATTAGCAAGTATAATTAGGATTCCCATGTAACACCAAAGAACCACAAAAGGTTAAAAATAAAAAAGAAATTTCAAAGAAAAGAGGTCAACTATATTAAATGATGATAATATCTAAAAGTAAATTGCTTTTGTAAGCATTTTGGGAGCCTCAATTAAAAATCTAAAACCATGGCCTTGGTTGCCACACTTTCAATCTGCATTTAATTTCATAGTATAATTTCCAAATAAAAACCCTAGTTCATCTCACCCTACTAGGATTACATATATCAAGCATGGTGATAACCTAGCTACAAATGGGCAAGATAGTTTACACAGAACTGAGGAAACTGGCAGTGCTACAATATGTTGATGAATGAAAAATCAGATACCTGTAACAACTATGACAAGAATAACAGCAAAGGCAATGCTTCCACCATCATACCAGCCTTCTTTAATGCCCTAAAATAAAATAGACAGGTTAGGGAAAACAATTAATCAAAAGGCAACATAGACTACAAAGAATCTTTATAAATGCCCCCCTTTATAAGTAAGAATGATGGCGTAAATGTTTTAAGCAACATCACAGGTGACTAGCACATGATGAAACAAAAAGTGTAAGGCAACTCAGATATCTAAGAAAAGTTCCTGAAAAATTTGCCCAAAAGAATTCCAACATAAATCCCACTTAACCCAAGACAATTTACATTATTCATCACAGGTTCCCCAGACATTGTTTTGGTTAAGCACGCATAACTCCAAACTTCACTAAGGACCTACCAAGGCATTCAAGTCCAAGCAAGTCAAGTAACTCGTATAACTCAAAATTCATATCCACACTTAGAAAGTGGCATTAGTCAAAAGAGTCATGTTGGATGGAGTAATTATGTTTAAGCCTTTTTCACCATTTCTGCCCACAATTGCCTTCAGTTAGCCTATTTACAAAAGGCTGATTATGAACACAAAATCTTTTACTATGTTAGAGCATATTTTCTAGACACCCTTAGGTGCTCGGCTCCTCCATACCAACTACCCGAAAGTACAACTCGATCACTAGGAGCTCACCTCTGCAAACTTTCAGCAATTCTCAAATCACAAAATCATACTCTTTAAGGAGATATGGTGGCATTGCATTTATAGTAAAGCAGGGTTCCAATCATTTTCTCCATAATGGTCCTCGATACTAAGCAAAACTTTGGTCATAACATAAATTAGGACTCTATGACTATAACCAAGGTTTTAGGCCCCAGATGGATTTTGGGGGGGGGGGGGAGCAAGGTTCGCCGAACCAGTATCGAGACCCGTATCGGTCGGCATCCAGTACAGGTCGGTACTGGTTCGAACCGAGTCAAACCGGATGGAACCATCTGGTTCCGGCTAGAGCCAATCAGATCCAGCCCCCTAGGGGCCAGAACCGTTTTCTACTACCGAATTGACCAGGTCGGAGACTGGGTCAGCTTGGTTCAGCTTTCTTTGGAAAGAAGACGGGACTGGGACTCCAAAACTCATCCATGCAGGGAAACAAGAAGAAGAAAGAAAGAAAGAAAGAAAGAAATGATAAAGAAAAGAAAAAGTGAAAGAAAAGAAGAAGAGAAAGGAAGAAGCAAAAGAAGACAGAAGAAAAAGCATGAAAGGATGGAAAGAAGAAAGGAAAGAGAAAGAAGAAGAAAAAGGAAAGAAAGAAAGAAGCAAAAGAAGGGATAAGAAAAAAGAAAGAAGAAGAAAAAGGAAAGAAAGGTATGGAAAAAGGGAGGGAAGAAGAAGGAAAGAAAGAAGAAAGAGAAAGAAAGAGAAAGAAAAAGGAAAGGAAAGGAAAGAAAAAAGGAAGAAATATAGAGGGTACCTATGGAACTCTCGACCGGGACGGTCATCGGGATGAGATGGTTAGTGGGGCATCCCGTTCCATGGAGAAATAGTGACACCCCTGCCCACAGGATTTAAAACCTTGACGATAACAAACTTGCCTTAACAAATATGCAAGGACTGGTTGTACTTATACAACAGCCATAAAAAATAGAGTGGCTGAGACAAAACACTGAGAAGTTGGTTACAGATTCTAATTCACAAGGGTGACAATAATAGTTAAATTCAGCATCAATAAATCCAGCTCATTGTATGGTCCACTCTGATATGAAAAGATGAGCAAATTATAAATTCTATATGAAGGTTAAATTTCTGGTAGAATCGGGAAGCATTAAGCACAAATATGATACACACACCTTTTATTTGGAAATAGCAAAGGAATGCTCCTAATGGAACATGTAGAAATAGTAAGACCTATTGTTTGTTACCTTTCTTTCATAAGCAAAAGACGTCAAAATATACCATCAAGATAGATAACCATCTATCAGATATCTCAGATATTTGCTATCTTTCTCTTTGAATGAGATCTCAATTCCAGCTACGGTTTCATTAGATATCTTACAACTAGAATCCCTCTTTTTTCCGATCCGGTTCCTCCACCACCGCGAACTCCGGTCAGATTCAGGCATGATACACTTTTTATTTATTGGGAGAACCCAAGTACTCTCTTGCGGATCCATGAAACAACTCTCAGAAATCTTTTTCCCTTTTGGAAGATACAGGAGCGAAACAATCAACCTATTGATATTGGAAGACCAAAAAGATTCTTCCAATGTCTCATTTCTGGGTCCAATGGAATTCATAGGTATAGGAAGAATAGGTATAGGAAGAAGCCCCATCAAATAGAGATTTTTTCTTTCGACCATCTTTCGATTGTTAATACGAGATATAAGGACCGCTACTACAAGCAGTACTACACCTTTGATCGTGAAATATCAATTGCTTGTTGAACCCTGCGAATCACGTGAAAGTAGGATACTCCAAATTCGGGGGTCAAAGAGTTTCATAAAACGTTCTTGGTGGAAAAAAATGTGAGTGAAAGATCCCACTGAATCGAATTTGATCCATGAATCTAAGAAATAGTGAGAATTCTTGATCTCTCTCAATATCTCTCTCAATTCGAAGATCCAGGATTTGAATTGATGTCGTTTCATTGATTCCTCCTAAAGATTTCAATTCAATTGGAATTTGGTTATTCACGATGTACGATGATCCCTTTTAAGCATCCATGGCTGAATGGTTAAAGCGCCCAACTCATAATTGGCAAATTCGTAGGTTCAATTCCTGCTGGATGCACGCCAATGGGAACGTTCAATAAGTCTATTGGAATTGGCTCTGTATCAATGGAATCTCATCATCCATACATAACGAATTGGTATATTCATACCATAACATATGAACAGTAAGAACTAGAATTCTTATCGATACTGGAACTCATAGGGAAGAAAATGGATTTATGGATGGAATCAAATATGCAGTATTTACAGAAAAAAGTATTCGGTTATTGGGGAACAATCAATATACTTCTAATGTCGAATCAGGATCAACTAGGACAGAAATAAAGCATTGGGTCGAACTCTTCTTTGGTGTCAAGGTAATAGCTATGAATAGTCATCGACTCCCGGGAAAGGGTAGAAGAATGGGACCTATTATGGGACATACAATGCATTACAGACGTATGATCATTACGCTTCAACCGGGTTATTCTATTCCACCTCTTATAGAGAAAAGAACTTAAAGCAAAATACTTAATAACACGGCGATACATTTATACAAAACTTCTACCCCGAGCACACGCAATGGAGCCGTAGACAGTCAAGTGAAATCCAATCCACGAAATAATTTGATCTATGGACAGCATCGTTGTGGTAAAGGTCCTAATGCCAGAGGAATCATTACTGCAAGGCATAGAGGGGGAGGTCATAAGCGCCTATACCGTAAAATCGATTTTCGACGGAATGAAAAAGACATATCTGGTAGAATCGTAACCATAGAATACGACCCTAATCGAAATGCATACATTTGTCTCATACACTATGGGGATGGTGAGAAGAGATATATTTTACATCCCAGAGGGGCTATAATTGGAGATACCATTGTTTCTGGTACAGAAGTTCCTATATCAATGGGAAATGCCCTACCTTTGAGTGCGGTTTGAACTATTGATTTACGTAATTGGAAGTAACCAATTAGGTTTACGATGAAACCTAGAAATCGATCACTGATCCAATTTGAGTACCTCTACGGGATAGACAATAGAACTTCTTTAATTATTCAATTAATTTAAACTTCTAATTTAGAAAAATTATTCAAACAAAAAAACTTTTACTGTTCCGGTTGAAAGGCAAATTAGATATTTTTATTTCTATTAGTTCCTGAACATTCTTGATCTTCTTGTCTTTCGCCTTTTGTCTTCAAAATGCTTTCATACTATTGGTCGCTACTCGCTAGAGTCCAGCACATGCAATGCACATGCAAGGATTCTCTTTCAGGAAAGAGTGGGTCGCACATAGAAGGATAAGCTTTTCTACTTTCTAAGCATGACAACAAACATGAAAAAATCTTCTATAGCATGGCAAAGCATTGGAGATTTCAGAATCCAGCATCTGCTGGACTACCAACCTGCGCTGTTGGCATGGCATGAGAGGCCCCGGAGTCCAACATGTGTGCCGGACTCCAGGGGGCTTTCCCATTATATATGTAAAGAGTACATCCCTGGCAGATCAAGCTTGTATCGAAAGACTATTTGTAAATCATAGTAAATTCTTATATACATAAATAATTAAAAGGACTGCACCCATCCAATTGCCAGTGTGGGTTATCTGACTATCCGGTATCGCATTCTTCATTGTAATTTCAATCAAAAGTGGTCCTGTCTCACTATACCACAGTTCCTAATCTTGAATTCTGTCTGTTAGCATCCAGTCACAAAAAAAGCAAGGAAAAATCACATAACTTAGAGTGCAACTTAGGTTGTGGTGCAACTTGAGTTGAGCTCAATCCAAACCTGAGCAGCCCCACCTGTTCACTAGGTTGGGTTAGACTCAAAAATGCAAACCTGACCCCTATGGTTGGGCTAGTGTTGACCTAAACCTGATCCTAAGTCAAACTCAATCCTACCAGCCCACCCAACCAAATCCGATTAATAAATAACTTAATATTTATGTTTCACAAATATACTTATATGTTTGATATAATTATATCTTTAGCCCTAATAAGTTACATAATACAAAAAAAAAACACTTGAATGAGACGCCAAGATGCTAAATATTAAGTTCAAAAAACTGTCTAAAACCTTTCTCTAGTCTTATATTACCTATCCAAATACAACTAAGCTTCCTTCATTAAACCTTTCGCTGTACCGATCGGTACCGGTCGGTACCGAGCGTACCGTACCCGTACCGATGGGTACCGGTATCGGTACACCAATCTCGGTACGGTCGGTACCGAGCGTACGGTACCGTACCGACACTCGGTACGCCTATACTAGTGCGGCACCGGTACGGGGTTCGGTACCGGTACGGCGAACCTTCCTAACGAGATACCAACCCCACCTGACCAGAATTTAGCTTAAGGATGTTGAATTGGCTCAAGAAATCCCAATACAAGGGTGGGTTGGGTTAGTTAAAGGTTGGAATATATCAAGGCTGGGCTGGGTTTGGATTAGCCCAGAAACAAACCACCAACTGATTTGTCCCTCCAAGATCCCCCTTACAGCCAACGTTTCATGAGCTCAAACAAAGCCAGGAAAAGGGTTTGTATGGTTGACCTTTTTACCATCCATCATATTATCCATCCGTAGAGGAATCATGAAAAAAAAAAACAGCACAAAAGGTTCCATAGCCACTCAGTTTTTACTTTTTTGTCTACACTCCTTAAATTCACTTTTGATCACACTAATTTTTGCCAACATCCTTTAAATTTACAATGAAGTCAAACTTATTAGTCATGTCACTGGCATTACAACTCCCTCTTTCGCTTCTAAAGCTAGATAACTTCACCTTGACACAATCAAAGCAATTCCATGCCCACTTCTCACAAACAAGAGCATGCCTATAGCTAGATAAAATACTGAACTAGTAGCTCCTTGGCCCTGCTTTGACAACTTGCTACACTATAGCCTATTTAAATAAAATGTTTCAATATTCTATACTTTAAGTACAACCAAAAATGTATCATAATGCATTGTTCTAGTAACACTTTGGGAATATTTGGTTGCCTGCATTCCTACATGCAAAACAGCTGCATCTAGAAATGCTGCATTTGCATTCACAAGGTTCTATAGGGCTTGCTTGTATTGAAAACTACAACTGTAGTTCCTATGTTTGGTAGTTTAATATAATGTTACCTCTAATGATATTACCATATTATCATATTATATTTATTATGAATTTATGATATTATTTTGCAATATAATCATGATACCGTTATATCTTATGTTAATTATAAGATAACATATTATATTACATGATATTAAATATATTATAATATATTACTGAATAATAAATAATATCAAGGTTCGCCGTCTCGGTACCGGACCTCGTACTGGTGCCACACTAACATAGTGTCAGTATGGTACAGTACGAAATTTTTTTGATATACCGAGTGTTGGTACGCCACCCGTACCGGGTACCGATACCAAACTAATACAGTACAATACGATAACACAACGCAATATAATATATAATATATAATATAATATAAATTCTTATAATTATAATATCGTAATATTATCTTATCATATAATATAACAAATAATATAAATACGATAACACAACGTAATATAATATAATATAACATAATGTAAGTAGCATAATATAATTTAAAATAATATAATGTAATATAATATGTACTAATATAACATAATAGAGTATAAGGTAATATATAACAAAACTACAGCCTCTATCTTGAGATCTTGGCCATTTTTGGCAACATCTCTAGGTGCAACAAAAGAGCTTTGGAATACAATTTGGTTGCTGCATGCCTGCATCTGGCCTAGTTGCAGGCAACCAAACGTCCAAGATATGTTTGCCTACAATTCTTGCAGCTAGGTTCCACAAACAGCCCCTTTTTGTAAGCAAACATATTATGTCAATATCATAGTTGTCCAACCATGTTTTCCTTAAAGGAACTTTTGCAATTGAAAGGTTTGCTGAACGAATTTTTAAGTGTGTGATGAGCAGGGTCTGCTGAGGGCCGGTTCAGCACGTACCGTACCAGTACCGCCCACGACCGGTACGATACAACTTTTGAAAACGATTCACACCGGTAGGGAAGAAGAAGAGGAAAGAAGAGGAAGAAAGGTAGGAAGAAGAGGAAGAAGAAAGGTAGGAAGAGGAGAAGAAGAAGAGTACCGGTTCGCACCGGGCCTCGGGCTGACCCCCTCCCAAGCACCCTGACGAGGATCACCCCGCTTGCTCGCGGTTTCTTTTCCTTCCTTCCTCGCGGGAGAAGGGGGAAAGAGAGGAGAAGAGAGGAGGAGAGGGGAAGAAAGGAGAAGGAATGAGAGAACGTTCGGAAAGAAGAAGGAAGAAGAGAAGAAAAAAAAGATGAAAAGAAAAAAAAAAGGAGCGCATGCACGCAGGCACGAGTGGGGAATTGCGGGCCCAGCTCGTGCCCGCACGTGTTCCATGCGTAGGGAACAGCGCCCGCGTGCGGTTCCCTAAGCGGGGTAGCGAGCCCACGCAGGGCAGCCCACGTGGGCCATTTAAATGCCACTCTTGGCTTTAACGCGGACGCGCGCGCGTCGGTTTTTTTTTCCTTTCGTGGTTGGCCAGTTCGGTAACCGGTACCGAATCGATATCGGTTCCAACCAGTACCGGTCTCTAACGGTATGCCAACCGGTGCCGATTCGGCGTACCTTGATGATAAGTAAATCACAATGCAAGAGTCTGTATAAATTACAAATTCACCAGACTTTAATAAACCACTGTTGAAAGGGTACAAACGCACAAGTCCTTCAAAAGTTGTACACTAACTAGATTTTCTTAACTAAACGCAGCATTGAGATGTGAGGAAGGTTGAGGAACCAGAAATATAATAATAGTAATAATAATAATAGGAACAGCAGCAACAGCAACATAGATAATTTCACATAACATTATTATGTAGATATTTGTAAAAAAAAGGTATTATTCGTTAAGTTATTGTAGAATACGTTAAAATAGGGTATCTGGACAAGAAAATAAATGACAATGCAAGGTAAATCTCACCTCTGTCTTTATGCCCAATACCAATGATAAAACTGCAGCTACCATAAGGATGACAAGGGTTAAGTCTTGGCAAGCTTCCCATAGGAAAACCTAAAAGTGAAAGCAAACAGAATATAGAACATTATGGAAAATTTTGCTTACAAGAAGCAATGAGGGAAAATGATGGAAGACCATAAGTAATGTTTGAAACATACCCAAAAACTTCTTCCTTTCATTTGAGGGTATGTGTTGGCCCCAAACGCATTCCTCCTACGTGATAATTCAGCATCATCTCCACTAATTCCCCTGTCTAAATTGGTTTTTAACAAATTCGCCAGTCCTTTAACCTAAGCAATCACAAGAACAGTAATTGGTAAGAAGATAAAAAATTTTCAGCATTAGCCCAGGATTTTAAAGGATACTTGCCCCGCCAAGTTCTTCTAGAGCAGAAAAATTATGATCCCTGGTCACTGAAGTGAGCTGCTCCTCAAAAATTCCAAAACCACAAATTGGAAGTATTGGTGGACTTCCAGGCATGCCTAGGATAAAAATAAACTCAGAGTAACAATAAATAGCCATGAAGAAATTCATTAAACACTTAAAATGCATTTTATTATGAAATGTAAATCTGGAAAAAAGAATAACATATAGTAATCAAAGTTCAGCAGATATTTATTTAGGGGTACGGCTTGCACTAGGTTAAACAAAACCAATCCAGCCACTGGGTAGCACTGGGTTCATTTTGAATTTCAACAGTCAGACAGTTTTAGAAAAGCACCAACTTTAATTTAGTTTTGTTAGAAATAGCAGAACAACAAGGTGACTAACACAATCTTGATCCCCCTACTGTAGTAATAGAAGTATAGAACCCTTAACTATTTCCAAACCAACTTGTCGTGCAACAATAATCTGCAAAAGTATTAGTAGTACATTTAACTATGCAGAATAACACTCCACGATTACGTTTCTATATTTACTCAAATAAAAGACACTATTAAGTACTAACCAGCTTATGTTGTAAAGTGTTGGGCATTGAATGAGGAAGTACAAATTTTTTAGATTCCCCATGATTGAAAATATTTTTTATGATTTGTGTGACTTAATAAATGCAATCCAACTTCTGGGAGATGCACTTCTCTCATTTCTTCTCCCTTATAGTGAGAACTAAAAAATCAATGGATGTCTGCAGGTGAGACCCCTTAAGTCTCCCATTCCCTTGTAAATGAGACTTCTATTAAAAATAAGAGACATCAGGCACCACAGAAAGCTGGCACAAGGGCTTTCATGTTATACTCTAGTATAGATGCTGCTCAAAACTGCTAAGAAACATGTCTATCCGAACTCAACCAGAATTGTGATGGGCCTGGAAGATAACGGGTTGCATCAGGTCTTGATTGGATGAATCAAGACTTTGATTCAAGCTAAAATGGATTTGGGTTGGGTAATGCACTAGTTAAGTCGGCTTTTTCGTGAGCTCATAATATGAACTGGCCTACCTAAGTTGCAAGTTGCACCTCCTATCTAGCATAGCAATGAGCATTGGAAAACAAAAAAAAGGTTTAAATTAAAATCAACCAGCAAAAAAAAAAGTAAAAAGAGAAAAACAAAAGCATGTGACAAGTACTCCTGCTCAGATAAGTCAACGCAAAGTTATAAACTATATTATTATTCTACCCATCATGAAGAGAAGATCAAACAATAACAAAAGCAAAAAAAGAAACAGAACATATATAAGCATCAGTCACTTATACATTAGAGCAATATTGAGTATATTTAGTACCTGGGTGCTCCCTTTCCCCAGCCTCTTTGAAAAGAAGTGCTGCCTGAGGAAGTCATAAATAGAATGAGCAAATAAAAATGTTTAAACTATACAAAGGCTATGTCCAGATTCAGCACAAACTGATACCCTTATGACTTGAGCATGTGCACGAATCTTTCTCCTTATTTCCCTTTCTTCCTCTTTCTTCAAATCCAGAGTATATCTAAACCTACGAGAAGCATTCAACACAAGTGCCACTTGCTGTACAAAAACATTCGTATAATCATGATAATAATCAATATTAGCACCCGTACTATTGATTTTGTGCTATAAGAAGCCAAAAATCATTTATATAAACATGGATATAATCAAAACATTAATCAGTTTAAACATAACAAAAATAAAAATAATCAGTAATGAGGAATTTCTGTTTAATGGACAAGCAAAGAAAATATTAACACAGAAACAGACTTAATGATGTTGGTGAATAGAGGGAATAGAAAAATGGGAGTATATATTTTATTAAATGAATTGACTATCATGCTCAATAACAGCACCCTTGTCTAACACATTACAAAGAAACATAGAAGCTAGAGGTACTGACATAACAGGTATAAAACTAAGTCCGGAAAGTGCACGGCCTTCATGAACAAACAGTAATCCAACATCTATGAAAGAGTTAATCTGTTATGGATAGGAAGCAGCCCATATCTTCCCCATCTCATGGCCATGTAATAGGCTGTATAGGTTCCAGTTTGCAATTAGTTAGAAAAACATCTGCAAGAAAATACTTCCTTTTTCTTTCTTGTTATCATTCCATGGGTTAGAATGCATCCCCAGGCCCCTTTCCCACTATCACCTTACAGAACCACTACCTCACCACTCCTCTGTCAGTGACTTTTTCTGACAATTTGATGCATAGGTTAGCACTGCCTCACCCTCTGCAGACCCTGCAGCCGCGGGAGCCTCGTGCATTAGGATACCTTTTTTTTCGATATCCAGGTCAATAACCTCCAAAACAATGATTATTTGTTTCTAAGCATTTTACAGGTTGTAGATCATTATAGTGGTGTAGATTATCAGTTTTAATGGTCCACCATTTTCTTTTGTATTGGCAAGATATATTATATTACCATGATTTGGTTTGAGCTCAAAAGATTTGAGATCCTCATCAAATAAACTTCAACGAAGGCAGATGTAGTTCTAGTGCCACCCTTATCAAACATATGCATATATGAATACAAAGACAGAAACAAATACTTACATGAGTCAAGTTATATTGCTTTTGGCAAAGCACCTTGCAATTGCCCTCACAGCCTTACAGGAAATTATCAGTTATACCCTAAGGAATTACACTGGGTGACTTTATTTACAGGGAAGAATTCCATGCATTTCAAACCCATGCAATCATCGCAGCAGAAATCGAAGCTATCATGATGGAGAAATCTTATTATAGTGGCATGGATCAGATGACGGAAAAGACCCCTAGGTAACTAAAGCTGCAAAGTGCAATTCGTCAGGGGTAGAAGAGACGTGGGACCAAGGTTCGCCGTACCGGTACCGAACCCCGTACCGGTGCCGCACTAGTATAGGCGTACCGAGTATCGGTACGGTACCGTACGCTCGGTACCGACCGTACCGACATTGGTGTACCGATACCGGTACCCATCGGTACGGGTACGGTACGCTCGGTACCGACCAGTACCGACCGGTACAGCGAACCTTGCGTGGGACCAACTTGAAAACTTTGCTCAGAGCAATATAATTATGTCCTAGTCACATGCATACATGCATACAGCTAGACAGATGGAAAGACAAATGCAATATATAATAAAATGCAACATCTTAAAACCCCTGTTCTCAATGAAGCCTATCATTCTATCTTTTAGAAAAAAAAAAATCCTACTTCATCATTAACTCTAATGTTAAATCAACAGATACACAATTGAAGCCTGAAATATTCTTTTAAAACAGCAGCCACCAATACCTCTGAAACCCCAAAATTTCAAACCATATAAATAGATTTTTAAAAAAAAACTCATCGTATTTCCATACCTTTCCACCCAATGCTAAAAGCAATTTAATGACTCATTCAAAAGAGAAACAATATGTGCAATTAGTTTGCATCTTATAATTTATTTTAAGAATGAAGATGTGATGAGCTCGCGACAGAAATACTGTCCAGCTGGAGCTTTAGCGGATCGATACAAGTTATCATCGTCAGATTGGTCTATAAGCATTCACCTTGCATTCTTTGACAAGTCCATGTTCGTCTGAACAAATTAGTCAAAATTAAAAAAAAAAAAAAATCTTTCATTGTTGCAATGCAGGCTATCTAATTTATTATGTGCAAACTCGTGATGATTAAATCTTTTGCAGTGCTCCTTCACATGAAAGCTTAATTTCCATGCCCAGCAGGCACAAGGGAAAATTTGGAAGGTCATCACGCAATGCTTTCTTAAAACCACGATGTATAGAGATGCAATTGATAATATTTCACCTAATACCCAACATTAGCACCCACTGGAAAATGCATGAAAAGTCCATCTAATAATCATCATCATGAGCATGATAACCACAAGTCCAAGCAAAATAACACAAAAGAGCAACAAGCCATTTTAGCGTAATGAGCAAGCACAAAGTATGAGATCACAAGGAATTGTTTTCTAAGTCAGGATAAATCAAATCTTGCTCCACAAATGGGGTCATGAACAACATAATTGTATGTTGAGGACCAAAGGATTGTTATGCACTGCAGATCAAGGTAATGAACCATTGTTCAAGTCTGTAACAACATCATTCCACTATCTACTTCAGACGAGTTGCTAGGTATGGAGCTGAGATGATGGATCTAAAGATGGAGTTAAATTATGCACTCACTAAAAAGTGTTTTTTTCTGCATAAACATACCAGTAATATTATCAACAATAACATGTTTTTCGCACTTGTAATATGGGACAATAACATCAGCAATGGTATGTGCAATTATCCAACAAGCACGAGTTGTTTGAACACAATGAACTTTAACATCTAAAAGCTGCCACTCACTGATAATAAAGAACCTTAATAGTGCATAAAAGATAATAAATTTATTCGGCACATGTAAAGTATATCTTTAGCACTAATTCAGGTATGACAAGAAACAAAAAAACAACAAGGAGACTTGAAAGAGAAAACTATGTCAATCAGTTCTTTAGCACCAGATTCACATCCATGAATTTTATTAGTCACATTTATTTCTAATTTTGTCCTCCTATATAACAAATTAAATAACCTCAACTTCCAATGCTTCTCAATTTCTTTCCTAGCATCATTTGAAGGTCAATTCCTTGTAATTCCATATTCCAACAATGAAACTAATACCTTCCTCCAAGATCCTTTCTTCCCATTGGATAACGACTCTATTGCCAACTTCTCACAAGTTCCTTCTCTTCATATCTTACTTCTCTAATGTAGTTATGGAAAAAAAAAATAACCAATTTAGCAATTGTTCCCTTGAATTAGGTGAGGTTGAATAAGAGTATGATTCCACCAACAGCTTCCTTCTCTGACTAAATATTCAACTCATCACAATACTGATGAGTATTAAGGTAAATGACGCAAGTTAAATTCTCTCACATCGTTTAGTCCAACACGTCGGGCTACTCGATACAAGAACTAGAGGCTTTGAGGTATAATACATCTGACAATCCTACAAAAAAAATCCACTTCAAAAATGCTAAGAAGCATCAATATTCCCAAAGCATCCAGCAGCGCTGGGCCACCACGTACTTCACATTTCCAACCAAGAACCAAATTCCAAAATCTTAAAAAGACAAGTCTTACCTCAACTAATGAAAACAAATAAGAATTAGGCACCTAGGCCAATAGTTGAAAATTTAAATGGTGCTATCAGTCCATGAATTCAGGTTCCAATGCATTATAGAGCAGTGAGTTAGCTTCAATCACAATCCAATCAGTTGAATCAAAGTTGAAATTGGAGAACCATGAGCAGATATTCAATAGCTATTATGCCTAAATTTACATGAGAACCTACTTCAGAAAAATTATCTGGTTTTAAGTTCAGCCTAATTGAAACCTAACCCGTTTAAAGAAGCACAAGATAAGTTCATGAGTTTCTTTGTTATCTCAAAAATTTTGCTAATCTTTGACATGAATTTTCAACCAAACCGCAACATGATGTGAAGTCAAAGGGTTTAAAGTAGGCAGAATTCAGTTCAAGTCAAAAAAAGGTCAGCCGCTAAGTAAGTAAATCAGGTTCCAACCGGTAAACTTGGGCGGTTGGCCTAAGCGACTTGAAACCATCTATTTACTAATTGGGTCTGGTAGAGATGAGCATGACCCCAGCAAAAATATAACCAATTAAATCATTAATATATTTAGAAAAACAAGAGCCCTATTTGTAAATGAAGTAATATCGAAAGGCTAAAATTACCCCTTAAGTGGCTAATATCATAAGCCATTATCCACCTCCACACTCTAGCCATGGCCTAGTCCCAAGCCTTTATTTTTCCCCTGCTCAGCACCTCTGATCGCCACCATGCTAGCCCACTTTGCCACTCCTCCCTCTCCAACAGCATCTCTTTTGAGTTGCTGCCCCCATCTCTAGCATCAGTGCCACCATTCCCCAATCCTCTCCATCGTCAGAAGAAAGAATTGCACCCTTGACGCTTTTTATTCTTCCAACAAACATGCAACCACTACATACCACCATGTTGCTTTCCTCGTCTATCATGAGATATTAATTGGGATTGAAGATTTCAAGTTAGGTTTTAGCAGGAAGTACCATGGCAGTGCTGTTACATGATGCAAAATCATGGCATTGATGGTGGTTAAAGTGATCATGGTGGTGGAGAGAGAGGTTGCTAGGTTGTTCCTTCACTCTCTTTTAGGGTTCTATATCTGTAGTTTGATTTCCATGTCAGGTTCATGCAGATCGGGATAACCATTGGATGAACATTTCGAATTAGGCTTCAGATACTGATTTATTAAAATGGTCATGTTCAGGATGGTCATTATGGTCGAGTGTCTCTACGTTGATATTAAACCAAGCATGTAACACAATTCATTAGTACCCCTAGTCTCAAAACAAATCAATCCTACTGTTAATAAGCGATCCATGAAGAACACTTTAAAAGAAGTTGTGGCTTGGAGTTCGAATAAGATTATTACATATTATCAAGGTTCTATCTTGGGGATTTCCTAGAAAGCATCGATCTTATCCCAGATAATTTCTCTTGATAAGACATAAAAACACTCAGGCATCAATCAGATCACTGCAATATATCGCTCATGCCATTTCTTTGGTCTATCAGCACATTGAATGTCATAACCCTAGTCCGTCCTCCATCGCCTATTCATCGATCATACTGTTTCATTGTAATAACTCTGTTGGCACTACCTTCATAACCTTCTTAAGGGTCCTGAAACTACCAGCCCACGCTACCTCCATCAACTAAAACATCCAAGATAAATAAATTTAGCTGTCCCAATCAAAATAAATATCCGCTTGTTAACAAATAGACTATTGAAAAATCAACTAATTAACGATTTGAGATGCATCCATCGCCTAATCCCATCATCATCCCACAATTACCATGATTCTTTATTCAACAAACTTCAGCTGGATTCCCCCTCTGGGGTTTCAAGCCCAAGAATCAAATAAATACTCAACAAGATGCTTGTAAATAGCTTGCAAAAAAAAGAAGAAAAAACAATATTCCAATTAAATCATCGCATAACTGAGGGCTCATCAGATAGCGTCCAAGAAAAAACGATCAAGAATTACTGCATTGAGACCAGAGCAGATAGAAAGCAGTAAAAAGAAATCAACGCTGCAGAATAAAAAAGAAAAAAAGAAAAAAGGAGGCAAAAAAAGAAAAATCAAGAACGTACTCTCCATCTCCGGAGCCGCTCTATGGGGGCGTTCTTGTGAGGGATCTCGAAGGAGCCGCAGGGGGAGAATGTCTCAACGGCGCGGCCGCGCTCGCCGCCGCACTCCTCGTCGTGGTGCCGCATGTAGCGGTGGGGAGACGCCGCCGGAGGGTAGTCCATCGCTGTCGCAGGAGAGATGACACCGTGGCCGTGGATCTGGCACCATTGAGCATCAAACGGCGGTCCGCACAATGCCCTCTCGATCTCCCAAGAATCAACAGAGTATGTACACTACCCTCTTTTTTTATAGTGGGGCGGCTTACCTCTTATATGGCGAGTTGGAGGAGCCTTGGCGGTGCGAATCGGAAGCCTTGGTCGTTGTTACCTTCCTCTTTAATCTCTCTCTTTCCTTTCCTCTTCCCGCGTTCCTCCTTTCTATATCCGGCTTCTTCTTTCAACAGCAATCACCTATCTGCCAAGACCGGCAGGAAGACGTGACGATGGAGGAGGAGGAAGCTTCCTCGAAAGAACTTAGGTGCGGCCACGTATATTTGTTTTATACGGGGAACATTCGTCGTCCAAGGGTCTCTACGTACTATTATGCATCACAGCCGTTGGTTCCGCCGCATATATATATATATATATATATATATATATATATATATATGTACAGGTGGCACACGCAACTCGTGCCGCCGCATACATATATATATATATATATATATATATATATATATATATATATATATATATATATATATATATATATATATATATATATATATATATATATATATATATAATGAGGATGAAATAAAGAGTGGGATAGAGTGGGATAGGAGAATCAAAAAGAAAGAAAGATATAACGTTTTCTTGAAATGGAGAGAAGGTTAGGCCCTGAGTCTTAACTCGCGAGGCCTTTGATTAGACTGTGATGGTTAAACGGAAAGAAATATATTTTTTTCATGATTCCATCAAAATAACTTTTTTTTAATTTATTTTGTTCAATCAGAAATTTAATTTGTCTATTTTTATTGAAATCAAAATTTTTATGAATTAAAAAGTATAAATTAATGTATTAGTTTAGAATAAATTTATTTTTTATCAAAATTTTATGCTTATTATGCGAGAATGGTGGTGTATGTATACAGATAACGGGATCTTCTTTCAAAGCAAGCTAACAAAAATAAGAGATTGGATGCCTATAAAAATAGATTTCGTCGTACTATCATTGAGAGACGATGAAAATAAGATAATTTATAAATTTAATTCAACTTAGATAAATTTAATAGTATTTACAAAAAATATTTTTTGTCAATCTGTCGTCTATTCTATGTTCAACATTTTACGAGAAGATTGACTCAAAATAAGGAGGCACGAGACGCAAGGGCTAAATTCCGTAACAAGAAAAAGTATTGAATCATCCGAGGTCATCCCCGTATTATTAATTAGCATCAATATAGAAATACATGGGGAGGAATAGCATATTACAACTATAATTTGATGCCTAATATATTTGTTTTCAAACATCAGCATTGAAAAAGTGAAAACAATTCCACTAGTCAAATTCTACAGAACATATAATAATATCCATCCATTTCAAGGGATAAGGCCAAGGAGTAGAATCAGATTCTCTCACACTCTTTAGTAATTGAATCTTAGATCGCATACAATGTGGAAGAAGGTCTTGTCGAGCATATCTACCCGAAAGCTCTAGGAAATATCATAAATTCTCTTTGGAGAAAAAAGCTTGATACCTTCTTAGACTACTTGACTTATTGCTAGCATATCTAGAAAAGATTCAAGATAAATCTATATAATAGATATGTTTAGAATGACCACTGCTAATTTTAAAGAAATTTCCTTGCACGAATCAATCACCTTTGCTACAAGCGTGAGAATAATTTATTTTACAGAAATTAAAAAATTACAAATGTGAGAATATTTTATTTTATAGAAATTAAAAAATTATTTAGAGTATTGTAGATGGAGCTAGCAACTCAAGCTACAATCTAGATTGAATTGCAAGAACTCAATTTCTCCTATTTAGAGGGAATATAAGGGGGAGTGATGGAGAGAGGAGGAAAAGGAGGATGGGGGGTGGAGTTATGTAGGAGGGAAGAGGATCGGAATGAGAGTGACCTATTTGGCTATGGGTTGACATATCATAGATCAAGCTTGAGATGCAAACAACCAAGTGCTTAACCTATATAGCATCTCGATCGACTCATGGGCATCCAAATAAGCAAACGAGCATAAATTACAACTCAAACTACATATGGTTCTCTTTACATAGCTCAAACAATCTCAAAGTGCATGAAATACACACATAGTATCCTTTTGTATTGGCTAGTGATAGACTGGCATAATTGTGTAATTTTAAGAGGTTCAACATGCATGTAAGACATGAGTAATATAAATAAGCAAGTTTAGATCCTCCTCAACTCAAGGTTGAACTGTAGAGGTTCATTTTCACTATTATACCCATCTATGTCGTGCATAATGATGCGATTACATGATCATTGCACGATATATAAGCCATCTCATATACTTATATGCAGAGCGCATGCAATCATTGTCATCATGCAACATATTGATGGCTATGATTCTAAGTATGGATCTTTCTAGCTCAGGGAGGATTTTGACTCAAAAACTACCATGACATATAGTAAAAATAACCTACATATTCATCTTCAATGCTTACAAAAGCATCATCTACTAGAGATGATTCGGTCTGGCCTATTTATTTTTAGGTACAAAAGCATCATCATGATTACTTACATTAGATTTATTTCTTTTTTTTTTTTTTTACAAAAATATAGGTTAATATAAACCTAGTCTGTTCTATTGATGTCAATCTAGTTTAAGAACTATTGTTACTTTATTTTATTTTAAAATGATTAATATTTACTCTATAAAATTGAATATCTACCATGACATGATAAATAACCATCATAATATAACAAAACTCTATGCATTTCAAAATCAATGGTTAAAAATGTCTATAAATAGTAAGTTGGATGGACTTAACAAATTGATTTGGGTCTAAATTCATATTCTTTTATGTGTATATATATTTATGCAATAGAAACAACAAACAATCACTAGATATTATTTATGTTGATGAGAAAATTACTTGTGAGAAGAAGATGCAGCTTTTGCAGTGACTTCCCTCATACAAAAAATTATAAAAAAATCTTTAATGACGATAAACAATTTTCCATTACTAAAAGATCGAGTCTAATATTTTATTTAATGTATGCAAAATATATGCATGTCACACGCACGTTGCGCATTGCAAGACCAGGATATTAGATCTTGGTTATTGAACTTAAAAATAAAGGTCCAGTCCGACATGCAGCCTTGCAGCGTAAACCAACAAGCCTGCTGCCTCGTTTGAATCCGTCGCAGCGGAGGCCTCTCCGCTCGGATCCTCTTCGGCACCTACCACTTCCCAAGGCCCATCCGGTGAGTTGCGGACAAAGCCGCCACCGTACCGCCGGCGGATGGAAAGCATCTCAGGATAGGTGAACGGACAACCGCCGCCACTGTACCACGCGTGGCCCGATATATCTCACGGGCATATATATGTACGGCGCCGTTCTTCTGCGCGGCCTAGATCTAGACTTTAATATCCCCCCCCCCCCTCTGGCCGGCGACGGAAAAAATGGCTACACTGGTCCGGCCAGGAGCATTTCTTTCAGCTGCCGGCCGGGACCAAAGCCGGCCGGATGCTCGTAGCATCAGAAACAAATCAAGGTGCTGGAGCGTACCTTGGCCGTGGAGAAAGCTGGAAGATAGGATGAGGCGAAGCGGTGACCCGGCTGAGGACCCAGCTTCGGGTGCTTGGGGGCATCTGCTTCGTTCCCATGTGTCTGTCACTCTTTATATTGGTCAAAAGGTTGTGCCGGGGTGTGCCTGGCTCACCGCTTTGCATCGATAAAAGAATCCGCGAAAGGGAGGGGGGGAAGAACATGCACCACTACTCCCTTTGTCGGCAAACTTTGAGGATTACCTTGTGTTTACACTGGGCCGGCCACCAAACCACCTGGACCGACATCTCACTGTCCCTGAAAGCAATGTGCTATGCTTAGAGGGCCGGAAATAATAGGGCGGCACAGGGGTTGAGTGGATCCGGAAACCTGGCTGCTGTTGCCGCCACACGTAACTCAGACTCAAATGGTTTTGAGATGCCTATGCATTCTCAGAGCAATTCGCACGGATATTAAAGCTGCCAGTGACTATATTGGGACGATCCCACTCACGTACATGCAACCTAAAAGTAATTAACTCTACAAGGAAGCCGAGTGTCGTGAGGACGCGGCGAGGACGGCTACGGCGCGGTCGATTTGCCGACGGAATTAAGCGTGGTTCTCGTGAAATAGATACGCGCACCGGCCGCGCAAGCATAAGAGGCCCGCGAAAACCGACGTGGTCTTCGCATGCGGCAAGCAAATGGGCCGCGTGGCATAGATCGATCAGCATAATTCTCGAATTTCTGTACACATAATAATTTTTTTTTTGTTATGTATGAAACTAAATTATTAAATTATTACTAATTTAATATATTTTTTTGTGTACGTACTTACGAGCACACAAAATAAGGGCAAGGTTTATAGCGTGAACTCATTCATACGCATGACAGTGGCAGCATCTCTATATTCTCCAAGCACGCAACGTTTCTTCCTTCTTCTTTTTTCCAGCTATATATATCATCTTTATATACAGAATCTTTTCCCAATTTGAACAACTAGAATTTTTTTATAGCATGAACTCCTCTCGGAGCTTATCAGTATGTATCTGCATTTCTCACTGCATTTCGATATCGGTGTCCTTCATATCACCACACTAAATAATATATAATGAGAACTATCCATTTGGAACGCAGTTAGGACTTTAATCTGTTTATTATGTTATTTAAAAAAGATTAGTATTAAAAATTTATTTTATAAAAAACATAATTTAAATTTGTTGAGATTTTCAAGATAGATAGAATTTGCATTATATTTATTATATATAGTAGATAAATACTAGATGGTAGATAGATAGATATTGTCGAAAAGCAGAGCCTCCAATCTCATTCCATCCGACACCTTTTCGAAAAAGTAAAGATACTTCTACGAAATTCATCAAAAGAGCTGCATCTCATTCCATCACAGTTGATGGTAATAAAATGTTCCGTACCGTCCCTTGTAATCCAAGGAAGGCACACAGTATCGGTTCCTATTCCCCGCTCGCGACGCTGACACCAAGGGTCCTTTAAAAAGACCCAGAAGTGTAGGGGAAAAAGAGGAGGAAGGTCGCCATCCTCGCCATGCTGCATACTGTATCTTCTATCGATCATTAAAGTGGATGCTTGAGGAGTCCGAGAAATGAAACTCGTATTATTTTAGCGTAATGATGGGAGGAAACCAATGCGCATGCACAATGTAGGACACACTCTGATTGTAAATCACGCAGCATGATGGATAGCTATATAAGTTTTACCAGATCAACCTCTCTTTGTAACCTAAAAGCACAAACACGATTACAGTTTGTTGGTTAACCTTTTTCAGATGCTTCTATGCAAGCATATGAACGTGATTTATTTAAGAGAAGCAAGTATTTGGTGTATATATTTGTTTCAGTGAATCTTAAGATACTCTCCATCTAGCATGCATTTCTCTTTCTTTCTTTCTTAGTCATCTATTGGATAAAGGGTTTATTTACTACAATTATAAGGGAGTGAAGGGTTTGTGCAGCATATAGCTAAAATTCAGCACATGTAGTTCATATAATTAACTCAAGTGTTAGGATTATTTGATGAATGATCATAAAAAAGCCATCGAATAAAACTACACAAGATGTCTCCCAGGAAAGTGGGTAAAAATTCGGATGCCCATTCCGTTAACACTTTTCCCAATAACATGCTAACACTAGGCACGATGAATGCAGAAAGCAAGATGGATGGTTTTATTCTCGAGATCAATATCTGTTGGAAAAAAAATAAATCGTCTTGAAGCATGTGAGCAGATCGCCAGCACGTGATCGAAGGCGTCCGAGTAGGCGCCCGACCTGAAGGCTCCCGATCTGGCGCTCGACCTGTAGGCATCCGACCTGGCGCCCGACCCTGTAGGCTCCCGACCTGGCGCCCGGCCAAATGTTCGACTTCGAGACGCTCGACCCGGAAACCCGACCTCAGCGTCCTCGACCTCGAGAGCCCGACCTTGCTACCCATCTGCAGCGGTCACATCCCTCGGCAGCTCAGCTGAGGACCATACCCTGCCACCACTGTCCACAATTAATACGCATGGCCCTGAACTCTCCGTCCGCCGGGTTCGACTTCAACAAGAAGCACCGACGGAAGACACTTACCAAGGTCGGAATCCCGTGCGCAAGGCAAAGGGATAGGAACCCGACGATGGTCCTCCATGAGTTCGGAGCGAGTTGTGCTGGGACGAGCTGATACTCCACCAGCAAATCGTTCACAAACTCATGGAGAAGAAACCGCAGGCTGGCCCAGAGTGTCTCAACGTACACCCCGATCCAACCTGGAGGAGGTCTCGTCACCCGGTCCCCCAGCCCCGCAGGCTTAAGATGAAATCCAGGCCGAAAAAAGAACCGGAAACGGACCAACTTTAGCTCCTCCTCCATCAGGTTAGACCCGACCTCATACGGACCAAGACCCATCTTTAAAAAAAAGAGAGAAGGGCGAAGAAGAAAACAAAAAACGAAGAAAGAAAAGAAGAAGAAGGGGGATCCCCGAGCCTACGTGGGAAAATGACCTACGGAGGGGTCGCCGGAAATCGCCTCAGGGCACCGCCGGGAAGGCTCGGTTACGGCTAGGAAAGGAGAAAAGAAATGGAGGAAAAAGGGAGAGCAGCAGCAACAAGCGGCCAAGCAAGACCTTTCTAGGGCTAAGGTAAGGGGTTTATATAGACCCTTCTGACGGCCCAGATCGGCGCAACTGGATCCCACCTTCTGTCCAGATCATGCCACGTGTCGGCCCCGAAAATCGAAGCGACATATTTAGGATCGACGCTTCGAATACACAATCAAGGCAGTGTCTCATCGGATCTCGGAGCCCCATCATGAGCCCACCGTGCGAGGCAGCCTCGAAGGGCGAAAAGGCGTCGCCCCATCTCCTCCAATTAAAGATGCCCCGAAGTGCGCGAAACGCCGGAACGATTTAAGATTCCCTGGCCCCCATCAATGCAATAAAGGCAACTACTTCCCACGCCCGAGCTCGCAAACGGCTCGAACTCGGAAGTCGGGGGTAGTGTTGGGGGAAAAATAAATCGCCTTGAAGCACGTGAGTAGATCGCCAGCACGTGATCGAAGGCGTCCGAGTAGGCGCCCGACCTGTAGGCTCCCGACCTGGCGCCCGACCTGTAGGCTCTCGACTTGGCACCCGGCCAAATGTTCGACTCCGAGACGCCCGACCAGGGCACCCGACCTCAGCGTCCTCGACCTCGGAGCCCGACCTTGCTACCCATCTGCAGCGGTCACATCCCTCGGCAACTCGGCCGAGGACCATACCCTGCCACCGCTGTCCACAATTAATGCGCATGGCCTCTGCAGATCTCCGGCTCACTCAACAATTAATGCGCATGACTTCTGCAGACCCCCGGCTCACTCAACAATTAATGCGCATGCTATCTACGAATCTCAAGCTCTTCACGGCAAACAGCTGACCTACCCGGTTACGTCCGATCAGCCACGACGACTCACTGGCTCCGGTCTGATCTCCTACGGCAATGCAATAATTCACATGATCGTGCATTAATTCGGACGACATGCTCAATTATGACGGCAACTTGTTCGCTCCGTCACATTGCAGGTACACCTATATCCCTCTATAAAAGAAAAACCCCTCCTCCTTAGAGGGGGTTGAACTCTGAAATTGAGGAGATATATTTTCTCCTTCCTTCTACACATTAGCCCCCTCTGACTTAAGCATCGGAGGACCGGCACCGGAAACCCCGGCCACCGGCTTTTTGCAAGTTTCCCAGAGGACGCCGCTCGTCGACGGACCGCCACCCGCCAACTTTCGCCGGAGCTCCTCCCTCTCAACCCAGTGGTTGCCTCCAGGTCCAATTTTCAGCAACAATATCCTTTCACAATATTCACGCTAGATATATAAGAAATACAGTGTTGCTTCCGGGTGAAATACTCGTCTTGCTTCTACTCTAAACAAACAAGGAAAAGAAAACTATAAGCCAAGGCAAGAATAATTTGTAAAGATACATATATACATAAAAAATACCACCCTAAGGGTTGAAGGTGGTGGATCGTCCAACTATAACCACTAGGATGGAGGCAATTAGGTGGGAATGTAATGATATGTGGCATGTTGGACTTTGGTCCACCAATTAGAAACATGGACAAGACTCATTTCATCATGGAATATCATGAAGTATAGTGAAGGTGAGACTCAAACCTGGAGCCCATGCCAGCTGGCACCTAACCTTTTGATATTATACTAATTTAACCATTTGGAAGCCTCTCAATTATAGAGTTTAAGTAATTGAATCAACTTGACACAAATATCATAGCTCAACACAAATATCTAAACCAAGAACTTCTCGAAAAGTTTAACAGTTCATAATCACGCGAATGTGCCAATATTAACATGTTGTTCTGGCATATGAATTTGAAACTTTGCAAAGCCATGAGTATATGCCCACCTACCAATGCACTTCTCCACTCACAATACTAGGAGAAGTGCAGCATTCTATTGTCGGTTTTACGTCCGTCCTTTGCAAGCTGGTACGATGATACGAGTTAAGCTTCTGCAAGTCAACTTAGATAAACAAAATATTTTCACTAATGCCATGGCATGTCTTAACAGGCATTAAGGGCTCCACTTCATTGCTATCAGGGATTTTCTATATATCCAACCTAGTAGAAGCTGTTTAAACATTTTTAGCTGTTAGCTAGAGCTGATCTTCTTTCCGCACAATGGGTTACATGCGATCGAGGTGAATCAAATGATATTATTTATGTGCAATGGGTTACTTTCAACATCAATTAAATAATCCGCAATAGTTAGTTATACATGGTCCTAGGTTTACAGAGGAGTGAAACTTGTCCCCCTCAGCCTTCTCCTCCAGTTCCCGACAATGAGGTGCCATTAGCTTCAGGCTTTGCCTAGATTCCTTCTCCAAAGATTTCGGCATTCCTAAAATGACAGGGTACGGTTGGAAGCTTGGATGATGGTTATTACTTTTTTTTATATATGTTACTAGGCGGAATAGCGTAAAGGGAGACCCTTCAACTTTAAAGCGGTACCTCCTTGGCTCTTTCCTTAGACTTCAATCAACCATATCCAATGTCTGAAAATTCCAATGCATCTTTACTCTTGTTTACACTAGAAAGCCCTAGTTGTGGGAGACCACGACGTGGAATAAGTGATTTTTCATAAAGGCTAAGGGTATACTTTCGGACTTGGCACCACTGGCATGTTCCAATGGATAAGCGTGAGAAAATCCTTATCATTATCATAGTCTTGATGTCAGTGGAGCGTGAGAAAATCCTAGAACAAGAATGTTTTATTTGGTTAGAATGATGGCATTCAGTATTTCACTTTGGCTAGCTTAGGGCTTCAGTTGGGTAGCAAAGTCAGAAGGGTAAGGCATAGGAGGTAGGATCAGTAGATTGGACTTTTGTTGATATGGACTTGCTCTGGGATCAGTAGATTGGAACCTTTTGTTGGATGTTCTGATTGGGCAATGGGCATAAAAAATGTTATTATATAAGGTGACATATTCAAGATTATTCACTGAGGACTTGCGGTTATAGGAATGGAATGGGTAAAGGTTTGTGGTAGTGTGCGAATCAGGAGCCAATTTGTCCACTTCAAGAGAGGAAGAAGAAATGAAGTAGCTGGATTTACTGAAATCACGAGGACCGTCGGGTCCTAAAATAGGAAGCTAACAGTTAAATCCATGTATAACACGGCCCATGGGCCAAGCTATAAAGGCCCACAGTGCATTGTTTTTGTGTAAACAACTTAAGATTCTGATGCCAGATTCAGTACAAAATTGTAGTGGTACAAAGAAATGTTGATGGCTTATGAGTATAGTTGTGTAGCATATGACTTTGAAGGCACAACATTAGGCACATTAAGGCTGCAGCCGAGCTTAATTGAGTTGGGTCGACGGCAAATCCTAACCCAGCTAAATTGGGTTTGAATTGGGTTGAGGTGCAAATCCTAACTCAGCCTCCGAATGGGATTTCTTTAACCAAATCCAACCCAGGCTCATCTTAGACTAAATTTGGATTAAATTATGTTAAATCAAATTTTGTTAGGCCACATTACTTAGATTGGCTCATGTTGAATAGGGAATTTTTAAGATATTGAAAATATATTTTTATTAGATTAGTATTTATTGGATTGAGATCTCAACCATTTTTCAATACAGATGGTAGACATGCATTACAACACTATAAACATGTGCGATACACAACTATATATGAATTGGATTCATGATTAGGTTAGGGTTGGATTCATCTTGGACTTAAACTCAACATTAACCTAAGCCTATCAAGCCCAACTCATAGTTAAAAAACCTTGACCCAATTCTACCTAAACCCAAGCCACACCCCAAAGGCACATGGTCTTCACCCCTAACCATAATTATGCATGAAACAGCTTTCCAAGGATCGACTTTAAAATTTATTCCCCTTTTCTTTGACATTCTTATAAAATATTATATAAAATATTACTATACATAGGGAGTGCATACGTGAAACTTTCTGTTCTCAGTCTAGTGGTCTGGATTGACGCCAACGTAATCCTCCATGCTATCAGCAATAACAAATCATCTCACCATTGTTCCTGATGTCCACAACTCTCACCACGATGCACATTTAGTACTGCCACAAGATAAAAAACTTCCCCCGGCACCAAGCAGTAGGTGGCCAAGTCCATTGATAAGCAAACTAGTTCCGTGTATCATCATCAGCTTGCTAATGGTTTTTTCGAGTACTCGGCCTCGTAAAGATACAAGCTGAAGCAAGTGTAGTTCCATATTTGGATTGTCTATATAGACTTCGTCCACTAAGTTCGTAACCAGGTTTTCCCAGCTATATGGAGACTAGAGATTTAGATTATGATGAATGGAGCTAGACCGCATCCAACATACATTAAAACGTGATTGGAGTTTGTCCAATTTCACCAAACAAAAGAGCACTTCATCACATCTTGTTTGGTGAAATGATTAGAATAGTCAATCATCATGTATAATTTGTGTAGACATATAAGCAACATGATTGTGAAAAAAAAATTGAACTTAAAGAGTTGACAGACTTGGTTCTGAGAAGACATACCTCGCACATCTGTGGGGTGATATTCCTGTATTGCAGCTGCTGGGGTTGGTGGGGCCAACCGACTATATGGGTAAAAAAAAAAAAGGTACAGCTGATTAGTTGATCCTTGTTTTTGAACCATCCATCTAGAAGGGAGGCAGTAGTAAAAAAAATTGCATGGATATGCATACACCCACCCATTCGGGGCCAAGGGTACTTAGCAGCCTCATCAACCAGCGTCTCCACCACCAGTTTCCAGGCTTATATATGGTTCACCGACATCAGCTTCAGTTGTGATGTTTATAGCTAGCTTATTAGTGTTCTCCAGCAGCCTTGACATCACCTTCTATTGTTTAATCACTCATATTATCATATGTTCCAGTCTTATCACTATAAATAGTTGTAGGCCATCCCACAGTTTCACCCCTGGTATGCCATATCGGAACAAATTGGACGGTACCGACACTGGTACCGGTGGCATACCGATACTCGGTACGCCAAAAAAACTACATACTGTATCGTACCAACACTATGCTAGTGTGGTACCGATACGGAGTCCAATACCGATACGGTGAATCTTGGTTTCACATGCACCTGTCACATTATCCAAGCATATATGTCAGAAAATATTTGTATTTAAGTTTAAGAAAAAATGTACCCTAGGCCTGTCCGCCATCATTTTTTGAACATTGAGAACGAGAGGCTGAAATAATTAGAGTAAACTAGGAACTTAGAAAGATAACAAAGAAACTAAGTAATCTAAATTGGAAAAGAAAGAAGATAGCCTAAATAAATTGTGCATCCGACGAGTAGTGGGGTCCTGAGCTAAGCCGAGGCTAAACCTCGGAAATCTTAATGCCATAATGCCTTTCAAATCCTCCTAGCCATTATCCTACTGCAATAATTCTTGCTAAGAAGAATGCCCATGTTGTGGCAATTCCACCCAGAAGGTAATGGGTTACTCCTACAGCACGTCCTTGTACAATGCTCAAGGCTCTAGGCTGAGTAGCAGGAGCAACTTTGAATTTGTTATGAGCCCAAACGATGGATCCAATGAGTTCTTGCCAATAACCACATCACGTCATGGTAACAGCCAAATGGAAGCCAGCGACAACCACGATAGACACCTCGTTTTTTTCTCTTTTCTTTTTTGTTTGGGAGGGGGACGCGTGTAAGACCTTATTTTATTAAAAAAAATGGCAAAATATGAATTATGAACACATACTGCAACTGTCAAGATCTTAATGGCTCCATTTCACTGCAGACTCTACACTTGTCTGTTCGTTTATAAATTCACAGACCCAACAGGGTTCTTGTTATAAAGAATATGAAAAATTTATTACTAAAAAAACATCATAATTCTCTGAAAATATAGAATGTTATAATAATTTGCATGTGCAAGTTGTCACCTACCCGACCAATAAGGACTGCAAGAACCACAACAGCTACACCAAGCCCTACTGTGCCAATGAAAGTAGCAATATCATTCAAGTGTACCTTTTGCAGAATAAGGCACCACATATAAAGTTAAATAGAGCAGGTTGCTTAATGCAATAAAATTCATAGGATATATCATCAAAACGAGAAACAAACATGTAAAGGCGTTTCTTCACCAGTATCTTCTGAGATAATAGCTATTTATAAACCCCACATGATATCAATTCCAACAGTAGTTAGCAGCTACTAAAAGCTTCCTAAATAACTTTTCTAGCCTTAACAATGATGTAAGAATATAGTGGGCTAATTAGCCTTTGTCGGAGATAATTTTGTTGGCTCCTAAACGAAGCTAAGTCCTCCAAAAATCTGTGCTTAAATCCCTTCTGAATTTTCTCTGATCACCTTTTATCCTTCAACCTAAATCTAAGAGCCCCTCTTTTCATCAAGACTGTCTTTAGACTGTGTTCAAAATTCAAGCTAACCCCAAATGGTATTTTTCATAAATTAGTCTTCAATAACATTAACTATCAGCAATTCTTAGTGTCCTCATTTCCTAAAGGTCCGAAAACATTCTATAAAAATGTGAAAGAAGTATCCAAGTCGTATACCCACATACGTGCTCATGGGTTTTCATCATCCAAAGGTCATGCACTGGACTTCTAAATCTAAAAAAAATCTTTGACGCGTATCATCATAATTTAGCAGTTTTGTCACTCCCATGCTCCATCAATTATGATGTTTTTGCCAAAATCTGCAATATAATTGGGGAAAAAATCCAACATTTCGACTAATAGATCCTTTAGTAACTAAGTTAAACTCAATAGCCATTACATCTGGTTGTTGTGAAGTAACCATAATATTAGACAAGATTTTTGGTATAGCAGTTAATTTTAAAAGCTTTCTTAATGGCAAATCCAAACACAGTCATAATTTTTAAGGATCGTAACCTAAAAGATAAATGTTCTCTTCAGCTTTATCATGCATGACATTGCAGTGCCTAAATAAGAGATGACATCTTTTGGAAGTATAAGAAGTATAGGCAATTTAAGTTACTATGACATGGTAGAATTAGTGCTAGATCAGGGATATCGTCATGTATGATTTCTTTTAGCCATAAGTTCTAATGGATAAACAGATCTGGGTTCCTTAAATTACAACTTGTATAAGTTATTGCTCGAGTCTTGGCCTTGATGGGGAATATTACAAACAAATTATGCTTCTATAGGGCAAATCACCCTCACAAAATTTCATTATCGCCCCAGCAATCTGGGGGAAAATGATAACAGAAGTTGATCAAGGATCATTAATCATAAGAAACCAGCAAGCCTCCACCTCCTGGGCAACTCATCGGAGATTTTTCACATGAAAGAAAGAAAAATACAGGAAAAAAAGGATGTATATACCATCATCGGCCTCCAACACAAAGAAGCAACCATTTGTAATTAATAACAGAACCACTGTTTTAGGAAAGGACGCAGCTTTCACAGGACTACCATCATGACCATCACAGAATATATATTTATATAAGCTGCCAGAGGAAATGGCCTTGACATTTACAAATTCATAAGTTGTAGAAAAAAAAAATAATTATCATATTTAACAAATAAAGAAAAGCAATAGAAAGGTATCGAGAGGAATGGCATGTGGAGTTCACTAGGAGGAAACGAAACTTTGGCCCCATTTACTGGAAATATTGTGCAGTTTCCAATAGGCTGCAGCAATAGCCTGCAGAACAATAGATCTTCCAAATTGCAAAGAGTACAATTTTTCACATTCTATTTCCACTTTTTTCCCCAAATATTCAGCAAGTGATGTTATGAAATATAGGAAAAGTATGAATTCGCAAACTCAAGAGTAAAGAAGTTCATTTTGTTTGAAACAGCATGAAGAATATGTAGCAAGGAATTAGTCAAGTGAACAATTCCTGCAGAAAAGCAATACTAATATGTTTAAATAAAAGAAGTATTTCATGGATGGCTGTAGTGGGCAGAGTATGTGCCAGATTTAACAAATTCTATAGAAAGTATTGCAGTAGCCATTGATACACCACTTGGTAGCAACAGGGAATACGATCCAGGACTCTGAAGCATAAAAAAGGCATCTAAGCAAAGCAGCGTCAGGATGGTACAACAACATAGAATTTGGTCTCGAGGATAGTGTGGGAGCTCATTCAAGTTCTCTTTTGTCATATTATTGCTCAAAGAAAAAAACAAGGAAAAAGAGTAAAGAGTAATGGAGGAAAAGGGAATCCATGCAAGACCAACACCTTCATTACGTGAGAAAGATCACTAAACTAAAAACAAACTAAGAAGTTCAAATAAAAAAGATGAGTGGAGAACATGAAGAACTTGTTGTTGGACGGGAGTAGATTCAAAACATTTGAAAATGTCATAAACCTTGATACTAAGGAAACAATCGCTAATTTTCCGTGACTAAAATAAGAAAACTTGAAAAGCTGGGTTCTCAAATCCCCGGATGCTGTGGACGAAATCCCTACCGCGTATCTTCCATTGACCTCCATAACCTATGAATTCTTGAGGAACCGCAGAAGCAACTCAACACATGAAATAAATAACAGCAAAAGAAATTAAAGAAACCTTAAAAACAAAATCTTGAAAAAGAACGCAACTTAGAAAAGCCAAGAAGGGAAGAGGAAAAGGAAGCTCAAATTCACCATTTATTACAGCACCGTGTTCTTAGTCTCAAGACCTTCCGCAACGAAATCAAGACGGCAGCAAGCGGCTGCCTGCAGTACAGCAGCAGACCATCCAAGACTGCCTTGCCATTAGAAATAGAAGTCTTCTGCTTCAGAACGCAGCAAACACTCGTCCAGGAATCATCACAGCCTCTTATTGGAGACCCCACGGCACCAACAAAAAAAAACAAAAAAACAGAAAAGAAGCAAGAAACCCCTTAGAAAAGAAGAAAGGGGGATGGAAGAGAGGGAGAAGCATAAGATAACGGACATTGCCCATCTGGAAGAATCATGACGAGAAGACGAAGAAAGAGAAGAAGGGTATCATGATCTTGAAAAAGATTACCAACCGGAGACCTAGGGTTGGGAGACTTTTTGAATCGAGGGAAAGAAAACGCGGAATAGGAATAGGAGAAGACAAAGGAGGAGGAGGAAAAGGGAAAAAAAGGAGACCCTTCTTTCTTTCTTTCTTTTTTTTTTTTTTTTTTTTTTTTTTTGATGAAACGGGCATTTCATACAACACGAGTACGAATACACCCAATAGAGTCAGAAAACAAAAGGCCCCGAAGAGCTCTGGGCAACTCACACTCGCCTGACCATAGGGTGCTTCCTGAGTGGCTCGCAACATATGCCGCCACCCAGTCGGCCGCCCCATTGGCCTCGCGATATACATGCATGGCCTGGAAACTAACCTCCCTCGTCATATCCCAAATGTCATGGATCAGAGGGTGAACTCCCCCATAGCTGCACGAGCCCTTTCGGACCCAGCTGATCACAGTAGCAGAATCTCTCTCTAACAGGACAGAAGTCGCCTGAAGCACACGCCGCACATAGCACATACCCATCCAGGCTGCCCGCAGCTCTGCCCCAGGAACCGAAGTGTCAAAAATCTGACAGCCCCCTGCCACCACCACACCAGAGCTCGGTCCCCTGATAACAAAACCAGCCCCTCCTCTCCTACCTCCATCCAAGACTGAGCCATCAAAATTGACCTTGAGGAAACTCGGGGGTGGGGGCTCCCAGGTAAAAAATACCCTATGTGAAGCTGCCGAAGCAGAATGGGGGCCCCAGGTGTCCCGAGCTATCAAAGGTCTATGGGCTAAGTCTACATGTCTAATCTCTGCTGCCTGAGCACTGGCCCGCTCCATCACAAAACGCGGTGAAGGCCTACCCTCGCCAAAAACACGGGCATTCCTGGCCAGCCATATCTGATAAGCTGTACAAGCTGCCTGAATAGCCATCCTGCGCCTCAGAGGGGTGCTCGCCCATCGCTGGACCCTCTCCAAAAAACAGTCCCTCCGACTCCACGCATCCTCCGGAATCCCAGTCAGCCTCCAAGCATCCCGCACCCGATCGCACTGGAATAGGACATGATCCACCGACTCGTCCTCCCCACAATCCGGACATAGAGGAGAGAGGCCCACTCCTCGTCTGCTCAGCACTGAACACGTCGGCAAACACTCCCAAGCCACCTTCCAGAGGAAAAGAGCAGCCCTCTGGTGTAGCCCAAACCTCCACACCCAGCCACAATCTAGGCCTGGCACAGACTCCCGCTGAATAACTCGGAAAACATCACCAACCCCGACACTCGCTCTGCAAGTAGTGCTCCAGACCCTGACATCCGGACCTGCAGACACCGGAATGGGAAGTGCCCGAACCCGCTCTGCCAAATACTCTCCAAACAGCTGGTCAAGTCTGTCACCATCCCACTCTGCCGCCCCCGGCCTGAGAAGGTCAGAAACCCGGAGTCCCTCTGCCCCCGATCCACTAAACATCGTCGGCCATAATCTCAATGGGAGCGCATCCACCCATGAGTCCTCAGTCACATCAATACTCCGTCCATCGCCGATCAACCATCTAGTATGAGCCAAAGCCATCGGCAAGTGCCGCCCAATCTCTCGCCATATAAAGGAAACTCTGCGGCCCCCTACCGCCTGTACAGTGAATCCCGCACGACCGTATCTAGCTAACATGATCTGGCTCCAAAAGCCCTGTGGCTCCAAAACAACCTGTACAGCCCGTCGTGCCAGTAGAGCCTCGCGCCGCGCCTGGAGTGACTGCACCCCTAAACCTCCCTCCCGCAGTGGCAAACATACCCTCTCCCAGGCCATCAAATGTACTCCGCGACCTCCCCCACCAGAGCCCCATAGGAACTTCCTCATGAGCCTCTCAATCTCCTCCAGTACAGTCTTCGGCACAACAGTATGTGCCATCAAATAAATAGGCATAGAGCATAGAACTGACCTGATCAGCGTCAATCTGCCCATCATAGAGAGAGAGGACGCTCTCCAACCCTCGAGTCTGCTCCGCACCCTCTGCACCAAGGTAGAGCACTCCGCCACCCGCAGCCTCCTCCCTGTAAGGGGGACCCCCAGGTAAACCAGGGCCCCCTCCTCCTCCTGCATCCCTAGGATCGCCCTGACCTCCCGTCGCACCCTCCGCTCCGTGCTCGGACTGAAGTGTATGGCAGATTTTTGGAGATTGACTCTCTGCCCAGACATCTCGCAGTACTCCATCAAGACCCTCCGAAGGGCTCTCGCATCAGTCCCTCTCGCCCGAGTGAGCAAGAGGCAGTCATCTGCAAACAATAGGTGAGAAATGGGGGTGCCAGGAGCTGGACTATAGGCGACCAACTCCCGATTCCCACAAGCAGCATGCAAAGCACGAGAGAGTACATCAGAGCAAATAATAAAAAGATACGGGGATAGTGGACATCCCTGATGCAGACCCATAGTAGCTCGAAAGAACGGCGATGGCGTGCCATTAATCAAAATAGAGAAACTGGGCCTCTGCACACATCCCAAAATCCAGTCAATCCAAATCTGGTGGAAACCAAAGCTCTCCAGCGCCCTCCGAAGAAAATCCCACCGTATCCGGTCGTAGGCACGCTCCATGTCCAACTTCACAGCCATCAAACATCGTCTCCTCGAGGCACGCACTAGGTCCCCCATCAGCTCCTGAGCTAGCAGAATGTTGTCAGAAATACTCCTCCCGCCCACGAAAGCTCCCTGCTCCTGGCTAATGATCCTCGGTAAAATATCCTTCATCCTCCCCACTAAGATCCTCGCGACCACCTTGTACAAAGTAGTGCATAAACTGATGGGTCTATAATGACTCGGCTCTGAAGCATCCAGCCGCTTCGGTATCAATGTTATAAAAGTGGCCTTCCACTCATCTGCCATCACCGACCGACTAAAATAAAGCTGTACTGCCTCCACCACACCCCTCTGAATGATGTACCAATACCTCCGAAAGAAAAAAGGTGGAAACCCATCCGGCCCTGGGGCCTTATCCTCAGCAAGACTCCATAGCGCCTCCTTCACCTCCATCTCTGATACGGACCGGATCAAAGCTGCATTTTCTGTCTCCCCAATGCAGGCCCTCGGCCTGGGGAGGTGACCTGTAACATATGATCCATCATCCTCCATCCATCTCGATCTAAAGAACTCCACTAGCACCTGTCTCACTGCAGCATCCTCCTCAACTCGCTGTCCTGCCCCCACCCGCAAGGAGCGAATCATGTTCCTCTGCCTTCTAATGACTGTCGACCGGTGGAAGAAGCTGGTATTTCGGTCACCATCCTTAACCCACTGTACTCTAGATTTCTGTCTCCAAAAGATCTCCTGCTGACGAAGCAAAGAGTGGTGGGTAGCTAGCGATCGCCGTAAGCCCGCCATATCCTCCACCGTGAGCTCCTCTCCTCGATCCTTCCGCCCCTGAAACTCCGATATCTGAGCCTCCACCACTTCTAACCTCCGAAAGACATTGCCGACGACCTCACGGTTCCATCGGCGAAGGCGCCGTTTGGTAAGCTCCAGCCGACGCGACACCCTCTGCATAGCGTCACCCCGCACTGGCATACCCCAAGCCTCCCTAACCACATCCCAAGACTGGGGGTATGACAACCAAAGCTTCTCGAAGCGAAACGGGCTGCTATGTGTGGACCCCGATACTGTGGAGATCAAGGAGACCCTTCTTTACCGACCGATCTCCGCGACCATGAATCGACTTTGGATTTCCTAGGGAACGGAGAGCTGCAGCTATTTAAATAGAGTGCGAAGTAGCCGTTAAAAAGGCCCCGGCGCTTACGCGTTACGCGATATCTAATTTGATCTGGAGCGTTAAATGCACAGAGAACTTTTAATCTGGAGCGTTGAGCGAGCGCACACGCTATCTGGGCTCTCTGCGCGTCCCTGCCTTGGGTACTATTTGGTACTATTCAGACTATCTCACCTATCTATCGTAGGTAGACATGAGAGGGATCTGGAAATGATTGATCACATCTTCTTCCAATGCACTGGATAACAACTCAGCAATTTGAAAGACCTCTGTTTCTCTCTTCTTCTTCTTTTTTGCTGGAACCTCTGTTTCTCTACTAACCAAGTTCTTCGCTTCATTCTATCCAAAGCAGATTCTGAAGAGAATCAGTGGTGACAGTCTTATTTAGCCCATCTTTTATGGATTGTGTGGAGGCGCAGGAATGAGTTCTTGTATCAAGACCAAGATAGAGGGCCTGTGGAGTTTCTTATTACTACATACTGAATGGTTAGTGAACGGTTCAGCTTTATGAATGATAGAAGAGCTCTGTGAATGGTTGTCTTATACTGCAGGACTTTGTGGAATCTTGTCAACAAATGCTTGTTCATTGCCAACTTCCATGACCGGCTTTCATTAAAATTAGCTTTGACGGCTCTTTCAATCAGAGCCGTGCAGAGGATTTGTTATTCGCAACAGTTTGGGAAGGATTCTTCTAGCTGGTTCTTGTCCACTTCAAGCTAGCTAGTTCAATTCCTGCTCAGATTGAAGGCAGGAATAGAACATCTTCAGACTCCAGAGCTTCTCTTGACACCACATTTTTAGGAAGGCTAATCACGAAAGAGGCTACTACAACTTAGAGGTGGACAACTAAAACGAATGAGTGTCCTTCAGCTATTGATCGATTGGTGATGGCCGATGCTTCTATCGTAGCGTTTGTTTGACTCTGAACTCTGTTCATGCACAACCAAGAAAAAAAAAAACATGCAGCAACAATGATATATAGCATTTGCACACTATTGATAAAAAGTTGAAAATATATAAATATAATTTTAATCATTAAAACAATAAAAAGCCCAATTCTAATCCCTCGCTTGTCTTTAGTTTGATGCCCCCCATCTCTCCCTCTTTTTTCATATCAAGTATGAGTTGAAGACGGAGAGATGGAGATACCAAGAGGAGACATAAAAGATCTTAAGTGGATCGGGCTTAAAGTTATTCTTTTTTAAAATATATATTTTAAAAAAGAATATATTGTGAAATTTTAAGAACTCTTGATTTGTGAACAAACATGATCTGGTTCATAAATTGTACTATATGCTCAACAAGTATGTCTGGCACTAAATACATTTGGATGCATCATGAAAATCAGAATACATGATGGATATCAAATCCTTATTTCAACATGACCCGCATGCATTTAACATAGGTTGTGAGAAAACATCAAATTAATGTGTGTACTCAGCTAGAAGTTCGTGTGAGGACAATATATATAACCGTGTACAGGGATAATCTAAGAATGAGCAAGAACCAATACAAGTGTACGTACAAGTTTTATATAAATATATGCAGGACTAAAAAATTAAATACTAATAAAAAATAGATATAAAATGATAATTATATATATATATATATATATATATATATATTAGTATAAATATACTATACATATCACATATAAATATAGCCATAAGAGACAATATATAAAATTTTCAACAATAATAAAAAAAATGCTGAACGGACAAAGCAAAAATCTCATAAGATAATATTTGGCATGCATTCTTGATGGTAATGTAGCTGGTCGTACTTACATGAGAGCCGTTTAAACAGCCCACCAACTAAAAAAGGAAGAAGAAGATGGCCACGACAAAACAAAAAAAAAAAAACCGGCACCCGGATAACCGAACCCTTGGAATCTTGGATCAGGTTGCCACGGCTAGAGCTCGTAACCGTGCCGCGGAATACACTTTCTTACGCTGGCTCGACAGAACATTATATCAGCGCCTTAATGGACGGACCAGATTCTTCTGGGAGCTTTCTCCAAGCACCAACCGTTGGATGCTCGACCCCTTTCGCTCATCCATACCCAAACTTCGAGAACAAAACCCTTGAAAACCAAGAGCCGAGCCGCGTGCCCCCCCGCCTCCTCGCGCTACAACCATTCGTAGATCCAAGAGCTCCAAAGGTAAGCGCCCAGAGGAGAACAAACCCCTCTTCCATTCTAGGGTTTCCATCCGGGTTCGCTTTCCGATCTCCCCCTACAGCGGCGATCGTTTCAATATATCCGAATCTAGGGTTTTGGGAGCCACGGGGAGCAGCGATTTCTTCGTTCTTTTCGTATCTAGGGTTTTGATTGCAGTCTAGAGATTCGCTGATTTGGGTTCTTGTGATCGGGCTTTGCAGAGAGAGGGAGAGAGAGAGATGGCGACGGAGGAAGCGAAGGCGGTGATCCCCGAATCGGTGCTGAAGAAGAGGAAGAGGGAGGAGGAATGGGCGCTAGCGAAGAAGAAGGCGCTCGAGGCCCAGAAGAAGAAGGACCGTGAGAACCGGAAGCTCATCTTTAACAGAGCCCAGCAATATGCCAAGGAGTACGAGACCCAGGTATTCTTTGGAATCAGTACCTCAAGCCATACTTTTAGAGATCCTTAAAATAATTTGATTTGTATATAACATGGGAACTGGTTCTGGTTTGGCAGGAGAAGGAGCTGATCCGTTTGAAGAGAGAGGCGAGGATGAAGGGAGGATTTTATGTTAGCCCCGAATCCAAGCTGCTCTTTATCATACGAATCCGAGGGTAAGCTATTTTCTTCTCATTTAATCATCCATCAATATATTCGACTTTTTTATAAGTTATTGCCGGTCTTGGACTAGAGATACATTAGCTTTGTTTCTTAGGAACCATTCAAGGGATTTTTTTTCTGTTTTCCCTTGGTGTATGCATTCCATTTTCCATCATTGAATTGTTATTTGTTGTGCACCAGATTTTTTAGCTATGCTTAGCAGTAACCGATCATGGTTTGGTGTTTCTTTTTTCCGTTCTTAATCTCATTCATACAGTATCAACGCCATTGACCCGAAAACCCGAAAGATTTTGCAGCTCCTTCGTCTCAGACAGGTAATGGCATCACTGTTTCATGGAAGATGATCATTAAATGTATGTTATGTTTTAAATATTCCTTTGACCTCAGTGATGCTAATTTTGCTGCAGATATTTAATGGAGTGTTCCTTAAAGTTAACAAGGCCACCATCAACATGCTGCGCAGGGTCGAGCCTTATGTCACATATGGGTATCGAATCCTTTCTTCTTCTTTTCTTGGTCTAACTTTAATTATTGTTGTTAATCTTGTGGAGATTGTTTTCACTTAGTGGGAATTAATCTTTTAGGTACCCTAACTTGAAGAGTGTCAGGGAGTTAATCTACAAGAGAGGATATGGGAAGTTGAACAAGCAAAGGATTCCCCTCTCCGACAATTCAATCATTGAACAGGTTTGTTAGGATACTTGTGGTGTTTATTTTTATGTGCTATTAGTGGTTTTATTTATGTGATGTTATTGTTTAATTGTCAGGCCTTGGGGAAGTCCGGCATTATTTGCATCGAAGACCTTGTTCATGAGATCATGACTGTTGGGCCACACTTCAAGGAAGCAAACAACTTCCTGTGGCCATTCAAGCTTAAGGCACCCTTGGGTGGCCTGAAGAAGAAGAGGAAGCACTATGTTGAAGGAGGGGATGCTGGAAACCGCGAGGATTACATCAATGAGCTCATCAGAAGGATGAACTAGATATCTGAATGTCGAAATCACTGGATCCTTAGATCCAGCTTTTAGTAGGAATTGGACAACTGGGAACTGGACAAACATGAAAGCTCTGCAATTTTGGTGTTTTGAATCTAGCGTTGGACATGCTTTAATTACTGATGCTTTCCGTATTTTTGTTATTCATGGGATATTTTCTGTTGCATCCGAAGTTATGCTTATTATGAATTTAGTTGGCTGCAAAATTGGATGGTCATGTTTACGGCAGTTGATATAGTTTTTCAACACCTTATGTCCTGCTAGTGTATTGCTTTGTGATTGAAATCATGAATAACAGTGAGAATCGGCATATTGGCTCTAAGAGTAGTACTGAGAACTGGGAAGCATATTGGTGAATACACTTTGAGCTGCTTCTAAAACTATGACACCAATGCTGTAAGGAAAGGAGTTTTTAAGGTAAAACGTGATTTTCTAGCTAGATACATGGCGTCCATCCATCTTCGTTGGTAAAAAATACGTTTGGCTTCGATTTTTCAATTCAGAATGGGTCAAACTGAAACTCTGAAAGCGACTTTATTCATGAACTTATCCTTGCGCCTGTTGGGACTTTGGGAGCAGAAGATTGGGAAGCCATATTGAACTCTTGGCAGAACTGTTGTCAAGGAATGCTTGGGTATCACTACCACTCTTGTGCAAGCTCTCTAATAGCCTATCTTTTTGAGTTCACAATTTAATTTCTATAAGATTACCTAAAATTGCTCACAATAGCGCATTTTTGTTTCATAATTTAGTCTAAAAGATAACTTTAAAATAGAGTAACATGCACGTCCACTTAAAATCTCTTGTTTTATTCGCTCAGGACAAAAATCTCATTTATATAAAATTATCTCTGCCGAGTTTCCAAGGATATATCGCTCAAGATACGATCAGTCGATCATTTAGAGTTAGTTGGCTTGCATTCTTTTAAGAGATATGCCACCGGTGCATCAATCCAGCAAGGTTTGCAAAAGATTAGGCGAAACTATCTTGCATTCTTTTAAGAGATAAGCCTCGTGGTGACGGAGCTCATCGGACGGCAAATATCCGGTGGAGGGAGCAGTAATCAGTATGAGAAAGACGGTGCTTATTTTAGTGCCCTCACCGAACCACAGAAATCACAAATAATTGAATAATTCTAAATTACCCAAGAATGACTAATAAAATCAATTACCAGGTTAAAAGCAATGAGAATATATTCAAGAATCATTTTTTAAATAATATGGAGATTGTCATGGGAAGCATGTGCGGAAGAAGACACTGCAACCAGTGTATGTATAACAGCATGGGAACATCAGCTCACCAAGGATGGAGCAAAATGCCAAGAAGATGAAATCCAGACCCCTAGAATCTCTGAGCTCGCCTTGTCAAGCTCCCCCTCTCTACATGGATTCTCTGTTGGAAAAAAAATTGGAAAAAAAAAAATCTTCCATCAAAGACATGAACTCTGCGCTTCGGTTCAAGACAAGGTGTGCAGATGAGCATGAGCATGCCTTGCCTTTACAGAAAATGGAGTCACAAATAGAATAGACTATAAGCAAGTAGCAACGAATGCGCACGGACTGTATTCGTTGATAAGAGTCACAAGGCCATCTGATAGGAGGTTGTCCTTTTTTCGTTCTTACTTTTCTTTTTTCTTTTAAAGATTCACATTTTAGAAGGATTCTTCATCACGGGGTATAAGAATCTTCTTTATTAACCCCACCAGCCTCTACCACTTTATAGTAACATACCCATTTATTTGAAAGTACTGGATGGCACTTTACATTAAACCTTCCTTTGCCCAACTATAAATTAAACCATCACTAGAACTTGGATTACTCCAAATGAGGCTTCCCTTAATTGAGATTTACAAGGCTCTACGCTGAAACATAAGCTCACAATTTCTTGCTTTTCTCTAGGGAAACTACCGACTCCCTTTCGATTGAATTGTAGGTCTTCTCTCTTATCAAATGAAATAGGAAGCACCTGGCAAAATATTATACAGATCAAGATAGAACCAATAGGAACCAAGCAACCGAAAAGCATTTTCCCAAGTCAGCTAATAACCTGAAACGAAATGCATTCAAATGTAAATTTCGAGCTTAATTATTCTCGTATTTTGTTTGATTTTTATGTCTCTGAATGACAACATGGAATATATAAACGATAAGCATAGAAGAATCTAATGCTTGACCTAAACCTTGCATCAGAAGATTCACTTATCTCCTTCAAATGAAGTTGGACTATAAGCTTGATATCTAGTCATCGAGCATGATGCCATCCTCTTACAGTAAATATAACTATATAGTTACCATGTCCCGTAGCCCCTCATTCACCAGCTAGTTTGTCTTCCCGAGGTTATGGTCTTTGTCAGCTCGAAAACCACCCATCAAGGGGACAAAAACAAGCTAAAATGAAGGGTGCCCCTCAAAATTCTAGATGAAAATGCTCAATTATATCCAGTTCTTCCGTGCTTTCTGCCAAATGGATTGGGTCTTGAATTTGCTTTTCCATCTGCTCTGAGGCTCTCTTCTTTATCATTTCGCGGGATGATCCTCAGAGGATGGGCTTCTGTGTTGAAAACCCATTCATCAAAGGAGATTAATGATGGAGGAGAGAACAGGAGATAGAGATACTTGAGTGTCTCTGCAAGGAAGAAGCTCTGCATCATGTTGTCCTTTGCACCTGTATTAACCTGAAAGACACCAATATCAGAAACTATCTAATTCGATGCAAAAACTTGAACTTATCTCTTTCAGTACTTGTTGCAGTTAGGAAAATTGAGTAGTAATCTCAGTAAATTTTGGTCATGAATTTTTTTTTTTTTGGTGTTAAAGTTTTTCTTAAGCAGCAGCAAAATTAGATTAATAAGATGAATGAGGACGACAATATGATACAAGGGTGCTCTTAAAGCAAGAACTTATAAAAATGAAGCATGAAAAAAAAAATATGCTTATGATGCACCAGTCACTCTCTACCAAATGCAAGCGATGAGACAAAAATAAAATAAAATATAATAAGCCACTAGCTCCACCCCATTCTGACTTTCCCTGAGAGACTTAAGTCTGCGCTTTTGACAAATCAACCATCAAATAGTGACAGGGATCAGGCATCTTATTTGGTCTCACACCTTCAGCAGCTTTCAAGGGAGTCATGACAAGATCAAGGAGTGCCAGAGTAGGTCCAATTCTCTTCCATGTTTCAATTGAAAGTACAGGGATCAGTGAAATGCTGCTTAATCCTAAAATAATCTGCAAGTGCTATCAACCTCCTTCCCTCTTTTAATCAGATTGTCACAAGTGAGGACCTTCCTATGTATGAGAAGTGAGACAAACACCAGGATTTCATCAAGAAAAACCAGTGGATATTAAGCCAGCATCTAAATATCACAATTTAAACCTCATCCTCGAGGTTACTTTAGGAGATCATCCTTTAGCTTCACACCTCCGCAATTTTTACTCATTCTCGTAAGTAAACATGCGGTAGGCTTGTAAGAGCACAAACAGCAACAATGCTCCTCAATCTCCAATTCATCACATTAATTCTAAAAGAAAAGCACCATTACTTTTCAGCCCACAGCAACCATGGAACCCCTCATTAGCAGGAAGAATACATCTTGACAAGCAGTTTCCAGGACATCCACACAAACCTGAAACCTCCAATATTTAATATCACCTAGCAACCTTAAACCCTGGAATACACATTGAAATTATCCAACCTTTGATCTCGTCTTCTACAATGGGGACAATCTAAGTAATTTGCTCCAGACCTGACTCGAAAAACCTAGCCATCAAACACTTACCTCAAAAAAAAAGGAGCCCCACTTGGATTCACCAACATCCACAGTGATGTGCCAAGAAAAGGAATATCCACTTTCCTAGGTTTTGCTCACTCCAAGGTCGCTTTCCTTTTCAGCATTATCGCTCCAGGAACATAACAGAAAATAATGCAATATAATACCGGAAAATTATAATTCACCTTAGAAAATCAGATCCAGCCAGTCAATTGAAATGGTCAAGGTCACACCTTGGTAAATCATGATCATGAGAAAAAACCAGTAGATATTTCCTCAATATACCAAACTAAAATAAATAGAATAAAACTAGGCTGGATACCTTCCATCTCTGCTTAATGCTTTTTAACTGCTCATTTCACTGAGGAAGAAGAATCATCTGATAGAAGTAACTATTATGGGAGTGAGCCATTGAAGTCAGAGTCCGGGTGTGGGCCCGCTTACTAATACTTACTAATAAACAAACCGGATATACTTCATCAAAAAAGAAAAAAAAAACTTATATTTTCACAGAAGGGGGCTTATATAGTGAGGTATCAACATATCTAAACTTAAAAAATATACAATGAAATCAAACTGAAAAGCGCACAGCCAAAAGCAAAAGATTACACAGCATCCAGTGGTCCCAGTAATAGGAATTATGTAGAACAAACAAGTCAACATCATGTCTGGAGCATATGCTATGTAGTTTCAGAGGGTACAGGTTTATTTAGATAACACTATGTCCATGCTAGCTGATTGGATACAGGTGACAGTCATATGATCGCCAGCATTAAACTGGAAAATACAGGTCTCATAAGCCAGGGGATGCCAAGTAGGTTGAATGAGAGACGAGTCCACATGATGATGGCCTGGTCTCCAGATCGCATGAAGCAATCAAGCTAAGTACAAGGTCTACACATCCGATACACCATAAAATCTGCCATCCATCCAGATGTAATTAGAAGAAAATGTTGTGTCCCCAAAAGGTCCTTGAAAAGGCTGTTATCCCTTTTTGTAGGAATCACAAAGGGCAAAATTAAATTTTTTTTTTTGGCCCCAATTAACACGCAGACCCTAGCTCCACAAATCTCAACAAAAAAGAGATTCACCCTCTCCGGGGATGTTCTGGGTTGATATAGTAGCAGACTTAGCTAGGTAACTAGATAAAACCCTAAGTTAGATAACCGGATAAGTACCCATCGTGATTGCTTATAAGTAAGCTCGGCTGATCCATACATTTAAGTAATCAGGCTGGGTAACTATATGCAAGCACACAGCTCATAAAGTCCATCAGATTCATCCTGACGGTTTGAAATAGGCAAACTCTGCAACACAGTTACAGGTCTGGAATGCACTTAGTGGTGCTTGATTTATACAGGAAGCTGGATGTGCGTCCGGACTAATTTCTGGCCATCAACTCAATTGGATTAAGTTCCTCCAAGGTGCAAACCAATCATTTCATGGGATGAGTATAAACCACTGAAATCATTTTAAAGTTTTAAAAAATAGTGTCCACATTTATGAAGTTATAAGGAAGCATAGCAAGTGTCAGGCATATAGATAAAACTCAGCTGCTGGACATATAGCCTAATAAAAATAGACAAGTAATTCACTAGGTCAAAATTCATGTTGAGCGGCCACTCAGTATGGGTGAGTACCATCCAAAAAGAGCACATTTCTTTATGATAAACCATGCCACATCCAATATGAAAGCAGGTAGAATTTATGGCCAATGATAGGATGATTACTTACGTCCCTCAGTCCGACATAACCAGAATCTGTGCGAGAGTTCTTTTCAAATGCCTGGAATATGTTCCAGCCCCAATCTTGGTATGTTTTGTTCCCAGTGAAACGCCAGAGGTACACAAGTGACTCAACAGTCTCTGGTCTCAGTATGTTCCATGATGTGCCAACACTCATGTCCTGTAACGATGTACCAATATTATTAATAAAAAAAGCATCCTATCATGATTCTACTATATAAAAGAAAATATTTAAGGGCATAAAATTGTCTGACCGCTCCATTACGAAAATAATAGTTTTCTCCTGCTAACTTTGTTGGAGTTGATTGGTAGAAATTATAACAAGTCCAAGCAAGCTGCATGAGCAACCCTCTAATTAACGAAATAGTCAAGCCAATAAACTAGATTGAAACTGCAGTAACAGCATAACAAGATGCAGAGACATGCGGACATCACAAAAGGAGTAAAGCAGTGTGGATGAGACAGCTGCATATATGGACTTCTGCAATTGTCAAAAGGCATTCAAGACTCTGCAGATAATGTTTATAAGACCATGTAAATCGAGTACTAAATCCTTCATTGCTTGAATCAAGAGTTAGAATTAAGGTAGATACCAGTGAAGGGGTGCAAAAGTATAGGATCAAAATAAATTAAGAGAAATCGACTAGCAAGCATCTATCTAAAATGAAAGTCAACTTCTAAGATTTTCAATCTTGAGCCATTTCATGTCGCAACTTAAATAAGTTCATAATATGCAGATTCAAGATAATGCTAGTAGAGAATTAGGGTTCATTATAGAAATATATAACAAGAGTCAATGATTCTTTATGAACAAGAAGAATGGAGGCATCTGAAGCAAGGGTGAGAGTAGGATAAGATTGTTAGAGAGAGAGTGTGTGTCAGAAGCAGATTCCAAACAAGGCAAAGCACCTAAGGAGAAGATTTTGGTTACTTAGTTTCAATACAATCACTTCTAACATTTCTAGTTATATCTGCTTGCTGTTCACTTGGTACACTAATTTAGAGGATGAAGATTGTGAAAACCTACCTAATCCTTAGAAAGTATAGGGGGAGATAGGTACATATATTCTAGAAACAATAAAAAGCTACATACAAGAATTTCTCAAAATGCTGATAAATGGCGAAAATAGAGTGGAAATCTCAAGAAAAAAGGTTATTATAAGGCAGAGTTAGCTGAACCATGCTGAATAGGCCGATTCAAGACGTACCAAACCGGACTGGTTGGCTACCAACATGGTTCAACATATCGGTTCAATATAAAGTGCCCTCACCCCACGTTCTTCCTTTGACTCTCCATGTTTGGAAATCCTGGATCTCCAACCCCGGCTGGCTCGATGATACCGATGACAAGGTCCCCTAGGAAAGTCCTCTCTCTCCCTCTCCCTTCCCCCCAACCCCCCCCCCCCACCCGCGCGATGAACAACGGCCCTCCATCTCTCTCCCTATCTCTTGGCCTTTCTCTCTCTCCCTCTCTTCCTCCCTCACCCTTTTTTTCTATTCCTCTCTCTCTCTTCCTCCCTCTCCCCCTCCCTGTCCAACTCTCCTAGAACAACACTCCCTGTCCAACTCTCCTAGAACAACACCGTACGAATCTGTACCATGCCAAACTAGTTGCTTGCCAGTACACCATCCAATACCGGTTTGGCTAACCTTGTTATAAGGTATGGATGAGTTGGTATATAAATCAGTAGATTTTCAAGGCAAATAACAAATATAGAGAAGGATTGGCATCTTTCAATTGTTTTATCACAAAGGAGTATTTATCTTCTCTAAAAAGTGTTATGAAAAGCAATGTGCACAATAAGAGAACATATAAATTCAAAATTGAATTTGACCTGATAAGGGTGGTCCAAAATGAACATTGACACAGCTAAAACTGCACTAAAAGGAGAAGCTAGGTTGGGAGTTTCATTGGGAGGTGATGTGGAAACTGGAAAGGCTGATTTAGACCTAATCTAATCAATCAGATACAAGACGTACACAAAATGGAGTTTTAGATTATAAATAAAGCCACAAAGATCAGTTTATGACTCTTCAACAAGACATGAAACAGGTATGCGATGAGTCAGATTCACTTTGTAATGTTAATTATACTGTGGGCAACATTGTGAAACCAGCAGAATGGAGTTCCTTTTTGTTTTCAAGGAGATTTTGGCTACATAACCAATTTACAATTGTTAAGACCAAGTAAATACAGCGAACACAGTGCCAAACTGGTTGGCAAGGTGGAGTCAGAGGTACAAGTAGGAACAATGATAGGAGGACTTCCTCGCCATTGATTTAAAGGGTCTGATCTATAAGGACATATCCCAAGGATTGTACACTAAACGTGATAAGCTGTGAGCTTTTGTATCTTAAAAAAAAACTCAGTAGAATAAATAAATTCCTACACGTCGAAGTTGTTTTAAGTGAACCTTTGTGTATAGTTACTAAATGCACACCATATGGTGGTAAAAAACAGTTAGTAATCAAACAAAGTCCATGTTTGTGCTACCAAGATGATCAAAAGTATACCTCTTCGGCGAGTGATAAAATTTTCTCGGCTTTTTCTGGGCCATAACCAGAAGATCCTAAGGCTAACATGCCTGGAGCAAAACATGCTAGTTCATCCATCTGCAAATATTGAAAACTCAAGCACTTTAAAATACAAATACTGAAATTGCGTCAGAAGGAAAAGCTTATGTTTGGCCAAAATAAAGCTACCTTGTCAGACAGAGAACCACCATTTTTTTCACAAATATACGTGAAAGAAGATGGAGTAGTCTTCCGGATCAAGCTTAACAAGCCTTCCATGGATGTTTCCCACATTTGTCTGTTTTAACATTTAAAAAAAAAACATGGTATTTTGGTTAATTAGGCATTACAATTCCAGGAATGTCATGTAAGAAATAGAAATATCATGTGCAGGATAACATTATATGTCAGTCAAGGATCACGTGCAAGGCTTAAAAATTAAAATGAGGCAGATATTTCGATGCATTTTCCTAACCACAGGGATTATGAGAATTGATGATGAAAAATAATGATATGCTCTAACCTGTAATGCTTCACAGCTTCAGTTTTGTTTCTTTGTATCCAGGCTTTAAGTAAATACTCATAGAAGCTGCAATTTGTTAAAATATTCAAATCAATAACAATCTTACAACGATCAACACTGACAGACAGCTTATACAATAAGTTACAATTAAAACAAGGCATCCAACTATAACCTTGACAAAAAAAGAAGATAGATCATCTGAAACCTAACAGAAATATAAACACAATCATCCCCCGGAAACAAAATCAATAGAAAAGCATGGCCACATCATAGTTAAAAAATTGGGACTACCTATCACCCATAGCACCAAATGTAATCGTTGAGTGTGATGCGGCGCCTGAATGAGGATTTATGAAGATTGGAAGCAAACCATCACCAGGAAATGTCTTCTGAAGTTGTGTGATTACATTCTCCACCTGAAATGACAATGATATTCATAAAGAGATCAAAAAACATGTTGAGATCTTGTTGAATGTCTTTAAATTAAAAGACAACACAAATTATCATAGAAGAGCATGTGTTGGATAGATGGCTTCGCAGAACTATACAGATTTATTAGAAACAAGGCTCTGCAGAGCCCTGATAGCAAAGCATTCTAAAACATAATTATGTATAAATAATTTTTATACTTCACATAGAGAGGATCCAATGCAAATCAAGAACCATAATGCAATTGGCTTAAGCAGCTAGCATGCATAAGGTTAATGCAAGTTTAAACATTCACCCAGGAATCCAGGGCACCGTTTCCCCTATCATGATGTGCCTCCACTACAGACCCCTAAAAGTCAATGGGGGGTATAGTTTTCCTATAATCAGAAAAATAGTTCCACAATACAGAAACTTTTGGGCCATACCTCCTCATTCCAACAGTCAATAAGACTTTTTGAAAACTCTAAGCATCTTACACTGAACATGCAATTTGATTCCTAAGATCATCAAAGATCTTACAAAATTGCCTTTCCTGTTTATAAACTAAAACAAAATAATCCATGATATTATTATAGATACCTGTGACAGGGTCAACATGGACGCAGGCATCAAGTAATGACAGATACAGGCATTTGGCATGTCAGATTCCCAAAAATCCAGATACACCAACACGGGCTTACGCATCTAGCATACGGGCATTCATAAAATTTATCTATCATCAAAGCAATCATAGCCGGGCGCTATCTTCTTTAAGCTGAAATCCGACCTTTATTAGTATGTTAGTACCTACCCCCTTCTAATACTCTTTTAGTCCCCGACATTTTCCCAAAATATGGCTATACAACATATTTTTTGCTCTTAGCAAAATCAACCTCGAACCTTCACCCCAGATGATCAAGATCATCAGAAGCCGCATCTTTTTAATCCAGGTAGTGTTGCTTTGACAATTTCCACAAGGAAGCAAATCTCTAGTCAGATGAAACAATTTAGATGTGTATTCAAAATTTCAAATCTTTTCCTAAGGTCCCCCGATTCGAAAGCCCATATCACTGGATCAGTTATCTTAAGATCTTGCTTTAAAAGGGTGAGGACAGGGTGACAAAGATAGATCTCCACTAATGTGGTTAAGAACAAGTATTACTAGCAGTCACAGACTTATGGACATGAAGAGGCACTACTACAGCAAATCAATGGAATGTCAAGAAAAGTATTGTCAAATATACTAGCGGCCATAATAGCAACCCAGCACATATATGACTTGATCGCTATACATGTCTGCCTCCAAATCTAGTAGCAATAATAACTTACTGGAACCAGCTAGAGCATAAAAAAATACCTTCTGCTGGTATTTAGGGTCTCCCGTCCTCTGGGATAGAGCTATAAATTCAAGCTGCTCAGTGCCAGAATCTGCCAAGACACTGTCTCCCTGCAGGGATGGGGGCACATTAAATAAAATTTGATTCACAGAACTAGCACAATAAAAACTTAAAGAATGATTTGAACAATTGAACAACCATGATTTAAAGTTTTATCAAGTAGGAAATAGCTAGTACAGTCACAAATCTGAATAAGAAAAAAGATATAATATGCAATCATAACCAGGAAAAAGAGAACACAAATGGAAGAAGTTTGTCTTAACAGTCAATAGACATGGCCTAGAATATAACAAAAAAAAGTTTCATTTCGAACATTCAACCAAGAAATAATCTCTGGGCGCCTACCATATGCTAATCATGCTACCAAAACAAGGTTCACATGTGTATTCAGAAATTTGAAGTGGATGATGCTCTTTGCTAATGGTAATCATGGATGTTTTATCAAATCCCTCGAGTATCCACTTCAAATGGCCATCAACAAGGGAAGCTATCTTGCAGGAAACTGTATGTCCCTTAATATTAGAAATAGCCATGATTTGAACAACCATGATTCAAAGTTTTATCAAGTAGGAAATAGCTAGTAAAGTCACAAATCTGAATAAGAGAAGGCTATAATATGCAATTATGACTAGGAAAAAAGAAAACAAATGGAAGAACCGAAGAAGTTTTGTCTTAACAGTTGATAGACATGACCTAGAATATAACAACAAAGAGTTTCATTTCGAACATTCAACCAAGAAATAATCTTTGGGCTCCTATCATTTGCTAAGCATGCTACAAAACAAGGTTCACATGTGTAGTCAGAAATTTGCAGCAGACAATGTTATTTGCTAATGGTAATTATAGATGTTTTATCAAAGCCGTGTAGTATCCACTTCAAATTGGCCGTCGATAAGGGAAGCTGTCTTGCAGGAAAATGTATGTCTTTAATATTAGAAGCAGCCATTTGATTCAAGATTATAGAACAAAATCTAAGGATGAAAATTTGTACTCAACCCTAAAAGCTACAAAATCAAAAAGCTCAGTAACTAAAAAGCAGCATGCATTATCAGATGTACATTGTTATATAACACTAGAAGATTTTATTCTCAAAGTATTTAGAAAATAAAAACAGAAAAAACTAGCTCAGCTAGGCCCAAAGCTTAAGCAATATTCCCATGTCAGACCAATCCTATGACCCGCATGACCACTTATTCAAATTAGACCAAAGTATATGGGACTGAAGGTAAAATTACCCCAACAGAGAGCTTGTAAATAGCAAGTAGAAACAATAAATAGAAAGAAAAAGCAAGGATGTTCATAGATTACCCCAGTCCATCCAGGATTATGTGGGTTGCCATGAGCTAAGTTGATTCTATTATAAGGGATCCCTGAGGGTGTATTCCACGCAGGTAACAACCTATCAGCAATGTCTTTGGCCTTCTCAAGAAATATTTCATCCCCAGAGAGATCATATGCACTGAGTAGTCCACCAACAACTCTGAAATTTAACAAAAACAGACAAAAATATTTAGGAAAACTACCTGAGTAGGCTAAGCTCTCTCTAACCATATGATGATATAATATACATAAATAAGAAACAGACAGCCCCAACACCGAAAACTGTCAGAAGTTTTTAGCATAACTTAATATCTAAGATATTTATGAAATGAAGATGAAGAATCATTAAATTAAACCTTATTACGCCACCTTATGGTTGTCTCAAAGACACTTGCTACGTAGTCCTTGTTGAAATCCAAAGAGTTTGCAACCCATCTGCCATCAAGAAGCAATGAGAACTTAGATAAGCACCATAAACTGCAAAGATGATTATAAAGCAAGATGCACAATCTCTGGTTTGAAGTATGGTATACTTGATATAAAGTCAATGGACACTTAGAATGCATATTGTTAAAAAATTCCGAAAAAGTGATAAAATATCAGCAAATGTATTATGATTATGTTATGGGGCAAATAGACAGGACAGACATGTTTAATTTTTTCATATTTTCATGTTATAATGAGCTGCATGGTAGTGCAAATCATACAGGCATCCAAACATCTAAGAGGATGTTTCTTTAACAGCTCCACAGGTTTTATTCCTCATTAAGAGAGCCAATCTGACTGCACCTTACAAGCTCATGCACACAAATAGACATGAAGCTTTCTGGAGCAGTTTCAACAAAACAAAGTTGCACTTTTCATATACAACAAACCATTCTTATACAACTTACGAACCCAAAATGTTGGGGAAAAAATTTAAGGAAAAAGTTGAAATGGTGGTAGAAATTGCATGTAGTAAAAGAAGTAAAGTGACTTAAGGGCTATACAGCAAGTCTAGCAGAAACAGAGTGGTAAAACTTCGCAGTCCTCAAAAATTTCTATGAATTACTGCCAAAAGGGTTAACAATTTGTAGGGCTGCAAATCAGCTTAGTCATTCATGAACAGTTACAGTTCAGCTTGATAACTGGCTCCTTCATTTGGAACACTAGCTGCACTCAGTCACTCATCTAAGGCCTGCTCATAAATAAGCCAAGCTCGAAAACCAGTCATTTCACATAATTATATATAAGCTTGGGCTGACTCAGCTCAAGATTTGGCTCATTACACATAAGCACCCCCCAAGGACAAGCCAAGCTTTAACACCCTGTGATACAACTGAGTGGAAAAGAAACAGCCCAAATCTCAGCTCAGGCCAGCACTTGTTGAAAAGTCTAAATCTACAGGATGAGCTCCAGTTGGACTACAATAGAATTGTTATGCACAAAAATGTCAAGACTCTCTCTCTCACACACACACACACACTCTTCCCTTTGTGTGCACATTCTTGTATTCTTATTTTTTTGTACTTTATAAATACATATTTAACCAATATAGAAGGGTCAATGCATGCAATTTTGTACTTCAGGCATTACTATAGAGCTAGTAAACAACCAAATCTTCCCTGTAGGATGGGAAAGGCCAAGAACTGAGACATCACAATTTTCTAAATTTAGAGGTAAGGGGTGAGAAGGATGGTTCTTGCGATTTTTTTTCTTTTTTTGGGGAAGGAATTCTTGTTAATGGTTCGCAACGCCATTTATTCACTGTGGAGACAAAGAATGTCTAAGTTGATTATCACAAACTGTCAGATAAAATGTATTGGAATCGTATTTTTCAGCATGAACAAAGGAAATATAGTTTTAATATAATAGAAAGTTGTTACTTACTATAGCATGAGTTCTTTCAATGGCACCCTTGCTGGATGTAAATATTCCGGCAATGTATATGAATATTATGCGCATGTTGATTAAAATTTTTTAGAAGTGGCAGGTATATGGACCAAAACAGAAGGTTGTCTGCTTAATGCAACAGTAGATAGGCTACTAAATCCCCACAAGCCAGCCAAATTCAAGCCCAAAATCAAATTTTCAAAAAGCATCATGCCATTGTCCTGCCAACCTGGCAATTACATGGTATGTCCATTGTTGTGCCAGTGGTTCGCACAAGCTGGCACTTAGCCATGCCACATGCCAACCCATGCCGACTGGCATGGCCTTGTTTCATATCTTGCCTAAAACAAACAGGATCTTATGGAAATCTCTCTTGCAGCTTGCAATTCTCAGCAATCAGCCAGTAAGTTCCTCTTTTCTAGTCAGTCTAGAATTAATTTAGTGAGAGACTATGACTATATTTATTGTCAGCAAGTTATTGCTAGCTTTTCTTTCTCTTTATTTCCTTTTTTCCTTTTCTCTGGAGATCTGAAGTTATGGTTGTCTTTATTTACTTTTCTGAGAGTCCTATTAGGGATATAATTAGTTGCCGGTTAAGTCAATTATAAGGCGTAAAAGGACAGCTATGAGAGGGAAACAAGATTTCTCTACCGCCCTATTTTTTCATCTACATCCTTTTCTCTTCTAAATCATCATATTTCCCACCTTTTCTCCACTCTCTTTTATTTTCTTTTTTCTCCTCTACTTGGTTCTAAGTGTCATAGCTACACAGATCTGAACTATTTCTACTGTGATTAAGTTCAAACTTGGGGATTGCTACAGAACTATTTCTGCCAAGAACAGCAAGATAAATTCACTGCAGCCTCCATTTGTTACTCAAGCTGAGTCAATTGTAAAGCAAAGTCAGTAACTAGAAGATGATACAACTAACAAAATTTCAATTCTAGAAGTTTGTCATATCATTAACCTCCATTTCACATTAATACCAGTTGAATACATCATTTTACATCACATTTGAAGGCCAGCTAATGTTTCATAGCATGTTATATTCTAGATACATTCAGTTTCATTTGGAAGTGTTGATCATGCAAATCTCTATATGCACAGTACGATTTCCATTTTCTAAATAAAATTGTATTCTCTAGAAAATTGACATTTTCAGAGCTTGGGATGTGATTCGAGGTGGCACTGACTACTGAGACAGAGCAAAAGGATGTCAAAACAGTATAGACAGGACATCCATAAAGTTGACTGGAAGATAGGAGCCTCAGGATTCATAGATCTCTCTACACAGTAGAGACAGAAAATGAGATCAACAAGCATTAAAGAAATAGAGACACAAAATGAGTGCATTTATAAGGTAGATATACAGGCCACATATTACTTTGGCAGGAATTCATAATGTTTTGTCTAGCCCAAGTCTTAGTTCCTCTAGTCCACCAAGAACAGAAAACAACATAAGATTGTTTTCAGCACATGCAACAAATCAATAAGATGCAAAAGTTCATATAAACATATAATATGTTCCCTCATTGGAACGAAACTAGGCCAAGCTATCGGTCCAAAAGCTACTCTCTGAAACTTGACCTTAGTCAAGTCAGGCCATGTATTCCAGATTGGAGATCAGCCCGTCTGACATGTTTTCATATTGCCTACAAAAGCCATAGGCTGCCAAAATATATGGTGATCCCCTACTAATAATGATTTAATTTATATGTTAATCATACACTATAGTATTAATTGCAGATATTGTTAGCAAGAAATCATGCACACAAAACTGAGATGAATTCAAGAAAAGGCTGTGGAGCAGAACTGCAATGAGAACTTTTTTGTGCATGTGCCTGTTGTAAATCAGAAAGAATGTAAGAACAAATTCCATACAAAAGGAAATGTCTGGGCACATGTAATGTGTTAAAGACTATTTTGAAATGTCAAGGTGATAACTCACTCTCTAGCTCTTTGGAATTCATCTTTTAGGCCCATTATGTACAATGTATCAAGAGAGTCAACAAGAGTTGCTCCAAGACCACCGAAACTATTGACGCCATTCTTTGATTGTGGCTGCCCAAAAAAGAAAGAGATTGCATAACGCCAACAGCATCTTTGGATTCAACTAATCAAATTTACGAAAAGCAAATTATAATGTAGCAAACCTGGAGTTCATCTTGGCCCCATGCATACTTTTCATAAGAATTCCATGCATGAAGCATAGCCTCTTTCACCTTTTCTCTACGTTCCTTGTTGATAGGATCAATGTCGACAAAGTCCTTGCTGATTTCTTTATCATTTGCACTAATGAAGCGTTCACCAAAATTTCCCACACTCCCATCTACTTCCCTCAACTATAGGGAAATCAAAAAGTCTCAAGTGAAACTGGAATGCCTTGATACTCAAAAGAACAGTATAAACAATAACAACAACAATTATTTGTTCAAACAGTCTTCATTTACAATTGTTAATCAAAGTGAAATAGCCCAAGAAAAAAAACAGATAAATCAAATTGCTAACAAACTTACAGTGTGATAAGTTATATTTATACCTGGTCTTGCAATCGGCTCAATACTTCTTTCAGTTTTGAAATCTCATCCTGCGCATTAAAGAACTTCACAATCACTTCCTTTCACGAGAAGCATGAAATATGCTATCATATATAAATCTTGCAATGATCTCCTTGAATTATTTCAGTGGAAGTGATAATTAGTATTTTTCAAAACTAAAGAAAACGAACGTAGTACGCTTGAAAGATAATTCCCAACATTCATATACACATAACAACTAGCTAAAGATCCAACTTTTATTTGAATCATTATCCCATCTCTGAACAGATCGAATTTATTGGTCAAAAAAGAAACGTCTTTTAATCAACGCTTAGGGATTATCCCTTCGTCATGCTTTAAACTAATCCGCCTCTTCTGTCACTGACATCTTGCTTAAAAATTATAGAAAAGACGATCAAAATCAATAAGGAGACGATCTTTTAGGCATCTACTACTGGATGACTGATAGGCGAACAGATCTACCACTCGGACACTCCAAAGAAAAAGTCAACGACTTCAAATCGAAATTTCGAAGAAACATGAATAGCGTAGAGAAAAATACAAGAAGGGAAGGACGCGATCGGGGCCTACCTCATGCTCCCGTATTAGGCTTTGCCGATCCCAGACGGCGAAGGTGATGAAAACGAAGGAGATGAAGACGAGGGCCAGCCGCTTCGGCCGCTTCAGGTAGTACGAGGGGTGGACGTACCGCCACCGGCTCGAAGAAGAGGACCGACCCCGGGCCATCGCCTCCCGCCCGCCGGAGCCCTAACGCTAACCGGAACCCTAAAAACCCTCCCCCCCCTCTCCCTCGCGGACTCTTCTCCTCCGGCAGAACCGAAAAAAGGGCAACGGATCGGCCCCGATTGTCCCGATTTTCGTTTTGAAGTTGCTTGAGGAGACGCCCTCTGGTCATCGTCTCCGGGCCCTTCCCCACCGCCAGCGACCTTTAATAGGTAAACGGTGTGGCCTGGAGCGCGCATAAATTCTTACTATGCGGGATTGATATCTGCCGTTGGCCCCGGGTCGAGGAAACCTATCCACACCGTTGAATTCCTCGCTTGGTCGTGTGGCAGTGTGGCAGTCAGCAATTGGTAGAAAACACGTCGACAGGGAACAGTCTTTACTAGAATCCGGGCGGCATCATGTGTTACGTCAGCAGCGGAGAATGGTTCTATTCTTGGTGATCGTTATAACAGTTTACAACAGCCTAAACAGGAAGGAGAGAGAGAAAAAAATCGTCTCCAAAATTCAGAAAAAAAATATATATATATATATTTATAAATAATTAAAAAAGATTCTATGTAAAAAATACTGTTAGTTGGCACTGAAGCAGAGGGAGAGAGAGCGGATGAAATTAGCAAAGATGGAGGAGGAGAAGATCTAGAATGGGAGGTAGAAGATGGGGAAGGAGAGTGATTGACATGAGGATGGCTGACCTTGACTACTATATTGTGGGTCGGAGCACGAAATAGAGCATCCCTCAAATCTCAATTTTTTTAAGAAATATAACTCTTCGAAATCTTCCAAATTCATATGTGCACAAAATTCGAAAAAAAGCAGAAAAAATCAATTTTTTTTCCTTTTTGGATAGACAATAAGGATCCTTCAAATTCTAATATTTTTTTTAAATATGGCTCTTCAAAATCCTTCAAATGTATTTGATATTTTTCATACATGACAATAGACTAATGTAGTAACAAGAGTACATTCTGATGTCAACAAGGAAAAATGAATCTGGCAAGCCTGTTCAAGGCAGCCACTAAATCTTATTTATTCTTCTTCACACACGAATATTTACTATCATGGAGATTGAGACAAAAAAAAAAAAACTTTGCCTGTAGATTAGTATTATGTTTTTTATATTATTTCTTTGATTATTTTTATTATTTTTATATACAATTCTTTTTATTAAATATTAACTTATATTAATTATTTTGATTACTTCTTCAATTATTTCTATTATGGTAAATTTTAGTAAAATATCTGCTAGAGTTTAAAAGAGAATAAATGGAAATCTTCTGCATCAAATCAACAAGATGTGATATCTTAATATAAACACATATTTTTCCTATCCTATTACAAGTATTCATATGTTATGTTTAACAAATTTTCTTTTCTATTATTATTAATCTTTTTGTTAGTGAGATGTTACAGCAACATCATCAATAATTATTAAATATATTTTACTTATAATATATTTCTCATCTTATTTTAGGTTCTTATTATTCTTCTATTATCATCATATTATAATTCAATTTTTGTTATCTCTCCACGCATCATGCATGCATCATTTTTATTATTTGCTTAAAAAAATCATATCAAATTATGCAATATCCAAATAACAGTTATTGTAATGGCTATTATAATTATTTTTTAATAAAAAATCAGTAATAAAAATAAATTGCACTCTTATTTTTTGATACTTAATAATTTTTTTCCCAAAACATTCATAGTACCACCCAACAGAAAAATGGGACAAAATTTTAAGTTCTAAAGTAATATTTTATATAAAAAAGTACTCTTCTTAGCAACATATTACAATATTATAGTAGCTGTTATAATCCAAAACATGGGTGATGCTCTAAAATCTGTCTTGATTTTATTATCAAATATCCTTCTATCTACCCTCTGAACTTTTCTTTATACTTCTTCTCCATTAAGAGTGAATCTTGGTGGAAAAATAATATCGCTTTATTGTAATATAGGTGTTATGCATTCGCAATATTGAAATAATCGTAGCACATGAGGGATCGGATTGTATACATCTAACTCTGTATTAATTGGTTGCAGACTATACAGCAATTATATTAATATTTATATGATTGCGTGTTTTGAAGTCTAGTTTCCAGGCATGGCAGTGTCATTTTAGCTATCATAACATCAAAAGGGCCGTTTGTTAAACCTCAGAATAAAACGGCAATGTTTGGTGCTTTTAACTTTTTCAACTGGCCGGTGCCATGTCTTGAAACGGGACAACTTCCACTTCTGACATCACGCCTGTTTTAACCGACACCTTGTATTTGACGTTAGATGTGGGCGCATGCGATGTTTTTGGTGGAAATAAGCTCATAGAAGAATTTCTATGCGGCCATTTGGAAGCATTATGGCCTAACCGTGTCGCTCAAAAGTTTCTCTCTACCTTTTTCATAACTTTCATCTCTTCATTCCTTATTTTTTTTGTTGATGCTATTCGGACTTGGGTTATTGGAGCCAACTTTAATCCCATCAGGATTAGAACTCAAACATAGAAAGCCACCTACCATTTGGGATAGATTGCTGAGCAACACTCAGAGAGGAAGGACGACTCAATGACCGATGAGTTAGGCATAGGCTTTTAGCCCTAAACCAGTCACGGTTCACTTGAGGTTGGGCCTAAGTATTTCACTCTTAAATAGAAAATATTTGACAGTCTACATACTAATCAAACTGACGTTGAGTTGTATAAAAACAATTCATATCTAACTTAAAAAAAAGTCCAGGTTTTGCCTGAATAAAGTTCGTATCATAAATATAGTTCATAGTACATGTCATCATTCCTGTCAGCATCCTATATCAATCTCTCAAAACAACCCTAAACTCACATGTTATGAGTTTTCTTACCATATGTAGCCAAAAGATCTTCCAACCTTCGCACTAACTCGAAAGATATCGATAGTAGATCAGCTTCACCAAACCACAAATTTACCCATGACAAGCAGCTTTTCGTTTTTGGTCCCAGACATGAAGCATGATTTACCATGCATGAAGAGTTAGCTGTCATCCACCTCCAATGAATTAAATCACTCAGCAACAAACGCCATCACCAATGGTGAGGGATCCAAAGTAAATGCTTCAAGTGAAAACAGATTGCTAGCCCAGTTAAGCGAATGATTCTTGAGAAAAATTCCAATGGACTACTTACAGTCAGAAAATCTACTGACTGGTATCTGTACCTTTCAAAAAATTATCAGGCACTTCCATAAGTCCTTGATGATGCAAGCCTGAAAATCATGCAAGCTAATAAATTCGAGGCTTTATTCCCTATTAAACAAGGTACCACATAATATCCTTTGTGAAATATGGCAATAGTATAGCAATCCGCCAAGTTAATGAATGAAATCACAGATTCAGTACATCAGTTTTGAACTAGAGATGAACACGGTGAAGTTTCGCATATCAGTTTGACTAAATTAGATGAGCGACTGTGACTCTTCCCATGATGATTAAATTGCAATAAATGTAGCAGTCTTAAGGATTGCCAAAAAGAAAGAAAAATTCTTTATCTAATACTCTAATAATATTGTACATACATGTATGATAATATTCTACGCTCTTGAGAAGCTATTAAGGGGGATGAGTTCCCCACTACAATTCAACTCTTCCTATTGGAATCCCTAACGCCAAAAGCACAGGACCTCCCATTATGAGTCATGACCGTTGGCAGTGATCACAACGGGTTGTGCAGCTCCTGATTCAGCAGGATTCTGGAGAGGAAAAAAAGTCAGTTCAGATAAATGAAACAGGAAAATCAAACGAATTCAAGAATATAGAACAAGTGATTCTGAAAATAGGGAGCATGTCAAACAGATAAAGGATTACAGAAAGAAGTAAATTTGCAAATTTGCCTTCTTACAGCGACAATAAACAGCTTACCCCTTCTCTTGGTTCTGATAAGGCATTTGGAATGGCTGCTGGTGGATTTTTGGAAAGATCCCTCATTGTTCCCTGCATGTCCCCAAAAAGTGCATAAGTTATATACCCAAACTAAACATAATTATAAACAGTCAATGACTCTATATAATGTAGTTTAGTCTAGCATACAGAAAAATTCAGGTCTCCCTGCTATGACACTCAATGTAATAGTAGCACTTCATTTAAAAGATTCCAAATTTTGAAAATGGGTTAGCCCGACTTTTGTCAACTGTAAGTAGGGAAAACAACCCCAAGCAGGCAAAAAAGGCCTTACACCTACCTATAGCTGCATCAATTTATCAAGAACCTGTCAGATGCCAGCTGCTACATAAACTATCCAGGAGAAAGGTGTCATAGAATACTTTTGAATCCTTGTAGATGAAAAATCCTGCTTTTACAGGAAAGAACAACAATCTAACAAAAATATCTAAGATTCCAGTATGACCACGTAGTCTTTAGCTATCAATGACCCATTTATGTAGCACATATAAGAAACCGGATATGTATTTTAAGAAACAGTAAAGAGACATTTTTGAAACATAGATGGCCTTGACAGGTTTCTATAAATTTGAATTTCAAGGGACCAATTAAGCTATATGACCTGTTTCTTATTTTAGTTAAAATATGCCGTGTTTTGGCATTATAGTCATGGATGTTTGACAGATTTTTGTGTTTCTTTTCGAACAATTAATATTATTTGATAAGAAACATATAATTTCTCGGTTTTCACCTAGTAATATTTGACAAATCGCATATTGACTCTACTACTACCTGTCTAGATCCAATAAGATATCCATGGATATTAGGCATAGGTACTGCCAAAGTTCGCCATCTCGGTACCGGACTCCGTACCGGTACCACACTAGTACTATATCCGTATGGTATGGTATGGGATCCTTTCGGCGGACTAAATATTTCTATGCATCCGTACCTGGTACCGATACTGAACCGGTACGGCATGCCCCGTACTATCCGGTTCAGGCCGGTACGACAAACCATGGATACCGCTAATAGAAACGCTGGGTGAATGAGGATCCATAAAGGCGACCTCAAATAGTTGGCAAAACTGCACAAAGGTTGATGGCAATAGTTATGATTCTAATATAAATTAAAAACATACATAAGCATGCATATTATCTTTTCGAAATATATATATAGCACGCTAACACATCATATTTATGAAGTTTGCAGAATCCAGAACTTTGTGCAGTCGAAAGAGTCAAAAGGGAAACCCCTACCAGTTTCAGCCAACACTGATATCAGAAGATCTACTGCTGCTAGTAAAAGGCCTAGAACTATCCTCCCAAAGGTGCTTCACTTAGAAAAAATCTCTCCGTTATTCTTCAAATAATATAACAAGGATGTTCATTGTAATCAACAGCGATTGTACCAGGTGGGGGAATCAATCAACCTGCAGAATATTATAGGCAATCCAGTGGGTTGTTCGTATAAGGGAGGCAACCATTTGATGATCTTATCAAGAAAACTTATCAAATAATTCATCAACGGGTATGGGCATACACAGTGAATATCTGAGGGTGCTCCAGTAATGAGAGGTACTTCAATTTATGTTGAAGGTTACAAGAATGGAGGGAAAACCGAAGACTGAAGATAACATGGATGGAGGTTGTGAGGAAAGACATGGAGAATCTTGGAAGTGACACCAGAGATGAATTCTTGGCACATGAAGATCCAAAAACCAACCTCAATAGTTGGGAAAGGCTGGACAATTATGGTTATGGTTATTTTAATCAATAAAACTAAAGATTTGCCACCGATATATGATTCTTTGTACTTCTGCAGATGTAAAAAGGGGAATTCCAGGCAGGAAGTAAAATAAGCAGCCCCAGGTACCCTACACTTCAATGAATGTCTATCACAGCTCTGCCCGTATGACTAATACAATAAGCTCTTAATAAATGCAAAGATTAAGACTCCAGGCTTGGCCAAACAACATTATAACATAAGAAGCCAGATCTGACAGAGAACTAGCTTGTTCTATCACACCTTGCAAAATAAGAAAATTGTAGCACGATCCATGTGCACCACATACTAATTCTTCTTTTTTTTCTTTGAGGGAAAAGCACTATGTATTAGCTCAAAAAAGATATTTGTGGTTACATAAAGAGGATGCCACATGCACTAGAAAAGAAGGTTGCCAACACTACAAAAGCAAAACTGACTAGACACTCATAAACAACAGAATATAGAGGGAACCAACAGGATGGCTTCTGTACTCAAGTCCAGTTGTGCGAGAACTGATTGAACAGCACATACAAGCTTGTTAAAAATAAATTTTCACATTCACTGTCATAACCTACATGACAAGATTGGAATGGCTTTTTAGGTTTTATCTTAAGTTCCTCTCTTGCCTAAAGTTGTACTAGCCAAGAATTGGTTCTCGAGGGTTAATGTTAGGTTGCCATCTGGCCTCGAAGATCTGCTCAATCCTTCCATAGAGCCCTCTTGATTTGAAGTTGTGCTCCATAGCTGACCCATTTTGATGGGAATGGCTTAGATGATGGTGATGACAATGATAACAACAATGACAACTCCAAATAATATTATCAAACTGATGACCATATTACATCTAACACCAATATGCATGTCTTGCTCATAACGCTGACCATCATATAACTTAATTTATAAGCAAGGCATATAAAACTTATTATATGATAATGATTTCAACCAACCAACTGATCAACCTGAGAACATCTAAGTCGTGCACCTCTTTAATCCCACAAGTAATGCAAGTGATACATGTTAATAACTATATTTTTCAAAAGGACCATATGAATTCAATAAGTGATGACAACTTCTACAAACTTAGCTTATGATATGATAAAATCCCTGATCACCCTAACAAGCAATCATGGTACATGCACAGCCAGGAATTACACATTGGAAAACCAAAATAAGTAATATCCTATATCACCGCCTACTATCTCCAAGTTAGAGCTAGAAACTTGCTGGGTCAGGTCAGGCCATCGCCTTGCTAGCCCTGTGAGAAAAAAAAAAAAATTGCACTCTGCGTCAAGCTTAAGCTCAACAATATCATACAAGGTCCAACAACAGCCCGATATTGGAGCTCAAATCTAAGCCCAACTCCAAATCAAGCCAAAGCAAGCTCAACTGGAATTGAGCCTAATCTAGTTGGAGAGCGTGGAAGTGGAGGAAGACAAGAGTGAGGAAGGTAGAGGGAAGGAGGGGAAGAGGGTTAGGGTTTCAAAAGAGCGAAGGTGGAGAAGTTGGAGGTCGTGGGGAGGTGGTAATGGTAAGAGGGCAAAGGAGAGAAGGAAGAGGGTTAAGAAGAAGAGAGAGGCAAGGAAGGAGAAGAGGAAGAGGAAGAAGGAGGGTGGACTGGATGAAGGAGAGGGAGTAATGGGAGCAGTGTGAGAAGAGGAGAAGGGAGGTGGTAGCAGAGTGACAATGCTCAGAGGGGGTGAAGGGGAAGGTGGCGACAATGGAGGAGGAAGACGAGGTGGAGGGAAAGGCGACAATGGAGGAGGAAGAGGCAAGGGATGGGGATGGGCATGGTAGGAAGAGTTAAGACCGAGCACAGGGGTGCGAGGTGAGGAAATTGGGGCACACTACAGAGGTGGAGGGTGAGGAAACTAGGGCATGTTCAAGGTCAAGGGTTAAGAAACTAGAACATGGGCTTAGGTAAGGGTCTAGGTCAGGCTTTAGGTTGGGGGGTGGATTTGGGCTTTGAGTTGGGCTTCGAACTCGAGCTTTGAGATGGGCTTCCGACTCGGACTTGGGTTTCAAGCCAGCCTCAAGTTGTGCCAAGCTTTGCCCATAACCAGCCTTGAAACTCTTTTAGACTTTGGATTCCATGACTAGGCCCAAACCCATATCTTTTTAGGCCAAGCCCAAAGCTCATCTCGAAGCCAGAACAGCCTAGGCCCATAAGTAGAACACTTAGTGACACTAATATGCCAATCCAAAAGCTGGTCTAGAAGACGCACTCAAAAGCTCTTTCCGCATCTTGCAACAATCAAAAAGATCTAAAAAAAACATAGTAACATTAAAGCAAAAAGGAAAATAGGAAGCTAGCTTTAAAATAATTACACAGCAAAACAAACATAGAACAAAGTTCGGAATATCAACCTTATTTGCCCACACCAGACCACATGCATTACATAAGGTCCTCGGTCCATCAGGCCCACGGCGCATCATTGGTGTAGATTTTGCACTAATGCCACAATGATGGCATCTGATTATGTTCAGAAAAAAACATCAAGATCAGATCTTGAAAGAATAACACTGTTTTTGATGCACTAAATCTAAAGGAATAGCAATTAAAGCATCTCCATGTTCAGATATTATATCAAAACAACCCATGCATATATAACCCAAGGGTAAATATAAGAATTCAAGCACATAGAACATCTATTTAATTAAACAAATAAAGAAGTCATTAAAAAGCTCAAAACAGAAGGACCATGAATCAGGATGGCATTTCATCAGCAGGAGATGAAACGTCATCCAATGGCAAGATTGATATCAGATGTGCTGGCAAGTCTAGCCTAGCATCCTCGAGCAAACAGATTAGTGTTTAGTTATCTTCATCAATGGATACTTGCCCAAGGAAGCTCACAGATACAACATAATTATGGTATCTGCCCAAGTATACAAATATGCCTCCTAGTTTGGCCATATCCATGATGCTGAGCACTTTAACTGAAGAACATTCTAGTCAAAGATGCAGGATTTTTCAAAAGCTTACGCAGATGCTGCTGGCGGCCGATTCTCCGGTGAACCCCATTGTTGGGCAGTATCCCAACTGGTAACGCCAGATGATGAATCTTCAGGCTTTGGTTTGGACGATATGAACTGACCCTTGTTTCGTTGCATTCTGTAATCAATTAGAAAAAGAAGCTTTCACAAGAGCAAATGAATAGTAATATCAAAAGATATCCAAAGCATGCCCAAAGCTTTCACAATAGAAAATGAATAGCAATATCAAAGGTCGTCAAGAGCATGCCCAGTGTGCTTAGTTATGTAATAGCAAGAAAATGTAAATTTAAACTATCCCCTAAAAAGAATAAGATTTTTTGATGTAACAAATAAGACATGGACAATAGTAGAATATAACTGCTAGCAAAGGAACACAAAGAGAACTAAAAAAAATAAATCTGTAATGCTTTGTGAAAAAAGGGTCAAAATCAGTACACATTGATCTTTTTAAAAATAACCAAATGAGTGATTTACTTCGATTGTGATGTCAGATGTTGGTAATTATAATGGGATATAAATTATTAGTTTTTGAAGAAGATCAGGCATTAGGTTCAGTGTCCTTTTGGCATTTCTTTTTTCTGCATCTCGCAAAAAAGTTTTTAACATTTTTCTATCAAACTCCTTTCACCATATCATGATTAAAAGTTAAGATTTATCTGACAACCATTATTTCTAGAATCATATATACATGTTTGCTTGAAAGGTTCCACTTATCAACTTCTTCATGCAAAAATCGAATCAACTGCATAAGATCATAAGATTATCAAAGGTCAACAAACCTAACAACATGAGAAGAAACATCACGACACTAACTTCCATTTGATAAGAACATCACTAGGAAAAAATGACCAAGACGAAAAGCAAAGTTTGCACAAAAGCAGGCATCTTTAACAGAATCTACTGCAACAAAAAAGCATGAAACATAGCATACCACATGATCTGCTGAATTCAACTATCCAAAGACTTGGATTTGTCACACTAGAACAGGAATATTCCTAAGAAAAGCTTTTAGAGTCCTACCATTTCAGAATTTTATATGATGCAGGATTTTTTTTAACTTGCAGTTTTCCAAAGTTAGAGTGCTTTCAGGCATACAAAGGTAGATTGGATATTTCATTTTATTTATTTATCTTTTAGACCCCATAATTGGATTCCTGGTCAAAGTATGTTTCCTACTCAAAATCAAATTCCTTGGTAAATTAGGACCCACGGATGATTCCTTTTTGACTCAAATATCTTGAAGCAACCAAGCTTCTAATTTTATTTTTTTTATAATTTTTGGATTTATTTTAATGGCAATCTTTTTAATAAGTATCCAAGTGCCTTTTTATAGATTATTTGTGTCTAGAAATTATACCAATGTAAAGGTTTGGTTTGGGAAGGTTTTAAAGCCTATGGAAACATGATCCTGCTGTATTCACGGCTGTCTATAAAGAGCTCGATAGTAATCCAACTTTTGCAAACTAACATTTGATTATCTTTTGTTAGAAGTGCAAGAATAGTTCCTATCTTGTAATCAATTTCATATAAGAATGAAATCGGCAATTTAAGATTTTTTTGCTCTTAGTTGAGTATTGCTGGTGAAATGCCAATATTTTTATCTGGCAAAGCAAATCCATGAAAGTATCTCCTTTAGAAACTAGCAAAAATATAATTTCCAAAAGAAACAGTGATAAAACTTCTTGAGTAGGTAAAACTATTGCAATTTCACTAGTTAGAATTATTGCATTTTCAGCATCTTTGAGCAATCATGTTCCAGAACAATATCAACATATTGATAATTAAGAATATGAAGCATTGATAAATGAAGGTAGAAAATGACATAGAAATAGAAAGGTGCTCAGGGGAACAATGCAGCCAGTTAGGTGAAGGGTTATGAAAATGGATAACAGGACTCATTAGGACCAGGGTGAAAAGGTGCCCAAAAGACACAACATAGAGGTATATGGCTTATCATTGCATAAAGTGTAATGCAAACAGATTCAATGCCAATTCATGAATAACTTTACTATGCATTGTTCCTTGCTTTTATACCTACCAAACTTAGAACCCAGGGCTCCAAGGCTGCAAACAAGGCAATTCAAGCCTTGGCTATTTGGCCATGGCTCAATTATATCAGAACAATTTACAAACCTTGGTTCAAGCTTCAGCTAACTCACCTGTAGCGATACCCAGGTCAGTGGGACAAGCGAAAGAGACAAATCTAGCTTATGCTTTGCAAGCCAAACATTTTCTGGGTTGAAGTTGTTTATACACCAAGTCTTAAATGTCCCTAGAGCTTCAAGCCTAACAAGTTCATGAAATCTCAGTGCATTTGCAGCCCCAGGGCCAAATCTTTTATGAAATGGCCAGTGTCTCTAATATATAGAAAGGGAAGGCCAGTTGTTAAGAGAAGTTCATTTTTCCTCAACTGACCCCTCTTTTAATCTCTCCACTGTTTGTCAGAGCTTTGTGTGCAATTAAAACTTGTATATGCAAATCCGTAAACAGATCCTTCCAAATCCTACCACTAGACTCCCTGAACATCAACCAACTAATTAATGTAACCCAATTATTTTCCATGTTAACCTTGGCCAAGTATACAAGACCCCTGCTTTTTTAAAATTTTGGAATTACGATATACTCTCATGAAAGAAAGAACCATCTAAGCCAAAAGTCAAATCCACTCAATTCTTAAGTAGTCCTTGTTTGTCCTCAATTTCCCAGATTTTTCTTGAAAATTTTTGACAATATCACCTAAACGTTAGAAGCCTCAATACCCCCATGCTATCAAGACCATAAATTTGCTAAACCATCTACCCAAAGATATGACATAATATCAAAAAGAAATTTGGATGCATCTTATAATTTTTTAACATGTTTTTTACACCTAATTGCACATTAACCCACATCCTTCTTCATCTTTTTTTTTTGGAGGATTGGAAGGGGGGGGGGGGGGGGGGGGGGGGAGAAGCTGGGGGCATGCAGGGGTGCATGTGTTTTCTTCCTTCAATATTGTCAAAAATTCTATCAGGTCTCCTGATGAAGACATGGAAGATCAAGATAAACACATGGGGTATTGGGTCTTGCAATTTTTTTCCTCACAAAGTTTAGGGTTTGCACTTCGACACTCTATCAAAATTTTCAAGACCTAACTTCTAGCTGAACCAAAAGACGCATGTGATGGTTATTTAAAAGACAATGACCAACAATCTTTAACTCGCATCAATCCAAAGTCAGACATGTAAAGGTATGGGATTCCCAATAACTAGCAAAACGTTTAAAAAGCACCGAGATGTTCTTTCCATATTTGTCCTTATTCTTGGCAATCACTTGTTCACCTAATGCCAACCATCATTCTCCTCCATCAAAGCTCCAAACAGCATACATGTTCATATATGACATCATTATATCAAGACATATTCTTCAAAATAATAAAATGCTGCTAGACATATTTGTTGACAGCTATTGCTGGTAGATGGCTTCTCATAATTTTATATAATCAAATTGTTAGTCAATCACTTACTAATAAATAATTGGTAAACCATGTATTATATCACAAGCTCAGTATCAACAGGTACCTGATTGCAGATGAGAAATTTTCATTCATAATTGAAAATCTCAGCTTATGAAGATTTTACATGATTGACAAATACCCTACAAAATGAAAGCAGTGCTGATATCAGATGATCGTCCTCAAACCTTAGGGCAACCTCTTTGCGAACATTGTATCGTATTCTCTTGTCAAAGTTCCGCTCTTTCCTCTTCTCACGAAACCTCATCAGCGATGCAACTCTGTGAGGGAAGTTTATGCGCTGCGGAACATGGAAAGCAAAAACTGGCAATCAAGAACTTTGAAAGGATTGGTAGTATAACAAATGATAAGCTTGTCGAAGAAATGAATACCCTGTTATGCAAATTGGAAGATGATGGAAAAGAATTTAGAGCAGTGTTCATCTCACGCCCCCCCAGTAACAAGAGCACGGCCTGAACCTGAATTTTTGTATACAAACAGGAAGTCAGTACATAGCGTGGGATATCAAAAGGGTACCCAATTCGGAAATGTTTGATGTTTAGAAACGAAAAGATGAGTTTAGAACATCAAATGTGGTAAAAATGTCACCTTTTCGGGGGAGACGGAGTCGAAGACATAGACCTCACCCTGGAACGAGAGTGTGAGCTGGTTGCCACCGACTTGAGGGGCGATCACCGCTTCAGGATCCCCTAGATTGCCTGGATCGGCCTGCCCATCGGCCTCCATCCCTTCGTCGTCCGCGGCCACATCCCGATCCTCCTCCATCCCATGTCCGCCTCCGACGACGACGCCGCCGTGGTGCTCCGCCTCCTCGTACTCCTGAAAAACCTGCGCATCGGTGGCGGCGATTAACTGCGACTCTCCGCCGCGACCACGGCCATCGTCGATCTGCGCCGGCATCGCCACGACCGCGAGGACCTGGTGGGCGGCCGCCGGCTTATGGATGTGGTAGCCCCGGAAGCGGCCGCCGTCAGCCGGCTTCACGTCCACTGGTGGGTTAGGGTTTTCGCTCATCCCTAAATCACTCTATCTTCCCTCTCAATCCCTCCCCCAGTTTAGAAACTTTTATATATAAAATGCACAAAAAATCAACAAAAAGACACAAGAGTGATTCAAAAAAGCAGGACCATTGGTGGACCTTTTTATATATTTGGATATGGATTGATTTCTTGGAGATCAAAAGATCAACGCAATTCTTCTCCAAATCGCATTCGATCGAAGGATTCCCGGTAGGGTTCAAGGAAAAAGCCGATACAGAAACCCTAGATTCGCGACGAGTGATCGGATCCCGTAATCGGCGACCAGGGAACCCAATAATTAGGGGGATTGAAGAGAGAGAGAGAAAAACAGGAGGGCATGAGAATGTCATATGAAGGTGTGCTTAGAAAAATTTGTATGCGATTGATACGATCCACCGTTCTGTTTCCTGAAACCAGATCTTGCTCGCCCGCCTGCGGGAAATATCGAATGTCAAATAGCTCAAATGAGATGGACACATAAAACTTTATATGCGTAGTAGAAGATCTGCCGTCCATGGATTTCATAGAAAGATCTCAGCAGATCATTTTGGTGAGGGTCCTTCTCTCGGGAGATATGGGTAACCATGAACGGTGGATCTGAGATGTCCCGCATAAAAATTATATTAGCTATCTATAGGAACCCTCTCATATAAGCATTGACCTAAACGTCACGGCGTCACCGTCCGTAATCATGGAACCTGGGCTGGAGCTACATGTGGTTGCTAGCATTGCGGAAAAAGAGATTTAAAAAAAAAAGTGGTCAACCAAAAAAAATCAAAAAAATAATAAAAAAATATTTTTATTATGAAAATAACTTTTTCATATTCTATAGAAAAGAAAGATTCAGACATGATAAAATTATTTTTCTATAAGCTAAAAATTATGATAATTTTTATTTTTTTAAAAAAATATTATTAAGCCATCCTGGGTCAAATTTTGTCTCTCCAAACGGTTCGGAATATATGCAGCCACCTCATATGATTAAGATATTTTGAACTCAAAATATTATGGTGCCAATATTTTAAAAATAATTATTATAATATTACAAGAAAGAATGACTATAAAATTGTTCATAATAATATTACTGATATGTCTCTTGATTCAAGCATTTCTAGTTTATAAACTAGATTGAGCAATAAAACTCTAGTGCAGTCATTCATATCTCAATATTCTCTTGATACTATAGATGTGAATGTCTGAAATATTCTAATTAAAAATATTATATTTAATTTTAAGAGCAAACATATATTTTATGTAATTTTTATAGAAATGTATTTTACTTCAAAAATATATCTTTTATGTCATTGTCATATAGTCAATTAAATATGAGAAAAATATTTTTTTAGATATCATATATTTAAGCATCATTTTTTAAAAAAATATATTTTAGTGAAATATTTTTTTTAAGAACCAAATAAATACTTAAATACGGATAATTCACTATCTGGTTTTATAAGCCGTCATGCTATGGAAGGGTGAGGCGTTGGCTACGTACGCTCCATGCACGGACGGCCAGTTGTATTTTAAGAGAAATCGGACGGTAGACTTAGAGGTCTCATAGGTATAAATATGAGTGCCCGTGCTTCCGGTCCGATTAACGCCAGCTCTGAGGTCATAATTTTAAAAATATAACCTTGGGACTCTAGTTTCTCATGAAGCCATCGAATGATGTGACGAAACGCCATTGTTGGGTATTGCATGTTGCCACCCGCGTAGAATCATTTCTCTGCGTTATTTTCTGTGGGTCTCTCGATGGACGGTGGCCCGTTGAATGGGGATGGTCAAGCACGTTTATCGCCAAGGGAACAGGTATTGACTTCGAATGAGAACTAGTTTGAGCGCACAATGATCAGGTTGGCTCGGAAGTTGAGCACTTTTCGAGTAGGTTATGTGTTTCAGAAGGCGAATAGACGAAGCAGGTATACTCTCTGTCTTAATTTTTTTTATTTTTTTATTTGGTGGGTTGGAGCTATATAGAATGCAGTTTTACCGCACACAAAAAAAAACAATGATGGTCATCCCGACATGAGGTTAGCATGATGTCAGCCATGACGCGCTTCGTAGATTGCCACCCCTGACCAACGAAGAACTGAAGGAGATGGCCCGCAAGCTAGTTATGGGCAATATATATGGGGTGGCAATCGGGTCGGGTCAGATCATAAACGGATCGGGTCACATGCAGGTCGGGTCAGAAAATCATAAATCTGAACCCGACTTGTTTATTAAACAGACCAGAAATTACAATCTGAACCTGATATGTTTATTAAACAGGTAACCCGACCCGACCCGTTTAACCTGTTTAATAAACAGGTAACCTGTTTACCCAACCCGACCCGACATGTTTAACCTGTTTGCCTAACCTGACCCGTTTAACCTATTTAGACCTGTTTAACCTGCCCAACCCGACCTGTTTAGACCTGTTTAGACTCGTTTAACTTGTTTAGACCTATTTAGACCCGTTTAACATGTTTAGACATGTTTAACCCGTTTAAACTATTTAGACCTGTTTAACCTGCCCAACAGTTAAACGGGTTAAACGGTTTAAACAGATCAGACATCTAAAACCCGTATCCGACCCAATTAATAAACAGGTCGACCTATTTACGACCCAAACCTGTTTAGGCCAAATCCAAACCTGTTTATGGCGGATCGAACATGGATCGGGTTGGCGGGTCGGGTCATATTTTGCCACCCCTAAATATATAACCAACAACCTGCCTCTCTTTTAACCCGAAAAAAAAAAAAAAACACCCTCCCTCTCTCTCTCTCTCTCTCTCTCTCTCTCTCTCTCTCTCTCTCTGCAATTGAATGCATATAGAAAGGGATGTCATGCATGGAGAGTGAATGCAAAAACTACTGGGAGACCAAAACATTCTTTGACGCAGAGAAGCTACCCAGGTACTTCAGAAGCATCCCTTTTCCCCCTTTTTTTTGTCCTTCTTTGCCTCGTGGTCTCCTCCGAAAGAGCCAAACTCTCTTGGAGTAGCTCCCGGCCCCTTCAAATTATACGCGAACGTCATATTGGGTTGTAGGATCGATGTTCATAATTAGCTTTTTTTTTTTTTAAGATGATCTCACTCCTTGGTAAATAGTTCTTTTACACCTAATAAAAGCCGGGTGGCTTTCTTAGCCTCCTTTATCATCAAAAAAAAAAAAAAACTTCTTAAGATCAGTGCAGATTTCACCTCCATCATGCAAGTGGGTTGGTTGGAAACAAAATATGGTTGTGTGTGTGTAATTAATCTAACTGAACTTGGGATGGTGTTTTAGGATATTTCGTGTTGTTATTGTGATCTAGTTCTTGTTGGAGCTTTGTTGTCCCTATCCCACCCAAATCCAATTAGGCTTGGTTTCATGTGACGAGCTGGCATTGCTCCACCCCTGGCTTTCTTGCACAGCCAGTTAAGAGGCATCGTTGAGTTTGCTCCGAAAGGTTTTTCTCACGAAGATGGTCTGTTCAGAAAGAACCATCCTTGAGCTTCCTGGTGTCCATTTTTTCCCCTTCATTTCTGAAGGTTTCGGAAGTT